>NC_085861.1:43374577-43437077 GCF_034702125.1 Engraulis encrasicolus
GCCGGAAGGGGGGGGGTGGGGGGAAGGGTCAGTTGTTTCGGGCCCAGGGAGATAGTGGGCCCAGAACTGGGTCCCCATTATATTGTACATGTATGTCTTGGGTGGAAGGGCCTTTTTTAGGATTACTGTGTCCCGGGTCTGGCTTAGGTTGTCAACAGCCCCACTTAACATTATTGATACAGGTTGTACAATTGGTAACACTTGGTCACGGGTCATGACTTGGTAACCATTACTTTTGCACTGAATATCAGTGAATCATCAACAAATCAAAACTGGACAAATGCTAGTCAGATGGACAGACAGAAAAAAAGGCTGAGAACCAAATATATTTTAGAGCACAGAGTACATCTTGTAACAAGCACAGCTGGTCTGGACTTCCAGCCTAATTTGTTAACATATCTTTGGGTCTGGCGGAGATAGGATTTCTCAGTGTTGCCAGTAACAACAGTCAAGCTCCTTTTCCCTGAACTTAACCTGTGGTGACCGAACCACACACTCTCTTATCCCCCCTACACCCTCCCACCAGGAGCCTGCCCTGCACTGCCCTCCATGGATCAAAAAGTGTGTGCGTGCGTGCGTGCGTGCGTGCGTGCGTGCGTGCGTGCGTGCGTGCGTGCGTGCGTGCGTGCATGTGTGCATGTGTGTGTGTGTGTGTGTGTATGTGTGTGTGCGTGTGTGTGTGCGCGTGTATGTGTGTGCGTGTCTGTGTGTCTGTCTGTCTGTCCATGTGTGTAAATATGTGACCCACACGCTCTCTTCTCCACCCCCTAGGAGGCTGTCCTCCACTGCCCCCACCTGGATCCGACCAGCTCTGCAACCCGCCGTGCGACAAGCCAAAGTCCTTCTGCTCTGAGGTAAGCCTAAAGCCACGAGTCTAGCAGACACAAAGCCACACAAAGGTGCTTGCAGGGCACAGGTAAGTATGACGGAGGTAATCAACCAGCGCAACACGGGAGTGAGAGTTAAGCTGCCGCTTAGCAACAACAGTTTTGGAAGATGTACTGCTCTGTCGTGACCTGTTTGAAGTTGAATATGAGGAATGCTATATTAGACAATGGGACTGATGGTAGGCTTGTGCTTAATTTGTTATTTTAATGAGTAGATGTACCTTGAGTGCCCAAGCATGTCCATCCCTTTTGAAAGTCAGTCGTGGCAGTCATTCCAAATCACCTGACTCATTCAGGAAATGTCAAAGATTGTTGGCAGTTAAGCACAAAGTAGTGCCGCTTCTACTCACAAATAGGAGAAATGCATTATCTGTCGATTCTCAATTGTTGATCATTCGGGACATTACGTGTGTGTGTGTGTGTGTGCGAGCGCGTGTGTGCGTGTGCGTATGTGTGTGTGTGTGTGTGCGAGCGCGTGTGTGCGTGTGCGTGTGCGTATGCGTATGCGTATGCGTGTGCGTGTGCGTATGCATGCATACATGCGTGCATACATGCGTGCATATGTGCATGTGTGATTACAATACACTGCATCTATACATTAACTGTTGTTTTGCAATTGGTGATCATTCAGTGTGTGTGTGTCTTGTGCATGCATCTGCACTTGTTGTTCTGTATTTTCCCTGTGCACTTGTATCTGCTAGTGATATTGGCTATGATTATGTCCTCATTTGTACGTCGCTTTGGTTATAAAGCGTTTGTCAAATGCAGTGTAATGTACTGGAATGTAACTCATGTGTGTATCAGGGCTTAACACTAACACACGCCAGGTAGCCAAATGCGGGTGAAAGTCGGCGTTGGCTAGTAGATACCGAAGGTTCACTAGCCATTCTGGCGGGTCCGTCACTATTCTAAATGATGAGGCACCGCATTTTGTAGTTTTTTTCCTCGGACCGTCTTTGCTACAAACGCAATGCAATGCGATTTCGCGAGCCTACAATACCCATGAAGCATCTGTGTCACGTGTCACCTGTGTCTCACGCAGGAGAGGAATCTGCAGATAGAGCTAGTCTTGCGAATATGAGTGGCAGCAGCGAGCTACAGGCACATCAGCGCGCGTTTGGAAATGTTACTGAAAACCTTCACGTGAAAATAAAGTAGCGAAGTTCATCTCAACTGAC
Organism: Engraulis encrasicolus; assembly: GCF_034702125.1. Lineage (NCBI taxonomy): Eukaryota > Metazoa > Chordata > Actinopteri > Clupeiformes > Engraulidae > Engraulis > Engraulis encrasicolus. Next base: position 43,376,643 of record NC_085861.1, read on the forward strand.
CTGTTTTGGGATCTGTCATTAGTACAATGCATAGTAGACCTAGTAGTGGACATTAAAATGACCAAGGCGAGAGGAGAACACCTCAGTCTTGAGAAAGTCTTGAGACTAATTAGCGCAGTGATAAGACAAGGACACATGCGGCATTAATAATGTTCGGTTTAAATCATGTTCTGGTTTGCCTGTATGTCTTCATACCTTAATATGCCTCCATGTTTCTTGTGCCGTTGTTCCCGACTGTCAAACGGGGCTTAAACAACGCGCAGTAGTAGCCTTCCAGACAGTACAAAATCATGTCCCATGTCCCTTCGCATGTGCCCATCTTGCTTTGCGTCCATTTATATTTTAAACAACTCAATATTAAACGGAATGAAAGGAAGTCGTCGCTCCTTCTGTAGTTACCGGCCGCATATGTGTGTGCCTTCTAGTAGATAGCCTACTTATATGAGAAAATATTCCAGAAGACGTGTTATTCCACATCCATGACCGAGGACATGCGAAGCTTGGCAATGACTTTGCACTATCTACTTTGCGCATCGAAAGTGCCCTTCAGATCAAAGACGGAAATATTTTGATCTCATGTAGCTTACATTTGTGCCCTTCCACACAACACTGTGCTTGGTGTTTCTGCACGGCTATGCCATTCCTGAGATGAGTTAATCTGTTCTTATTGCATGCATGCATGCATGGACCAGTTAACAACAATTCTAGTTATTAGGCCCTATATTATATTATATTATATTATATTATATTATATTATATTATATTATATTATTTTATGTTATATTATGTTATATTATCCTACATTACATTATTACAGCCTAATATATAATTCATTAAAGCTGCTATGATGGTTACGAAAATTATGGCTAGTGAAAAGGCCCAATGGCTAGTGAGTCACGAAAACCACTAGCCAAAATGGCTGGTAAGCGAAAAAGTTAGTGTAAAGCACTGGTGTGTATGCATGTATGCACTGCCCCCTGCAGGCGGGCCTGTGCATGTGCGAGGAGGGCTACACGGAGATGCTGACGTCAGAGGGCCTGCTGGACCAGTGTGCCCTCATCCCCGTGCTGGAGATCCCCACGGCCAGCAACAAGGATGCCGACCTGAAGACCAGCCTCAGCAGCAACCCCACACAGCCCACCACCGCCCAGCCAGGACGCAGCGGACGCACCTGGTACCTCCAGCCCTTTGGACCAGGTCAGATTGTACACATATATGGAGACACAGACTCAGACTCTCTCTCTCTCTCTCTCTCTCTCTCTCTCTCTCTCTCACTCACTCACTCACTCACTCACTCACTCACTCACACACACACACACACACACACACACACACACACACACACACACACACACACACACACACACACACACACACACACACACACACACCTTTGGCCCAGGTCACTTTGGCGCAAACACATACAGAGAGAGAGAGAGAGAGAGAGAGAGAGAGAGAGAGAGAGAGAGAGAGAGAGAGACAGAGACGGAGACAGAGACAGAGAGAGACCACGTTAGGCCAGGTTTTTGCGAGACACACACACACACAGACACAGTGTGATAAAAGGATCAATGCGGTAAATGCACTTAGTGCTTCTTATTTTTACGGAACTTAGAAGTCTCAATGAATGCAGAGGCATCAATGAATGTTTTTCTTTACAGCATTTTTCGTTTTAAGTTTGAAGTTGTGTAAACAAAAAAATCTCGGTTCATTTTTTTGCATCGACCCAACTATCTATTTTTTCTGTAAGTGCAGTAGAGGTGCTCCGATTGCTCGGCAGCCGATCAAGATCGGCCGATAATGGCCAAAAATAGCCTGATCGGTGATCGGAAAAACATGCCGATCAAAAAACCGATCCAGAGATATTAAACTCCTCACGCAACCATTTTGCCTTTACACCTGGCGCTGCATGCCTAGGTGCTGGCTCTGCACAGCTGCTGCACCAAAAGAAGACATCTTTGCTTGTCTATAACTTTTCGGAATTCCCTCCTTCATTTTCACCATTTATAATCATATCTGCACCAACAATGATCTGATTTTCCGATCCATGCGCCGTTTAGAACTAGCCTACATGACGCTTGTAATTTGCGAATGACGTGTCAGTCTTGCCATGTTCGCTATTTTGAGTTACAGCCTGTAGGCCTATGGAAGTTGTCAGTCAGCACGCAACAACTAAACGTTTCCAAAACAAACATCAACGGTATTGTTTTTAAAGTTGTAGCCTAATTGACAGCCAGTTTATTAGTTTGTAGTCGCTGCAACACCAAACAGCAACAGAGGGAGTGGACGGTGAAACTCAATGAGTCTGTGCAGGGAATTCTACAATCTATGACAGTGTTACAGAGGAAGAGCTTTCCTCGCAGACACGCTGTGTTGTGCGTGTTGCCTGTTCTTTCAAGTGAAGTTTTTTTTTCTTGTTTAGAATCTCAAGTGTTTCAGTTACAATGTAATTTGCGATCGCCAGTTAGCCATTTTACGTTATAACCGGAGTACCGGTAGTTGCCTCGGTCAGCACGCGACAACTTCACGTTGTCCGCACAAACATGTCAACGTAATTCTTTTCAAAGTTGTAATTGACAGTCAGTCGACTACCGGTAGTTTGATAGTCGCTGAAACGCCAAACGGCGACAGATGAGGGGAGAAGGAAGAGCTCAGATTCAGAACGGCAGCGGAGCACTGCAACTGTGGACTGTGACAGAGAGGGGAGGGGCTCTCCTCACGAGGCTGCTCATTTAAAGCGACAGGGTTTTTTCTCGTATGTAGAAGACTATTTGAAGTAATGTTTCAGTTTGAATTCAATCTTAAATAGTTTAGTAATTATATGCAATAACTTATAAATTGATTAATACTGTAGACTTACTTGTAAGCTATATTACCAACACTAGTTTGAAAGACCTGAAAGATAATAATAATAATAATAATAATAATAATAATAATAATAATAATAATAATAATAATAATAGGCCTACATTGTGAAAGCGACATGTGCTAATTAAGATTGATTGGTTTATGGGCAGAAATGGTAGCCTATTCAATAAGGATAATTAATAGGCTATTAAAAAAATAGGAAATAATTTCTGTGATCGGATCGGCAGATAAAGATTTTTGGTGATCGGTATCGGTGATCGGGCCAAAAAATGGTGATCGGAGCACCTCTAAAGTGCAGGTTGGTTTGGGGAGAAAGACAGGTAGAATTACGTAAACCAATATAGAGAGAAGAAGTAGACAGGCAGATAAGATAGACAAACTGAAAGAAATATCAATTGATTTAAGAATTATGTGTTGATTAAATGATGTTGATTTGCCATTTTTCACTTGCTGCCAACTGTTTTTGGCAATTGAAATATTCCAAAAAAGTTCAAACAAGTACAACTCATACTTAAAAATACATCCTCCAGAAAATGTGATGTTTAATTGGATTTTTCTACACTTGTCAAGGTTAATTTACATAGTAAAAAAAAAAAGCATAAACGAGTAATTCAGGCTTTCAAAAGCAGGTTTGATGTTTAACTGGAGTTTTCTACACTTGTCAAGGTTCATTTATATAGCAAAAGAAAGCATAAACAAGTAATCCAGACAGACTTTAAAAAAAATACATCATTTGAAGCTTTGATGCTCAACTCAATCTTTCTGCGTTCCAGATGGCAAATTGAAGACGTGGGTGTACGGCGTTGCGGCCGGGGTCCTGGTGCTCCTCATCTTCATCTTCTCTATGATCTACCTAGCTTGGTGAGTGGCACACACACTGCCCCATGCACTTGGTCCTATCATCATATGTTTTCATCGTCACTACTGTGTTTTCAGCGTCAGCCATTAAAATCATTGTTTTTTTTGTTAATTTTGTTATCATTCATTCATATCATTTCATTTGTTTGTTCCCAATCTTACTTTTTTCAGTTTTTTTTTTAATTCATTGATTCATTCTTTCTATTTTGTTATTTTTTTCCTTTTCCTTTGATCTTCCACTCTTCCACTCTTTCTGTCATCCGTTTGCATCCATCCATCCATCCATCCCCCCATCCATCGGCTGTGGAGCAGTAGTTACTGCTTCTACCTTCGCCGTGCCCTGGAGGAGGAGCCCATCCCTGCCAACGGCACGGTGGTGTGGATGGGCGAGAATGCACATGAGCTGACTTACACGTGCCCAGAGTGCCAACACCCGGGCGAGACTGCCACTTAAGCCCTGCAAAAAAAAAACAACCCACCCCATCTACCTACCTGGCCAGCCAGCCAGCCAGCCAGCCTGCAAGCCAGCCCGCCCTTCAACCATCCTCTCACTGGTGGCAGTGTGCCAACCTTGCCCTGCCTTATGTGACCCACCCCTCTCCCCTCAAGTAACCAATCCATGCCTCCCGTGTCAGTGACACATGGCCCGCTCAGCCAATCACTGTTCGTCTGCTGTTGCAGGTGAGGGTAGAGCCCTTTGGGCTTTCTTTGTAATAGTTATTGCAGATGTTTGTGCTGAAACGCTGAGCAAATAGTGATGCGTCTGTTTTTCTGTTAACTCCTCTGCAATCACTGAAGAACTCACAATGACTAGGTGTTACTTGCTAAAATAGAATGGGTTGTAAGCCCATGGGTTGTAAACCTTCACACATAGCGTTGACTATTGTCACAGTACCAGTATGGTGTCAATTTGAACGCATGACAACAGTTGTTTTCTTCCCGTGAAAACTGCAGTGTTGGTGGAAGTGTTGATCTAAGCAGCTATAACGGGTGCTGAGGTGCAGGGAAGCCGACAGAGGGGGGGCAAAGGGGTTAGTTGTCCCGAGCCCAGGGAGATAGGGGGCCCAAAATTTGGTCCTCATTACTTTGTATGTATTGGATTGGGGGCCCTTTCAAATGACTTTGCCCCGGGCCCGACCAAAGATGTCAGCGGCCCTGCTGAGCTGAAATTAGCTGCTGTATAATCAGAGCCGACTGTGACTTGTCACGCTGTGTACTGTCACACTGAGAGGCAAAAGGTGCTCTGATTTCCCTCCGTCTCATTTCAGTCTGACGCCACATCAGTAGGGGCCCAATTACCTTCGACATCTAACACATCCAACACTGAGGTAGACCGACGTGCTGTTTTATGCAACAGTCAGACCGTTCCTTTACTTAGCTGAGCTGCTGAGTCTCTGACTTGCCGTTGCCCAACTGTGTGGTATGTAGCCTGGCTGCATTTCGTAGACTGTGTGAAAACCAGTCTACCAGCACTTCTTAGGGTTTTTTTTCTAAGGTTTACACATTGAGTTTTATGGGCCTGTTTTTTTTCTTTTGCCAGGGCCGTTGACAGCTTTTGCTGGGCCCGGGACAAAATGAGCCCACCTTATACATAATCATTATTCTGGGCCTCCTTTGCCCCCCAACTGTCACCTTTGCCGTTCCCCACCTGCCTTTAGCCCATGTTATCCAACGGATATGATATTGTAGCCCCTCTATATCTTCCAGAAGAGCCTACAGTATGTATAGCTCTGAACATCAATACATATCTCCTAAAATTTGAATCCGCTCGTCGCCCATCATCACTGACAAGCCCATAATTTCGCTGTATCGTTGCCATGCCCCCTGAAACTCCACTCCACCGAGAGACGACGGCGTGAGATGAAATGGCTGGTGTGCCACTCGAGGGTATTAGACATGTACAATTTGAGCCGAGGATTAACATGACTCATTTGTCTGAGCAGGAGATCAGAAAAGGGAATTATCATATCCGACGCTCGCGGCAACACCTTTTTTAAATGAAAAAGAAAAGGGATCGACTTTAGGTAATCCCCTCTCCACTGGAGGTTAGCGAAGCTGCACATGGATGTGATGCAGCTCAGGTAGAGAGCTGTGATACCTGTATGCTGCAATACTGCCCCCTAGTGGCTGTTTTATGTAAAGGAATTTGAATTTTGAGTGGTTAGGCCGCCCCTATCACATTCATCACCGCACATCTAATTTCATTTTTACACATCAGTTATGTTTTCATCCTTCATCGCCTACCACATTTGTCACTGTTTGTGTTGCTAATTTCGAGAAAATACGGTAGAAGGTCTCTGCTGTTACAGCAACAGTATTTTTTTTGTCTGGGTGTTTGCACGCACCACATTATTGACAAGTACAAGATAAGGAAAAAAGGAAATTTCTCCATTATGAGCCATTAAAACTGGTGGTGCCAGATGCTAGGTTGCAGGGCCATAGTCAGTCATTTTCAGACCAAACCCTAAATTTCAGACCAGGGGTGCATTTCTCGAAACCATAGTTGCTAACTATGTTGGCTACTTTGCCGTTTTCTATGCAGTTTCCCATTGGCACTAGCCAAGTTGCTGACCAGCTAACAACTACAGTTCTGAGAAATGCACCCCATGGTTGCACAAGTATCTAGATCCACCAATGCATCTTTATTGAGCCTTTTTTAAACAAAGCAGTCAAACCAAGGTCCAAATATAGACAGAAAAGAAGATAGGACAGAAATAGACAGGAAAGAAGAGGACACCAAAACAAAGCACAATCATAAATGAAAGAGAAAATTAAAAGAAAAGCCAACAAGAGTAGCCATTCCACATGAAGAGTAAATACAGTAAACCACTGAGTTCAAGGGTGTAAACCAGTAGTAAACCAGGTTAATCACCTTCAGATGGTAGCAAATCATCTATTAGAAGAGCATGGGGTCCTCATATTCTTAACTAAATGACACCTGTAGGCTATCTATTAGCAGGTTTACCACTTCCTGTAGGTTCACTTAGCCAGGTTTGTCACTTAACCAGGGGTGCATTTCTCGACAGCGTAGCTGCTAACTACGGTAGCTACTTTGTTGGTTGCAATGCAATTCCCCATTGGCAACTACCAAAGTTGCTAACCGCTAACAACTATGCTTTCGAGAAATGCACCCCAGCTTTGTGGCATACCACAAAGTAGGTGTACTCTTCGCTGCTAGTAAACGCTTTCATTTGATCTTTTCTCCACAGTAAAAAGCCAAAGAAGCCCCAGAGAAGACAAAGCAACAACAACAGACTGAAGCCTTTAACTCTGGCCTATGACGGAGACGCCGACATGTAAAATTCCATGGACGGGCCGCCACCTGGCTTCGCTCAAACTCTAATTAGCTAATACATCCACGAATGACCTTCTGTATATTAGCCACAATCAGAGCCACGCTTTGGCTTTCCCTTTCCCGAGCTTCTGGAACTAACATGGTGGACAAGCGAAACAGAGAAATGAGTAAAGTTTCTATGATGTCTCCACGGTGATGAAGAAGATGATGGACATGCTGAGCAGGAAACTTTCATACCCAACCACCCCCGAACTCCTCCTTTTTTCCGTTCATTTTGTTCCTAAATATTTTGTTATTGTATGCAACAGCCTTCATGAATTTCCAGAGACCACAAGAATATGCCTTTGCTTTTTGTGGCTCATCTGGAAAGACAGTTCTTAAGAAATGGGGAAAAAAGGTATGCCGATGAAAATCAGATTTTTTTGTTTAGGTTTAGGTTTTGTTTCCTTTACTCTGAGCGAATCAGCACAAGTGCATCACTTCCTTTCTAAGTTTCTATTTTCTTTGTGTGTGTGCGTTTTAGTGTGTGTGTGTGTGTGTGCGTTTTAGTGTGTGTGTGTACGTTTTAGTGTGTGTGTGTGTGCGTGTGCGTGTGCGTGTGCGTGTGTGTGTGTGTGTGTGTGTGTGTGTGTGTCTGTGCATGTTGTATGTGCATGCGTGCCCACAATTTTGTGTGCTTCTGTTCTCCATGTGTTACTCCCCTTCTCATCTGCAAGTCCTAGACTAGAGAGGGGGGGTGGAGGGGCGGGAGAGGTTGCTGACTCGTGAATTTCACTTTGCCAAACGTGGAGGAAGTGTCTTTCAACATTGCTCATCAAAAGGACTTTTCACCTCATTTCCTTCAATTGTCTCCCCCTTTTCATCCTCCCTCTCTCCCTCCCTCGCTCCTTTAACCCCCCCCCTTACCTCCCCACCTCCCTCCCCACCCGTGCTCTGAGAACCGCTCCTCTCCTCGTCAGTTGCAGTGCTCTTGAGCCGAGGCCTTGTTTTGTTTTCTGGGGGGGTGGTGGTGAGATGTACAGATCTTTTGACAACACAAAAATGAAAAAAAAGAAACAATCTCTTTGACTGGAACTACTGCCTGCCCTCCATGCTCTTGATTCCAGGTCTTATTTTGCACTACGTTAGTGCCGCATGGTATGCACCTATGTCTAGTATTGCCATAGAAAACCGCCTCTCTCTTTTTGCCAGAACGTTAAAGCAGTTGTATGACTGACACACAGACAAACAAAAGATGTGTTTTTTTTCTTCTTTTGAGATTCATCACTTATTCAAGGAATTTGACTTTGACATTTACATACATATTTGGGCATTAGTCACCTGACGTGGAAACAGCAGTGATGTGAGTTGCATTGGCCGTGTTGCCATGCATATTGTTTTTTTCTTACGTTTGTGATCTGTAATGATATTGTTTGGTACATTACTCATTTTCAAATTTGAGGGCCCCCCTTTCAGTTTTTTTTGTTACTTTGTTCTCAGCTATTTTTGCGATTTGTAAAATGTTTCTTCATGTACAGCACAGACTCATTTAAGTTTTTTTTCTTTTTGAGAGAGATGATGTTTGTTTTTTTACAGTAATGAGTGAGATTTTGTGCAAAATTAACACACACACACACACACATTCACACACCCTACATTTGTACAGACGGGATATTGTTTGAAGTGTTGAGACAAGGTGTCATGCCACATAAGATATCAACAGTACCAGCCTTATACTGTACTGTTAAAAGAGGTGGCACAACCCACCATATTGGGCTGTCATATGTGTGCACAGGCCGCATCTGGCAAAAAAAGACAAGAGGTCAAATTTGACAATGCAAGTAAGAGTGATGTTCAGTTTAATGGTTTGTTGTTTTTAAACAAGTCCATGAAAGTAAAATAATCTTAGGTTTGTTTGTGTGGAGATGTTTGATACTCCCCACAACATGTGTTGGGGGGAAAAAAAGCTCAAATCCCTTAATGCCGTTAAAGGAATTGCTGACGGATATATATATATAAAAAATAGATTAGGGATATGTGTGGGGAATCTGTGTGCTATTGTTTTTGCAAGAGTTTGCGAATTGCCATCAGTAATCTGATCCTTTAAAGCAAAGTCTCATGAACTAACATGGACCTACAACTAAGGTCGATGCTGTCGTGTCTTTAAAAAAAGAGTAACCCATATCATGACTACTTATCAAAATTGTAGTACAATCTTTAGTCGTGTGGATGCTTGGCAGTAATCAATAACATGGGAAGAAGTAAGAAATCTGAAAAATATCGAGGTAAGCCTGAAAAATACTTTATTCCCAAGCTAACTGAAGAATAGCTTACGGTCACCAGTCTGACCAATACAAACAACTGGTTAGACGAATGTTTACTCTCTTTTTTTCTGTTCATTTTGAGTTGTAAATAATGAAAAGCTATTTTTTATTTTTGAATATACATATAAATATATATAAATGTGTAAACCTCTTTTGTATTGCACAGAATTGTTTAGTATAAATTGCAAAGTGGGTTAATATATTTGCTGATCTTTGTTCACAACGTTCAATTTCATTGTTGTAAAAAATGTAAGAAGGTTCTGTGTTTTTTTGTACAGATGTTGTTTATGTATCTGGAAAATCACAGATAATAAATAACAAAATATATGGACACAAATCATGTTTTTATTACACACTGTTCATGAGATCATGACCACATTTGTCAGGAGTCTCTTGTGCCCTGGCCATAGTCAAGAGTGGGTCAAACATTACATTAAAGGGACACTGTGTGAGATTTTTAGTTGTTCATTTCCAGAATTCATGCTGCCCACTCACTAATGTTACCTTTTTCATGAATACTTACCACCACCATCAAATTCTAAGTAGGCCTATTCATTATGACGGGAAAAATTGCACTTTTCATACATGAAAAGGGGGATCTTCTCCATGGTCCGCCATTTTGAAATTCCTAAAATAACCATTTTTAGCTGCAAAAATGACTGTAATTGGACCATACGAGTTAATATTTGTTTATTACTTAGTAAACTTTCATGTAAATATCAAATTTGGCAATAGGGAGCCTAGTTTCAATGAGCAGCATAGTTGCAGTACCTTTTTTGACCATTTCCTGCACAGTGTCCCTTTAAAGGAGCACTTCTGCCAATTTCTGCCATATGCTGTTGTATTGGTCACGCTACTGTTGACTTGTCAGTACCCGGTGATGCTGCATTATTTGGCTCAGCGCTTTCCGAGATATGAGCTATTCTAATGGGGGCATCACCTGCTGGAGTCTACACAGAGAGGCCACATTATCACATTACAAGTACTGTATCAAAAGCTTTTTTTATTTAAGGACACTTACAGGTTCACTAGGAATTGGTTACAGGCCATGGAGCAATGTGGGGATAGGTCCCTTGCTCAAGGCACCATCAGCCATGGGGTTCAAACTTGTAACCCTCTGATCTCAGAACCATCTCCCTAACCTTTATAGTCGGGGAGGAACGGTAGCCTACCATGCCCCCCCACATCAAAGCACCATATGACTTTTTTTTAATTTTCAAGATGTCCTGAATAAGAATTTGAGTGGTAACAGTAATATAACTCACTCCCACTATACTTTTTCACATCATATTGTATATGACCCCAGAATGCTCAATGCATTCTAGTAGTACACTGCCAAGACCTAAAGAATCGAGAAAAAAACAGAGCTCTCAGACATCATATCTCTAAACCAAGTATATCTTCCCAAATGTCATAGGTACACTACAAATATATTAATATTCTAAAATAATATTCATAAACTACACACTCAAAGCTTCCATATCGTATATAACAAGCTATGATAACCAACTGCAAAATGGCTGTAGAGGCCTTGGCAGTTTACTACATAGAACTAAAACGTATAGAGCGTACTGGGGTCATGTACAATATGATGTACAAGAGTATAGTAGGAATGAGTTATATTACTGTTACCACTAAAATATTATTCCCTTATTAGGGACATCTTGGAGGTTCAAACAAGTCATGTGGAACCTTGGGAAAGTGGTCTAGATCCAGACATCATAGCACAGTGTAATCGCAGAGGAACTGTATCACTGATGCTGGTTGCTAAGGAAGATGCTTTGCCTAGCAACTGTTGCTATGCAAAAAGGTACACGGTAACACTTAATAACAATGTCTGCTTAGTAAAGACTTAGTAAATAATTTACTAATGATGAACGAAACATTATCAAATGTTTTTATCATTATTATTACCTTCGCCAGAAGGTTATGTTTTGCCCGCCGTGTATTTATTTGTCAATATGTCTGTTTGTTTGTTTGTTTGTACTTCGTCTAACTCAGTCAAAACTGAGCCGATTTTTATGAAATTTAGTGGGATGATTGGTCATCTAGCTGGCTAACTCACCAGTTTAATTCTAAATAACCAGAAATGAAACCCCATTGAAAATGAATGGGGTTTAATTTCTGTTGAGTTAGAATTAAACTGGTGAGTTAACACCAAAACGTGGCATGGAAATCTTCGGGTATATTGAAGAGGGAAGTGTGGGGCACCAGGTCAACAAACGAGAACAGCTGACAGCAAAGCATCAAGGATATCTGGGCTTCCATAACTCCCATGCACTGTTTTTGCCATTGACTTCAATGTTAAACGCATCATGGCCATTATGAAGACAGAGAATGTCCTAACCAAGTATTGACCATTGCATGTTATGTAAAAAGTACCAAATTTCAACTGATTTAATGTGACCCGAATTTTGATGAAGAAAAATGTGATTTTATAACAATATTCTAATAATGCGAATTCCCCAATTCATGGGTTTTTTGAGCTGGAAGGCCAACGTATATAAAAAGAAAAAAAATTATGATTGGAATAGTTAAAAAACTGGGCCATGAATCTACAATCCATGACAGTTTAACATTATTGATGGAATTATGGAAATAAATCAACTTTTTCATGGTATTCTAATAAAAAGGCCTGGAGCTGTATATAATGATTCTTGCTTGAGACATTAATCAATGCTTTAACCCCTTAGCGTAGAGCCTATGTTATAACCTTACTGACAGAAAAATTGTAATGGCTATGTCTTAATCTGTTAATGAAGGCTCTTGGTACTGTCATAGCAATGTTGTTATGATGTAGTTGACTATTTTCAGCAAATAGTGAATAGACCCGCCGGCGACCCCATCTGCACTAAAAGACTACTGACTTTAAATGTGGACCAAATGTCTGGTGCATCCCCCAGGGGGTGCCCGCACCCCAGGTTAAGAATGAGTGCCCTAATCTATGGGTCTATGGGACCCAGGCCCTTGGGGGCCACAGTCTCAAAGGCCAAACTGCCAAAACCCCTTCGTCCACCTAATGTAGCAGCTAGCATATACTTCTACAAGTCATTCTATAGTTCTTTCCATCACGCCTTTGTACTCTTGCCCCAGTGTTGCTCCTCCTCCGTGGAGAAAACAACAAGGTCAAGGGTTCTGCATTATCAAGAAGCACAGAGGTGCATTTTTGGGGTCACTCCCCCCTTTTCAATATCTTGATCTCAAATCAGAGAATAACGTTTTTTAAAATACCTTTTTGGAAAAAAAAAGTTTTGCAAAATATTGTATAAGAACTTCGAAATGTTTATTGATGATGTCAAGCCAGGTGTCAAAAGGTCAGAGGCTAGAGGGAAGGATGGGAGGAACCAGAATGCTGCTTTGCACACAAATTGGCAAATAAAGAACTTTGATTTTTGAATGACTGGCAGCCCTTGAATATACTACATGTGCGCCTGTGAGCCCCGTTTCCCCTTTTCAATATGTAGGCTTAGGTGTACAAGACAGATTTACTGACCAGGGCCACTTGCTTCCATAATTCAGCAATCCCGGTAGTTCTTCTGATCCAGAATGAAGTCCCATCAGGATGACAGGAGCTCAAAAAAATCCACGCTTCACGCAACTAAACTCTTTGGAGAGATCACAAATACACAATCCACTGTGCTTCCATGATCTCTCCAAGGAGTTTTGTGACTTCCACACCCGTGTTAATAAATGAACAGAATTCTGATACTGTAGCCTAGCTTTTACATTCATTGACCACCAGATGTCACACTAATACCCAGTAAAGTAACAACAACATTGGCTGTCACTAACTTGAGACTGATATCAGACAAGCGTGCGAGTGCGCCCTGGTTGTTGTCCTGAATTTGCGAATTCGTCATAGTCCTTTGCAGGAACAATATCTCTACCTATACATGTAAAGGAGGGTAAATATCGTCGTCTTCCCAATAGTGTTTGTTCATAGTTGATAGTGTTGCCGAATCGTCGTGAATAGGCATGCAGCCAGGCGTGCCATTTGGATTGGATGGGGCACTATGCATGCTATCGGAGCCCAAATTAGGCTATCTTCTGACGCAACCACATTGCTGAAAACATTTTTTTTTTTCAGAAAGTAAAGAAAAAACCCAGCACTGTGGCGCATTAAAGAGTTGCTTACATCGTAGCGGGAGGCATATTTGGTAGGCTAGATGTGACTTCAAAAACTATTCCAAAATGTTGGCAAAAGAGAAGAAAGCGTGACCCTGAAAAAAAAGTAATGTGTGAGGCTTAGGTGCAACTAGCAACCGCATCTTGATTTCACAACACGCGGCAGGCACCGATCCAATTGTGTCCGTTGTGATACGCCGCCTGAAAACTTTCTCACGTTTTTACCCCCTCCCGTCGCGCACTCTCGCACTGCAAAGAGCAGATGTTCAATAGCCGCAAGCTTCCCCCGTCATTACACCACACGGCACAGCACTTCACTGAGTGCCCTCGGGTAACACGGAGTCCACACGCCGTTAAAGAAGAATGAGATGCCAGCTCTCACTTTTTATCGATTATTTAACCCTTTTAGGATCTTCAAGTAGTTACTGAGGTTTTAAGAATGTCGTCCATGCATTACCTCGTGCTGTTCTTCCTGCCATACGCTATCAACATGGTAAGTAGGCTAACAACTCCTTTTTCAGTCATATGTGTGTGTCCGTAGCATATTAACATAGTACATATCCCATGTGTTTTGCTAGGCCTATGTGTTTGCTATAAGGAAAACAACTAGCCTACTCTAAATCTGTTGTGTGTCGTAAATGGCGTGGCTGTTTTTCCCAAATGATTTAGTCTTGCTTATTTGAGAGTAACCTCTCACGTAACTTTACCACATCACCACACAAAACGTGCGGAAACAGATTACAGTTTATAGATTACAGGCACGCTCTTTTTGCAGATTAGACCAGTGGGCATTTTAGCTGTCTGAAGGCGCTGCCGGGTGTTGTGGGTGGAGGGCAGTAATTTCAGGACCATGGATAGTTCCATGTAGCAACATTGTGTGTGTGTGTGTGTGTGTGTGTGTGTGTGTGTGTGTGTGTGTGTGTGTGTGTGTGTGTGTGTGTGTGTGTGTGCGTGCCTGTCTGACTGTCTGTCTGTCTGTCTGTCTGTCTGTGTTTGCTTGAACTGGGACTGCATATTTTTTCTTTCATGAAATCGAATTATTCAATTAATTACACTTTGTAATTTATGGGTAATTGACAAATTCAGCACAATCAGTTGCTGTCAACATACATGTATTTCATAGCTCTTGGATAGATAGGCCTATGTAAATTTATGTAGACCATACATGCATAGTCCTACTGACAACATTACCACAGTCCATCCTGGTAATCATGTTATCTGAATTATGTCTGTTAGTTGTGTAAAGCAGTGAACAGGCTTCACCCCTAAGGGTTAGTTAGACAGTAAACAGTAGCTCTGACCACCCCTTAATCAGTGTGGTGGTCTGTGTCTTTCATTTGTTTGATTTATCCAGCTATTAGCTAAAAATCTTTCAATAAATGTCCAAAGAAATTCTTTTAAACAAAGTACAAATAGAGTACAAATTAGGTCTCAGATCTGGAAATGACACACACAGACTTCTATCCGCCGGAGACTGTGAAGGCTTTGATTGACCTCTTTCATTGTCTCTGGCTGTGTGTATAATACGTTAATTATTTCCATTATTTTAATCTAATTTAATTTCCATAATCTAATTATATTCCCATTCTCTAAAACCATAACTGTCATTTCACAGTTGATTGAGCATGCTAATTTATTTTCTGCCATACGACGGCGCCTTCGCCTTCCCACCTCCGACTAAGGCGACCTATAATATGATTCCTTTATAAGTCGTCGAGGAATTTGACTTGCCCGTAAACCGCGCTGTGTGAAATTACAAAATAATGTCATTTGGCATAACTCTAAATTCAAAAATCCATAGATTCAGAGACCGGTCACGTAGGCTAAACTCGGCGGGCCCAGCGTGATAAAAGTAAATTTGCCACGCTTTAGATAAAGGACCATGAAGCGCCCACTCGTAACGGATGGCTGACCCAAGGCTGCCAGCGTTCAAGCAGGCAGACGAGCTTAAGCCTTTGAGCCTGCCTCTTGGTGCTTAAGTTTACTTCAAATTAAAATGTGTAATATGAAGTTGCATTTAAAGTACATGAGGCCCAGTTGACGTTTGGCTGTCACATGTGCAGCCACTCCCTAGCCCCTGCATTGCAATGCATTCCAGACACATCATCAGTTTTAAAGCCTTTTCCATTGCTCAGACCACAGATAGCTTATCTTGGTGACCTATGTAGCTGTCCTAAAACCACATTAGTCGCCCATGTGAAAAATGTGGCCTCACTTGTGTCAAAACAAGGGGGGTCAGGTGGCTGGAGCAAAGTTTGGGAAGTAAAGTGGATATTGCTTCTTTCTTCCTCTCTGTTCTCCAAACTCCAGAACAACACAATGGCTGAGCCACCACAAACACTCCCCCTTTACTCCATCTATGCAAAAGCTGGTGTAGTAGTAGGGCTATGTGATTGAGATTTTATAGGACAGCGTGCATCTGTTGCAAGCTGTGTGAATCTAGGTTGTGCCCTTGCTGATTGTGAGATACAACACCCCCACCCCCCATCTCTGACAAGAAACCTCTCACCAGAGATTCACACCATTTATATTTATAGGGCCTGTCCGGTCGGTGGATTTGGATCATACACAAACATGTTTACAGATGCCCAAGAGCAAAAAGCCACGTGTGGTGCCGCGCCGGCAGCGCAAGTATTGCAATGCAATTCTCAAGGATAACTTAACTTCAGACAATGGTGGAATGATGTTTTTTAAAAAAAATAATCATCTATCTATGGGTAGAGGCATGTGGCTTTTGTCAGTGCATGGCCCCAGGCCTTTTGGCAGGGCAAACGGGACAGTTGTCTTGGGCCCGGAAGAAAGGGGGGCTCCAGGACTGGAATGCCATCACATTGTATGTATTGAGAGGGGAGCCCTTTTAAGATGATTCTGTCCTGGGCTTGGTCAAAGCTGTCAGTGGCCCCTGCATGGCCCATTTGGTTCTGCTTAAGAAGGAGCACTACAACAGGGCTTGTCTTCTCCACAGTGTTATCTTTCTGGAGCTGTGCCGAACGTTGTAAGTGCTTTTGGAATAGAGCCATAAGGCTGGCAGCGAACAGGGCTGGACTGGACCAAAAATAATTTCAAATAAACACCTGGGTATTTTTGTCTTAAACTGGGCCCTTCACACATACAAGCCTGCTTGACTCAGTCCACTGGCCACTCAGGCTGTAATGATGTAAAGGTGGGCCAATGGGTCAACGGCAACCCCTCTAAACTGTAGGCCAGTTCCTAAGACAAAAACAAAAAAAAATATCAATCCCTGGGAACTACCTGCCCATTTGCCCATCCTGTATGCCAGATGACCCGTCCAGCCCTGGCTGTCTTTGCTGAGGCCATGGCCATGTCTTATCTAGACACTGAAGATGTCTCAGGCCGAAGCATCATGCTGCATATCGTGTTAACCCACTGAAGAAATACAGGTAGCACTTTATTTTAAGTCTATGTCAGGCACTAATACATTCCCAGTTGTCTGTATAAGTGACATATAAGATATGTGAAAGTAGTTTCAGTTTCTTAGCAGTGCTACTCCCCACAAACAAACTCTAAACATGCCCTACAGACCTATATTGCTGTGTGAATATTTCGGGTGTCTCTTCATAGGAAGACACTTGTCTCAAATGGCATAGTGTGGTTGTATGTGTGTACTTAAATATCAGACCTTACTTCTTTTTCAAATGTGGGTTTTTGAGTAAAACTACAGCTATTCCAGGTACTGTGCACCAGCTGCAAATGTTATACCGGTGCTGCGCATCTGTGCGCACCTATGCGTCATCTTTCACCCCTGGTTAGGGATGTATTCACACATTTCTTGTGCACTCCTAATAAGATCTTTATTACTGAATACAATCATAAAAAAGCCCTCGTTGGCCCTTAACACATTGAGTACCGACGACGTATTAATGCGTTTTTCACGCCCATGCGTTGTATACCAAAACGTAAAAATACGTTTTTGCATTTAAATATCATATTTTGAATCTACACCCTTCAATGGACAATATATGTGATTTTGGTAGCTCTGTGATGGACATAAATGACAACATTTGCAGTCCAAAGTTGTTTGATTGTTATGATGTTTGAGTGTTATGATTTGGATATTTTAATTTAACTTACGGAGATGTCTGGATGCCAACCCATGTCGCCTATCGCGCTGCCTGCATTGATTTCCCTAGTACGGTCACTGTAGCATGTGTTGTCTCTGACTTCACGCAATAGGTAAACCCCATTGTAAATCGTGCCTGGAGTATCTTGAACTTTCTGGACTTACTAGACCTTTACCAGATCATTGGATACAAATGGCACCCGATATGTGATTGGAGTAATGCGCTCCGATTTGGACGTTTGATCGCCAAAAAGATAAGTTTCTGTGTCTTCCTGTATGTGAGAAGCCAGAAGCTAGCATGGCTACATATCATGATTCCCTGATTGTCGCTCCCAACGCAGGACGCTCCCCTGTCGGCTCGCCCCCACTAGCCAGACTATCGATCCCACCGCCATATAACGGAGCTAGTTATCTTTTTGATGTTATTTTTTTGTTTCTAACCCTAACCTAACCCTAACCTTAAATTGCTTGTATGTGGCAGTGTATGATAATATAATGATATAATCGGGTGGGAGTACACGTCCGGAAGTGATAGAAACACCTGGGACTACACGTCCGGGAGCGATCTCAGTTGGGAGTGTCCATCTGCCACCGCATATGATTCGGATCGGATGGGCTAGGCTACATCTAAGCATCATATCATTTGGATTTGTTGTCAATGTTGGGCTATTATTTCGGGAGTCATCGGGAGCTATTTTAGCAAATGTCTCACCCTCTGCATGTGTGCAAAGAGTTTGTGTTCAGTCCACGTGAAAAACGGGGATTTCAAAGGGCATCGATTGCTGGTGTCGTAGTGTGACAGAGCAGGAGGTGTGCTGCCGTATTCGTGAATCGTGCTATGTTGTTGATTCCCTAGTAGCCTACGATCGGTAGCGTGTATTGTGTCTGACTTCACGCAATAGGTAAACACAGAGACCATCCGTGCCAGGAGTATCTTGAACTTTCTGGGCTTGCTACCTAGACCTTTACCAGATCCTTGGATCAGAATGGCACCCGAATTGTAATTGGAGTAATGCGCTCCGATTTGGAAGTTTGATCGCCAACCAGATAAGTTTATTTGATTATTCACCCCCATGTTGAACTGTCTTCCTGTATGTGAAAAGCCAGAAGCTAGCATAGCTGGCTACATATGGATCGGCTGGGCTACATCTAAGCATCATCTCATTGGCATTTGTTGTCAATGTTGGGCTATTATTTCGGGAGTCATCGGGAACTATTTTTAGCAAATGTCCGACCTTCTGCATGTGTGTGCAAAGAGCTTGTGTTCAGTCTGTGTGAAAAAACCGTGGATTTCGAAAGGGCTTGATTGCCGGTGTCGTAGTGTTTTTAGAGCAGGAGGTGTGTCTTGACGAGCAGGAAGATGTGTGTCAGAGCTAACCTTGCACCAAATTGTGATTAAAACCAACTCATCCCCTTTCAAACTCGTCACATTCTGAAGAAGCGCACCCTTCACAAAAACCTCAATATCTCCGATTGTAGCTGAATTCCATGGATACCCGCTTCGGTTTAGCGTGGGTTTACTCGGCAATAAAAGCTCGTAGAGACACACAGTTTTCACCTACTAAGAGGGCAGCGTCTTCACTTTCGAACGAGTCATAACATATTTCAGTGGCCCTATCACATAATAAGCTGTGAGTCTACAAAAAACGTCAAAAAAGGGCTTAGAACGCTGGTATTCTACGGCATAATTCCGTGAGCACCGCCGGTATTCAATGTGTTAACTTATGTCTTACAAGTCACTATTTTAGTACTAACAAAATTCAAGATTTATGGTCAATAGAGCAACATTTCTATAACAAATACTGATCCAGTTGCTCACACCCTTTATTTAACACAATCTGGAGTTGAGCACACTCCCTCAATGTCTCATCTACCGCCATGACAGCACCACTCCACTTATTCTAAAGCAGAGGTGTCAATCTGCAGCCATTATCTACCTCAGAAAGACAAAAACATGTAATTTGTCCGTTCTGCCTGTGTGCATAAATGAAGTCAATATTGCTAATGAGGTGGCTGATGATTGGTGTGTACGTACAAATAAGCAGGTCAGAAAATGGTTGGATGGCCCTGCCGTATCCTAACGGTAGGGCACTGAGTTACTACGCCCAGGCCCCCTGACAAGGCCTGACAAGGGGGGACAAAGGGGTCAGTTGTCCCGAGCCCAGTGTAAGGAGGGGCCCAGACTTGGGAACGAATTACATTGTATGTATTGAGGAGGGGGCCTTTTCAGATGGTTTTGTCCCGGGCCCGGCAACATCTATCAGCGGGCCTGACTACGCCGGTTCAATTCCGGCCCGGGTCATTTTCTGAACCTTCCCCATCTCTCTCTCTCCTCTCTCATTTCCTGTCCCTCTGTTACTGTCCTGATACAATATAGGCATAAAAAGCCCCAAAAAATAAAATGGTTAAGTCAGATTCTGTATGGTCTTGTACTCTGTGAAGCAAATTTACCAAGCGTCAGTGTTTCACAACACTGTCATTAGGAGAGTGATTCTACGAATCGGCTACGCTTTTAAGTCCATGGATTTTATTTGCCAATTCCACTAACTATTAACTGCATCCAATGATGTTTTGGACATTAGCACACATTTCTCTTTCATATAATACAGAAAGTGTAGACATGGCATTATTTCCCTCAGCAAGAATGAATATTTAATACTGGTTTTGGGCGTTTTCATGCCGTCCCATTTTCCAAATGTCAGATTCAGTCTTCATATTAGCATGTAAAGAAATGTTTTGCCCAAGACGATTGCAAATGTTGATTCACAGTAATCATCACAATATGACAAAACTGTCAGAAAGACCACTGTCCTTTCCATTATACATGAAATTTGCCATTTTGTGTGTGTCCACAAAAACTGTGTTAACCGTGTCACGGTCTGAAACCCCCTCCATAAATCAGTAATGGTTTGGTCTTAGGCCATACGAATAACATCACGTGATGTCATAACCTCTTTAGCAGGATATGGGAAGACTTTTTGGTAAGTTTTGAGCTCCATCCTTCCATAATTTAATCCATTCTTTTTCATGTTCTCATAGTGGGAAAGTTGCCTGTCAACTGTGTTATCAACATATTCATAAGAATCTGAATTAGAAATCACATGTAGAAAAACACAGATAAAGCATAGAAATACATGAATTGATTAAGGTGTTGTGGTGGAACTTCTGAGGTCCTCAGTTAGCACAACACCATAAAAATGGCTGAAATGTCAAGCGGTGTTACCGTCAATGGTGTTACAATTAGCTATGACAGTCAGGGTTGCCAGATGAGGCTGATGATTTCCAGCCCAAAAAATGTTCAAAACCCGCCTAGAAGCACAAAATCTCGCCCAATTCTATTGATTTCTATGGCAAAAAGTGGGCAGGTTTTTCTGATAAATGCCATTTTTACCTGCACACGGCCATCCTAAGCAGCCCAATTGGGCGGGAACCAGCCCAATCTGGCAACACTGATGACAGTGGAGGAGTATGTTTTTGCCAATTTATCTCCATATTGACAGACAAAAAAACAAAATAATTTGTGTTCTAGGGAGATGGGTTCGTCTGCTCTGTTTTTTTCCTAAAAAAGTGCAGACTTGTTCCCCTGCACTGTTGACCGTAATACAGTTGAGTAACACGGTTGACTGTTTTGAAAGTATTTTTCAGCTATTGATCCCTTATGTGTTGGAAAATTCCTATGAACAGTCACTAGGGATTTTCTCTGGAGAAGGAAGTCTTGTGTAAGGAGGGTGACTAAATTCAAATAAGACGTTACAGGGATTTATAATGAAAAATGTGTCAGTCTGTATCACAGTGAATCATAGAATCCTACTTATACATTTTCTATATCAGTTGCACAGATTAATGACAACATTATTGCTAAGGGACATAAGCACTTTCAAACGTATGTTGTTTCAACTCTGTAGTATTTTTGTATATGTTTGAAATGACATAGTATTTGTCCATAACACTGTTGACAAAATAATCAAGCAAATGTTCGCTTTCATTAGAGTATTCATCAGATGATTTAAGATTAAGCTTGGCAATTTGTTTGTTTGGAAACTTAAATATATACACCATGTAAACATCTAGGTCATTTAGTTGAAAAAAAATACTGATAATTGACATTTTGCTTTTGCCAAAAGCGTAGGCGAATCGTAGAATCACTCAGGAGCTGTGCTGAGGCCAGTCTGACAAAGTCATGAGCTCATACAATGGCATGTAGTAGACCCTTCACAGTGTTTCCCCCACTGAAGAGGAGAAGGGGACAGGACAGACTGAGACAGACAGGACAATGAAAAAACATAAAGACAGTTGAAAGATACACAGAAAGAAATAAGAGAAGAGAGAGAGAGAGAGAGAGAGAGAGAGAGAGAGAGAGAGAGAGAGAGGGAGAGGGAGGAAGGGTTGCATTACTGGTATACCTTAGGACCTTCAACTTTCAGAGGTAAAGCAGGCGAATTTCAAGTGTGCATCCTGCAACACAGCAGACCCAGCAATGCCCCACAGCCCTCTACATAATGTAGCAAAGCTATGTGTGTGTATGTGTGTGTATGTACATGTGTGTATGTGCGTCAGGGCTTGACATTAACTTTTTCACCCACTGGCCACTGTGACTAGTGGTTTTCCCGAGTCACTAGCCATTCAGGTATTCCACTAGCCACTGACTTTCTACCATTTTTTTTTCTTTATCATGATACGTGTACGTCTAACCTCAGAAGATGAGGTGCTAAAGCACGATGGATGTATACCTTTCTACATGGAAGTATATCAAGCAACTAGAAACTGAAGAGTTACTGAGCTTTTGTCTTGGACTTCAATACAAATAATTGATACACAATGGGCAAACAACAGCATAAAGGCTATGATGCGTATGTTACCAAGGAATAAACTGCCAGCCAAATTGCCTAGTGACACTGAAAGTACTACTAGCCACAGCCAAGTTTTACCAGCATTTGGCCGGTTGGCTAGTGCCAGTGTCAAGCCCTGATGTGCGTGCGTACATGTGTGTTCGTGAGCGTGTGCGTGTGTGTGTGTGTGTGTGTGTGTGTGTGTGTGTGTGTGTGTGTGTGTGTGTGTGTGTGTGTTTGTTTGTGTGTGTCTTCTTCCGCCCGGTGACTGTCAGGCCTCCAAAAAGATGTGGTGACGCGTACAGTAGATGATAGCAGCAGCAGATGGAAGTGTTTTCTAGCTCGGTGACTGTCAACGCATCGAGATGTCGAGTGCTGCTGATGGGCCGAGGGTGTGAGCGATGTGTGAGTGACCACACACCCTCCCTTCACACTCGGCAGACATGCGCGAGAGAGAGAGATGATGAGATAGAGTGAGCGAAAGAAAGACAGACCACACGTGTGCACGCCAGCACTGAATACTTGATCAGCAAGACACAGTTGCCACATGTTAGAGTTGGTGAGAGGGCTTCATTTGGGTTTTGACAGGTATGCCTCTTTTCCACTGCCGCTTTTCTGGTAGGCCTACAGCTCGACACAGCGAGAGTCCGCCGCCAGTTTTTGCTTTTCAAATAGACGCGACACAGCTCAATCCTAAAGCAAAAAGTGGCGGCCGAGTCACGCTGTGTGGCGCTGTAGGCCGACCAGAAAACCAGCAGTGGAAAAGAGGCATAACTGTCAAAACCCAAATGAAGCCCTCTCACCAACTCATTAGAGGCACTAGTGGTTTTATTTGGTATAGGACATGAGAATACAGCTACAACATTCCAAATTACCGTGAAATTTGTACAGTGGCATGGCTTATTTTTTCTTGCATTAACCTTCACTCTAGAAAATATTTCAGTATTATTAGCCCTCTGCTTATACTTTGTAAATGTGAGCCTTAGCTTGAAGATATATTAAGTAATCACACGCAGAAACAGACACACGCGCACACACACACACTCACACACACACACACACACACACACAGTATTTTCAGTATACTGTAGCTAGCATTCCCTCTTAACAAAAAAATCTTGGAGAAGCTCTGAATGTATGGATTTTCTTTTCTGCAGGAGGGTACTCCTGACAATTGTCTCCATATGTCCGCGTGCCACAAGACACATTTCGTAGGAGGTATTAAAACCCCCTAATATACGTATTCCTTGATGTGGTTAATCTCCCAACGCAAATCAGGACGTAATGCAGGTTTAGGTTTTAAATCCTTGAGACAAGGTCGCCGCAAATCTGTCGTCAAGGTCATTAATCAGGCCCCACACCAGATTTTAAGACGATGACAGGTACATTGGGGGGAGGTGAGAGGGATTGTAAGGGTAAGGCGGAGCTGAGGGGGCAAAGTTAATCTTTTAATATGCCACATTATCTTCACTCTGTGGCCAAGTTTCTAACCATCCTCCTGCACATCCTCCCCTCTCTAAATTAAAACCAAACGTTCTGGCTCAAACATGGAAAATAATACCCATGACCACCTGAGAAATTCTATTGTCTCCAGGTCAAGAGCAAGGCTTTGCTACATTATGTAGAGGGCTGTGGGGCATTGCTGGGTCTGCTGTGGTGCAGGTTGCACACTTGAAATTCGCCTGCTTTACCTCTGACAGTTGAAGGTCCTAAGGCGTGCCGATAATGCACCCCTTCCTCTCTCTCTCTGTCTCTCTCTCTCTCTGTCTCTCTCTCTCTCTCTGTCTTTCTCTCTCTCTTTCTCTCTCTCTCTCTGTCTTTCTCTCTCTCTTTCTCTCTCTCTCCCTCTCTCTCACACACACACAGTCTCACACTCTCTCTTTGTCAGTTGGGGGAATCTCTCTCTCTCTCTCTCTCTCTCTCTCTCTCTCTCTCTCTCTCTCTCTCTCTCTCTCTCTCTCTCTCTCTCTCTCTCTCTCTCTATGTCAGTCGGGGGGAATCTCCGTTGTAGAGATCGGGGGCTGGCTGCCTTAACCCAGAGGTAATCAGCGGGGCACAATGACAGTCATTTCTCTTGTGCCCTTTGGGACTCTCCCCCCTAAATTGGTTTGAATGGATAGAACTATCGAATGTGAAAGTACTTATGGGGTATGAAATAGGCAATTGGTCACAGATTTAACTCATTAGCTTCCTCGGGCCTGGGAGAAAGAGACTTGAGATGGATCGGCATTCTCAACTGTACTCTACTATGCAACAGGATGGTGTGGTGTCTTCATAGGCTGAAGAGGCGAGAGGGGATATGGCCGCGAAATTGACCAAATAGACACATCTTAGTAACACAAAATGAAGAGAAACACTGTGCTCCTTGACTCTGTGTGTGTGTGTGTGTGTGTGTGTGTGTGTGTGTGTGTGTGTGTGTGTGTGTGTGTGTGTGTGTGTGTGTGTGTGTGTGTGTGTGTGTGTGTGTGTGTGTGTGCGTTTGCGTGTGTGTGTGTGTGTGTGTCACTGTGGATCTTGATATTGCTTTGGTAAATAAAACAAATCTATATGTATTGGAGAAGCAAGCGGAAAGCTAGTTGCACAAAGAGAACACATTTCACAGAGCATTCGCTCTGCGTGCTACGGGGATCCTCAGCAAGGTTTCTTTTTGTTCAGCAATCTAGCCATACCTGTGAGACATGCATTTATGCTGAAGTGTTTATCTTTGTTGTGGCCAGGCACTTGCATGGCTAACCATAAAATTGCCCAAGACATGTATTGTAGGAAAACATGTCCTCACTATGCTGAAAGAACTATTACTAACCCTGAAAGAACACAATTTCTGAACTCTTTAGCACTGCTTTCTTGTCTTCAAGGTGGGCTTTTCACTTTTTGTCAATTTCCATGCTTTGTTTTCTGCTACAATCTCCAATATGAATCAGAGAGCTCTGTGATGTGTGACAAGAAAGACCTTCATTTGATTTAGGGGTGGGGAGATTCTATAAAGGATGCAACACATGACCAAGACAGACCGCCATGTATTTCCACAGTCAGTACAGAGTCAGAACATCACCCCTCTGATTTCATAGGCCTTCAGCTGAGTTGGTGTGATTAGAAATGATCAAAATGCTAATACAGGATGATAAAGGTCCTATCAAGACAATGTTGACAAGTGTTTAGCTTAGGTTTTCTTTCACGATGTTTAAAAAAAACATTTTCCTGCTTTTACACAGATCACTGGTGACAAAGTCGTCACGTCAAAACAATCCAGCTCTTTGGATTCCGACGATTCAAGTCCAAATCCCGAGAAGAACGTGTGGTCCACCCGGGAGAAAACTCTGCTCACGAACCACCTGTTTTCCCACAGCCTTCTGGACAAAGACAACACATCCTCTTCCTCCTCCTCCTCATCCTCCTCCTCTTCCTCCTCCTCCTCCTCCTCCTTCAGCATCAGCACCAGTAGGGAGGAGTTGTGGAACTGGATGCCAGCTGACTCACAGGGGAACCCCCAACAGCAGCAGCAGCAGCAGCAGCAGCAGGAGGAGCAGGAGCAGCTCTCAAGCCTGAGGGCCAAGCGGAGGCCCATCGTCAAGACGGGCAAGTTCAAGAAGATGTTCGGCTGGGGCGACTTCCAGTGCAACATGAAGACGCTGACGCTCAACCTGCTCATCAGCGGCAAGATTGTGGACCACGGCAACGGCACCTTCAGCGTCTACTTCCGCTACAACGCCTCAGGCCAGGGCAACGTGTCCGTGGGCCTGGTGCCGCCCACCAAGGTGGTGGAGTTCGACCTGCTCCAGCAGCGGGTGACTGCGGACCCGTCCGAGTCCAAGCTCTTCAACTGTCGCGTGGAGTACGAGAAGGTGGAGCGCGGCGCGCGCAGCTCTACGCTGTGCGGCTTCGACCCGTCTAAGAGCTGCCCGCAGGAGCAGACCCACAACCACGTCTCCTGGCTGTGCTCCAAGCCCTTCAAGGTCATCTGCGTCTACATCTCCTTCTACAGCACCGACTACAAGCTGGTGCAGAAGGTGTGCCCGGACTACAACTACCACAGCGACACGCCTTACATGCCCTCGGGTTGATGAGATGTTCATGGGGGTGTGGAGGGCGCCGGCAAGGGGTCATGGTGGAGAATTTTGAATTTTAACACATTGTTTATTCAGACACCTTCACTATTTCACATTACAGGATATAGCCAACTCCATAGGTTCAAATCCAGCATAGTGAAGGGAGGAGCCCTCTCCCTCATAACCACAACAAACCTTACAGCCCTTGCCCCACCCCATCATCATCCCATCACATGAATACAACCACATTATTACCAAATGAAGCGTAGCTTATGGCTACTATCAGCTATCCACAAGACTTTGTCCATACACCATTTCTTTCCAAACATATCAATATTGTTAGTAAGTTGAAAATAGGCAAATTCTGCTGAAATCCTTGCTCCTCAACTAACATTTTGAACATGTCAATTTGTTCCACTGTTTTGCCCTCCTGCTCTAGCCTGAGATTGCTCCGAAAAGGATAACAGTGAAGATGGAGGATTTATTTGAAATTGTGTTTGGTGCTGGGAAGATGCTACTACGGATGGAGAATCTTGTTTCTGAGGACGTCCACATATTGTTCAATGAAAACTTGAAATTATACTTGTTATATAGTGCATGATGCAGAATTTGTTTGTGTGTATGAAGATCATCTAACAGAATTTAAAAGTGGTTGACTATGGGGTTAGAGAGTCTTATCTGTTTTTTTTTAACATGAATATTTGCCTGTGTATAGGAATTCGCCATTTTTCTCTAAGCACAACTGTGATTAGCCCATGCTTCAGTCAGTTACCTCAGTCCTGTTGCTAAAGTACGTAGATTGATTACCTATGCCAAGTGATCTAGTGGTCATGCTTTTACTGAACATACACTCATGCCCCAACTCAGTGTCAGCTTTATTGTTTGTACTTGTAAATATATAAATTCACCAATGAGAGAGACCAATCGGTCATATTTCTGAAAAATGTGGTAAAAAACATTTCATTTGTAAATACAAACATGAATGGTATTTCATATTCAGCTGTGTTTTTTATCTTGACTCTCTTAAATGCCTGAAAATAATGTCAGTAACATCAGGGCTCCCATTTTTAAGAGAGTAATTAATCTTAATTGTGTGTGTGACCTTTGAAATAGCGAAGAGGACTCCTAATTCACTGTCATGGTATTTTGGGATACAGACTCTGGCGATCAGACAACTCGACTGCACAGGAGAAATGGTGGGAGTTTGTGAAGGATGCAAAAATGCCATCAACCAACTGAAACCAACTGATGAAAAGAATAAAACTGTATCCTTTCTTGTCAATTAAATTAAAAAGACTTCATCTGCACAATTGTCTCATTACATAGATGCTTCAGGAGGATCCTTTCACCCGAAACAAAATATATTTGTGCTTACTATGGCTTATAATTAGCCTGATTATCATCAACTTTCCAATCTCTTCAAGACTTGGTCTGACAAAGAGCGCAACAATTAATGTTTCCCAAATGGCATGGTTGACCCGCCTCCCTAAGTTTGCTACTGGTTGACTGGTTTCTGACAAAGTGGGTGGAGTTCCCGATTTTTCATGGAGATCAGAAATGATATTTACATTGCTCTTGGCCTGACTAGAAGCAACGCCGAAGGTGTTGCATCACTAGGAGGGCGTGGCTTGGCTAGCCTATAATGACTTTGGCCTAAAGGGAATGTATTGACCTTTGCATAAGGCTTCATGATTGTCCACTCTTGATTCCTATCACTCATTGGCCTTCTATCAACCTGACTGTCCAGCAAAACACGGTTCTAACCCAACAACAAGGATTATCTTCCAAAAACACAGCATTTGTTTCTGGTACGGGGACGACCCAAAGTTGTATTTACTGGCAGTAATTGACTGCAACCAGCATTAATGAATCCAGGGCTGTTAATTTCCACTGGTCTATTCAAAAAGGTTATTATGGCTCTAAAGAATGAGACATGCGAGGAAGGGGGGTGGGGGGTGGGCTGGACTGTCACTCTCTCGCATCATGGATTTAAAAAGAAAGTTAATGAACCTATGTAATTGGTATTGCTGTCTTGACGGCATTTGTTCACTGATGAATCTGTGGGCTTGTCATTCTCCAGGGGAACAAATTAAAAAGTCACTGGAGATAAGAAAATGCCATTACTCAATGTCACTTCCCCCGAGGCTACAAACATGTAGGAAACTGTTACATGTCAATTATTTAGCGAGACAGAGGGGAAAAGAAGCAATGCTCGGGCCAATAGTACCTCGCACACAATATGCTAAACGTGACACAGTAACAGTAAAGGAAATGTGTGCGCCCTGCTCTGCATGTGATGGCCATCACTGAACATCAAGAGTGACACAGGTTATTTAACATGAGTTACTTCTCTGTTGTTTTACGAAAGCAAGGACATGTATCTTTTAAAAAATATTTTTGAGGGCTTTTTTGCCTGTGACAGTGGAGGAGAGACAGGAAATGAGTGTAGAGAGAGAGACAGGGGAGGATCGGCAAATGATCCAGGTTGGAATCGCACCTGGGTCACCAGTGCAGTAAGCCATTGCCCTACCATTAGGCCACGGCAGGGTGAAGGACATGTACCTTTAGTAAATACTAAATAGAGACAAACCTATATTAGTGAAGCAAATGGAAAGCTAGAAAGAGAATACGTTTTAAAGAGCATTCAATCTGCGTGCTACAGGACTCCTCAGCATGGTTCCTCTGTGTTCAGCAATCTGGCCATACCTGTGAGACGTACTTTTGTGCTGAAGTGTTTATCTTTGTTGTGGCTGGGCCCTTGCATGGCTAACCATAAAATTGTCAAGACTTCATTAGGTACTGTAGAGAAACATTTCCTCACTACCCTGAAATTACTGTTTCATAAAAATTAGCGACACAATTTCTGAACACTTTATCGCTGCTTTCTTTGCTTTCTGCTAGAACCTCCGATGTGAATCAGAAAGCTCTGTGATGTGTGACAATACAAAGTATTGATTTAAGGGGGCATTCTATAAAAGATGCAGCACATAACCAAGACAGATCTGCTGTCATGTACTGCAACAGAGTCAGAACAGAACGTCAACCCTCAAGTCCAAATCCAGAGAAGAAATGTGTGGCCCACCAGGGAACATGTGGTCCATCGTGTGTGTGTGCATGTGTGCGTAATGTCAGGAGTGGAGTGTGGAAGAGACAAAATAGGGATTTGTTTGTGAATACGAATTCTGACATAAGTCTACATTTGGAGTATGGATTAATCAATTTGAAATAATTCTCAGTATATCTTAATGGGGGGAGGGATGGTTCTAGTTCAAATTCAAGTCTATCAGAAATCCCTTGCCCTAGGATATGCATGTGTGTGTGTGTGTGTGTGTGTGTGCGCGTGCGTGTGGCCTCTGCAAAACTACCTGTGCTAGCAGTGCCATCACATATCCAACTCTCTACACACAGTAGCCATCCATGCATGCAGAAATGCCAGCAGAGAGGCTTTTTCGCACCTCGTCACCGCACTTTGTCACATCCTCTCTTAGATTAGCTTGTCCTCAGCACATTGTCTCTTCATCAAGTAACCTGATTAGCTGGTCTTGTTGCACATTGTCATCGCCGCCTTGAGAAATTGTACAGAAAAAAGGTTTTGAGTGAAATGGTTGGAATAATGAATGCCTATACGGAGTGGTTGATTGAGGCAGACTGGCACATATTATTATGTGAGATGAGCTCATCTTATCCCTTGGCCAAGTGTAAAATTAGCCTCGACATATTAAGAGTGACTTGCTTGTTTGTTTGTCTGCTCTGGAGACCCTTAAAGGTGCACTGTGTAGTATTTTTTACTAGTTTCTTTCCAGAATGCATGCTGCCCATTCACAAATATTATCTTTGAATACTTACCACCACCATCAAATTCTATCAAGTATTCATTATGACTGAGAAAATTGCACTTTTCATGCATGAAAAGGTGGATCTTATCCATGTCCGCCATTTAGAATTTCCAGAAAAAGACAAGAAAAATTTGTATTTTGGTCACATCAGTATATGAAAAGATCAAATTTGGCAAAAGGCAGCACAGTTTCAATGAGCAGCATGGTTGCAATACCTATTCTGGCCACCATCCTACACGTTGCACCTATTGCATGACGTTGCAACAAATTCTTTTTTCTTTTCTTTTTTTTTTAATAGAGAATGACAAATATCCACCACTTTTCCCATTGTGGGTGAAAATGGAACTTTAATTTTGAAATATTTGTCAGTTTGATGACATTATCTAATTAGGAAATCCTGTTTTTCCACCCCTTTCATGTGGATGCGCCACACTAAAGGTCACGCCAAAGTGGGAATCTATACATAGTTAGTTTTCAAACTTCAAGACATATTTTCATCATAACAAAATTCAACATCAATCTAGGATGAGTAAACTTTCATTTTTCATCATTTAATACAAATATAAAGTTATAATTTCTCTGTAAAAGGCGAAAATTAATTTGTTGCCATATGGCAACAACATGCATACAGTGCATACACTCGTGCAACATGCATACACTCCTTCTTTACATGCATCCCAATGGGCTCCCATTGAGTTACATAGGGCAGGGCTCTCATTGAGTTACATAGTGCTCTATTTGCACTTATTGTATCATTTTAACTTGAAAACATTAACTTTCTTAACATTATGTTATTTGTATACCTCAATTCACAAGTTATATGATATAATATTAACAAAAAAATTAATTTACACATGCAGACAGTGACATGACTATACATGCATTCCAATGGAATCCCATTGAGTTACATAGGGCTAGGCTCCCATTGAGTTATTCCTGGTAAAGTATGAATATAACTTAATGTATTTTACTTCAAATGAACTATATTTAAAATGTAATATTATAATATTACAATTGTTTACAATTTCCTTCAATAAGATCATGCTTTTGAAAGAAAATTGATTCAAGGCATGTTCACCGAACCCGTGTTGTTGCCATATGGCAACAAATGACCAACTACCCCCCAACAAATTTTTTTTACATTTTTTTTTGTTTAAATTTATATTATTTAACCACTTTTACTTCTAAAAAACACATCTAAAAAAATATATGATGTTTAAAAGGTTGTTCATGCAATAGAGGGTTAATCATACGGAACTGCATTTCCCACTGGCCATTTATTCAGGGCATTGACAAAGAAACTGTCAGGACAGAAATAACCTCAGGTGAATAGGAAATGGGAAAATAACATGAACATACACATAAAAAAACTTAGGATTAGTATTCAGATGAATACATGACAGAAGAAAATCATACGTTTATGCATATAACCACTGTTCCTTGAGGTATAGGAACAAGGTAGGCCTACAATACAAATGTATGAGACATCATGCTGACATGCCAAAACGTGATATGCCATACATTTGTAATGTACCAAGTGAATTGACTTGGGGAGGGGAACATGATATACATTTTTAAATCAAGCATTTTCCTCTCCCCCTTCCTAATCTTTATTGTTTTGTGGAAACTGCCGCATTCCTCACCACCCACACACATAGTTTGGATCCTAATGAGGAGCTTAGTGTCTGTCTTCTATGAAACAAAATGGTGCAAAGACTTACCTACCACCCAGCTAAGCCTGACAAGAAATGGGAATCAGTCAGGCCTTCAAAATGTCGCACACGATACACGTGTGGAAGTATCAGATTGGCCGTGCCATCCGTAAGCTCAGAACAATTTACATTTTCCTCCGAGTTGATGTCACGTCTGGGCCCAGTTTTCTGGGAGGAGATTGTTGCCAGACAACCAACTCATAAGTGAATGGTGGAGGGACTAGGGAGTTGAGGCGAAAGATGTAGCATTACATACAGTATGAGCAGATTACATGTCATGACCTAACATTAGCAATGGAGTAAAATCAGACGCACATTTCAAACTCCAACAGACTTCAACCCTCCAATCAATAATCATTTCTCAATTTGGATGCTCCATGTAATGTAAGACCTGGGTAGCACTGACTCCAGTCTAAATGTTAATCGAGTAAAAGGCTCTGACGAAAGTGTAGGTCAAAACATTGGTTTGTGCAGTAAATGGTTGATTGACGTTCTGAGTGTGCCATGCAGGGCTTGACACTGGCACCTGCCAACCGGCCAAATGCTGGTAAAACTTGGCTGTGGCAAGTAATACTTTCAGTGTCACTAATGGCACATGTTCTTGATTGAGATGTCTATACAGGCCTACTGCCGAGTGCACCTCACATAGATGTGCATTTACGGTACAATCCTAATAATATGATCAAGGTGCTACAAATGTGATACAGTAGATAGAGATATGTATCAGAAACAACAGAAACAACAGAAACCAATTAGGACTAAAGTCAGATGAAACAGACTACCACCAGTCACTATGCATATCACATACATGATATGACATGTTTGCAATAGGGCAGCCCTTGCAGAACTACTGTGATGTGATATGCTTTTATCATATGAGCAGTGATTTATAATGTAAGTTATATCTGTGAACCTTAAACAAATACTTTTAGGAAAAAGAAATCCCTGGCAAGTGTTTTAAAATTTGCAATTGTGATAAGACATTTTTATGTGCGCAAATGGTCGGCGTGTGTGGTATTGCATACTGCGTGCGTGTGTGCGTGCGTGCGTGCGTGCGTGCGTGCGTGTGTGCGTGCGTGCGTGCGTGCGTGCGTGTGTGTGTGTGTGTGTGTGTGTGTGTGTGTGTGTGTGTGTGTGTGTGTGTGTGTGTGTGTGTGTGTGTGTGTGTGTGTGTGTGTGTGTGTGTGTGTGTGTGCTTATGAATATGTGATGAAGTTCTTTAACTGTCTACAAAGCATAGAGAGTGAAACACAAATGTATTCACACACTCCTCGAGCTATTTCTTCACAGTTGCAGACTTTTCGTGTATAAAGGCATTTGGTGAAGCTAAATGATCTCACCATTCTGATTCTTGTGCAGAAAATGTCACCAGTTACAAAAAAAAGTGAAACGTGTCTTAAAAAAAAGACACTAGATTCATTTAGTTCATGTGCTACGTTCCATTAAGATGCAAATACTGCTGATGCTGATGCTATGACAAAAACATAATAATGTGGACACACTGTTAATAAATTATAATGTTCAATGTTTCAAACAATTCCATTAAAAATATGCCTTTGGAGATGTGCTTTTTTTGCAGGACTAATGAAAAAGCAGACTGAGCTGGACTAATTCCCAGACAATGGTGGGTAACTGGTGAATCACCACTCTTCCACTCTCTCCTGAGATAGAATTCAGTTTTCTTGTGGTTGCAGGGCCATTTCAAGGTATTTGAGGGCTCCAGGCAAAAAGAGATTTTAGTCCCCTTTTTCTCGTCAAACTATGGGATATTGATAGCAGCACCTGCTCTTTCCACTCAGTGAATTTAGGGAGGTTTTGCCTCACTAATGCCATTGCTATCATTTGAATACGAGTACATAACCATCATGACCAGGGTCTGCCCTTTCATCTGGGGCCCCATGGCAATAACCTAGTTTGCTTGCCTGGTGGTGACAGACCTGTGGTTGTGTTTGTGATGAATGGCGCAGACGAATGTGGAAAAACATGGGATAAAGAATACAGAGCATACAACAGAATGAACTTTGGATGAGACGATTCACAGTTTTTGCAATTAACTGCAATGAAAACCACAATTAGGCCTACGAAACCCACCAACACTGTCATGATGAGACTGTTACGTAAAAGCTTCGAACAAAGAATAAAATAGAATGGCCAACATTGTCACTATTAGGAATGAGATGATTCAAATTAATCGCTTTGAAATTAATCACATTAAAAATAGAATTGTAAATCTCCTCAACATTATGATGACAGCATTCCTATGAAATAGGCCTAAATGCATTACCCCGATTTCAGTCAGAAATTTGGATCCAGTAATCTTACACCTGCAGCAAAGATACACTGCCAATTACACGCAAAACATTCTGTATATCCGACTCATTTCAGTAACCCACGTTTTTTTTGTAACCTACATTTTTTGTGCTTATTACATGCTATTGTGCAATAGATTTTAACAAGTGTATAATTATGATCATTCCTTTACAATAATTCTATGAGAATATACAATCAGCTCCTCCTCACCAGTCACTGTACAGGCCTACATAAGAATAAAAGGCTTGTTTCAAAAAATGAAAACTCGACTGCATAGGATTGTGTGTCATTCGATATCCTGCTGGAGTCACCAAGTGCTGCACTGCTGTGCTGCTCATCACCTAGAACACCATCAACATGGATCAATGGTCTCCACTTACTGCAACAGATTTCTCCAAAGGGTTAGCGTGTCATGGGATGATGTGCATGATACGCTGGGTTGCTTCAGAACCATGAGTGACAGGTGCAACAATGTGAGCAAGTTTATGAGATCTATTGATATTATTGTGCATTTCACCAATGTGGTGTAGTGCATCAGAAAATTACAATCGTGCCGTTTTGTAAATGAATTAATGCTGGATGTTTGATAGAAGGTTGTGAGAGACAATGGCAGGGAAGGATAAAAAAAAATTACAGCTTGTTTTATGAGCTATTGTTGTAATTATTGAGTTTAATTGCAATCACCTTACAAAGAATCATCTTGGAATGAACTTTAATTTTTGGAATCACAAAAAAAATAATTCAATAATGTTTTGCTTGGATAGCTCTACCCACGGAAACTTCACAGATGGTTGCTGTAATTTCATTTCTGTCTTCATAATTGTTCACACCGAACACTATCTCAGACTAACCCACTCCACCAAGCTCCTCTTAAATACAAAACTCATCAAAGAGAGCTCCAACAAATGATTTATCATCTAAGTAGCTGGAGATAGTGTAAAAGGGACGCTGAATGTGAAATCATTTTCTGTGTTTTCGTTCATTAGTTGAACTCGCTTAAAGACCGTCATGTGTGATGTGATGTGGTGCAGTGTAAGTGTGTTGCGGCTGATTATGGGATGGTGCGTGTGTGTATGTATGTATGTGTGTGTGTGTGTGTGTGTGTGTGTGTGTGTGTGTGTGTGTGTGTGTGTGTGTGTGTGTGTGTGTGTGTGTGTGTGTGTGTGTGTGTGTGTGTGTGTGTGTGTTCCTGTGTGTGTGTGTGTGTGTGTGTGTGTGTGTGTGTGTGTGTGTGTGTGTGTGTGTGTGTGTGTGTGTGTGTGTGTGTGTGTGTGTGTGTGTGTGTGTGTGTGTGTGTGTGTGTGTGTGTGTGTGTGTGTGTGTGTGTGTGTGTGTGTGTGTGTGTGTGTGTGTGTGTGTGCGCGTGTGTGTGTGCCATAGGTGCCGGTATAAGGGGAATGCAGTGGTGCATTTGCATCCCCACTTTTGGGCTCCCTAAACGAGGCTTTCTCATCTTTTACAGCAGACAAATGAGAGGAGTGCAGCAGCAGAAATTAAGAATGAAGACAAAAAAAATGCACCACCACTTTAAAACTCGTTCCGGCACCCTTGTTGCGTGCGTGCGTGCGTGCGTGCGTGCGTGCGTGCGTGCGTGCGTGCGTGCGTGCGTGCGTGCGTGCGTGCGTGCGTGCATGCGTGCGTGCATGCATGTCTGTGTGTGTGCGTGCATGCATAAAGTGCATGGGTGTGTGTGTTTGTGTGTGTGTGTGTGTGACCAGACAAGGACTGATTTTGAGGACCAAATAGTGATCCGCAATATTAAGACAAAAGTGTTGTTGTTGTGTTCTTGGTCCTTTTGGTGTAACCAATAAAATTAAAAAGTGTCAAAACAATGTTTTGTGAGTCGATTAGAGTGAAGCATGGGTATGGTCCGAGTGATTTGACAAGTCATCTGCTGTATTTTAATGGAAGTCAATGGGAGGTACACATCAGTGCAAACATGCTCTCTCTCTCTCTCTCTCTCTCTCTCTCTCTCTCTCTCTCTCTCTCTCTCTCTCTCTCTCTCTCTCTCTCTCTCTCTCTCTGTGTGTGTGTGTGTGTGTGTGTGTGTGTGTGTGTGTGTGTGTGTGTGTGTGTGTTGACATGTCAGAGCCGTATATTAAGAGACATGTAGTCTGATACTGCCCTCTGGTGGATTATGAAAGCAGAACAAGATGACTGGTGTTTGGTGAACGCAGCTTGCAATACACTTTTCACAAGTTTTAAATAAAATAATTAAAATGCACATAAACATAAAAATGAACAATGTAACACAAAAGTCAAAGAGGGCTTAGATCTGGCAGTCATTGTGCACTATTAAAAGGTGAAATGATACGCACGAACAGGCTGTCACAGAAATGTAAGCCCTTCCTTTGAATATAGCCCCAGGCATGAATGGTAAAACAGCCAAGCTAACATTAGAAGCTACCTGCTTCATTAATAAACACTGCCCTGCAAAAAAAAAGTTGCACCAAAAAAAGGTCACACTCTCCAATTTGTTGTTGGAACGCCTTTAGCTTTGTCTATGGCACACATTTGCTGTTGCATTGTTTTTGATAAGTGTCTGACATGTCAGAAGATTTATTTCCATCCAGTATTTTATTCATTTCGCACCACCAAGATCTTATATTGATGATGGTGGAGTCTGAATGCTGCACAAGGCCTTCTCTAGCATATCTCAGAGATTCTCAATGAGGTCATTGTCTAGAGACCTTCCCAACCTTTTCTTAGGCGAGGTATCCTTTCAATACATGAAAAATCTCAAGGCACCCCAAACCAACAAGCCGTAACCTGGTATTGCATCCGATACCACACAAGCTTAGATAAGTAACACATTTGGAGACGTTCAAAGTTGCAGCTTTACCTCCGACAGGCTATGTGTAGGCCATAGGCCTACTGGGGTGATAGAAATGTACTTTATTGTGTAAATAGTGGATGAAGAATGTAAACGTAAATGGTGGATGAAAGATTTCACTGACTAAGCATTAATTTAGACAAGAATTATATTACATAAGTTATTTAATCTGTCGTGTTATGAATTACCAGTGAGTCCAGCTCGGAATTAACGTGGCTTTATTGAATAACAGACTCGTATTCAACCCCGGGCCAATAACCCCTGGCCCCGGAACTGGACCGTAAACCCGCCCCAGTAATGATGCCATAACTGATAAGAAACAATCCACCACATAATCTATTTAGGTCAATTTCACATACCGTCAGCCAGGTTTCCGCGGCACCCCTGAGGGGGGCGTGCGGCACCCCAGGGTGCCATGGCACCCCTGTTGAGAAACACTGGTCTAGAGACCAGGGGTTCCCAACCTTTTCCAACTTGGGGCCCAGTTGAAGTTTTCACAAATGTTTGCGGCCCACCCCTGCCCCATTAAACAATATAACCCACATAGTCAACAGCAACATCACACACAAATATTATTTTAGATTTTTAGAAAATGATTTCATTACCTTCAGGGCCCACAGTTTGAAAACCCCCTGGTCTGTGATGGTCAATCCACACACACACACACGCATTCACACACGCACGCACACACGCAGGCATGCACGGACACACACACACACACACACACACACACACACACACACACACACACACACACACACACACACACACACACACACACACACACACACACACACACACACACACACACACACACACACACCAAGACTTTTAAAGTCTGCATCTTGTAAACATAAGTGTAAAAATTCAGAAATATACAGAAATATTATGTTGTTCCACTTCTAAATTTGAAATTATTCTGAAGTGAAAGCCCGAATTGGAAACTCCCATTGTCAAACTCCCATTGTCATTGTGACACAGCACTCCACAGCACACAAGTGCACACTGCACACAACGAAATAGTATTTATGCCTCACTCTTGCAAGGGGGCAGCCCCCAACGGCGCCTGAAAGCGAGTAGTGCGGCAGGACGATACCATGCCCAGGGTTCCTCAGTCATGGAGGAGGATGTTGGAGGGATGTCTGATTTTCTGATGCTTTTCAAATGAATAATGGACCTCAGACTTTTGCCAGGTAAATCCTCTAGTTTGATTTTGCCTAGTACATCTGCTAACTTATTTCATATTAAAAAGTATGTATTAATTGAAATATCAACATGGTCTGCCTTTGCATTGTTTCATTTTCCTCAACTGGGCCTGCCTTATTGAATATTGGTGGTTTGGATGTGTTTACTCTGCCTGATGAAGGTCTAAGGACCGAAAGCTTGCAAGTCAAGTAAAGCTTCTTTGCACAAAAATAGACCTGAAGTGTGCGGATTGCCTTCTTTTTATACAGAAATTTCTACTGAATCCTGCACCTTCTAAACAGATGAGCGGTGGCCTATCACAACTTGGATGTGTTTATTAAAATTTAACATGACGCCTTCACATACACACCTCACTGGCTCTGTCTCGAACTCTGGGGGGAAATACAAAACTCAAATGAAAATACACACACAACCAGTTACTAATCACACCGTGTCCAACTGTAAGCTGTTGTCTTTTTCATTCTGAAAACAAAAAAACTGGTTTAACCTTAGATGCTAATCATCACTGTCTTTATCTTTTCTCTCTTTGGTATGCAGGAAGTCAAGCCTATTCGTGGTAGGTTACATCTATACCAAAACTGAATACTGTCTAACTTAGATTATGAATGAGGACGTTATGACAGGAACTAATGTTAACCCCTTGTCAATATGCAACTGCAATACATTTCTGTTGTACAGTACCTGTGAGATTATAATCTGAAAATTGTTTTGCATAACTCGAATGTACTGAGAGAAAGGCGCGCAGATAGTTAAAAAAAAAATTAGATTCGAGTTGTCATGGTCTGGATTTTTTCACCGTGCAATTTACTGATGTGTAAAATGGCAAGTGCCCAAACTGACTAACTTTTGCATGCATGGATACATAGCCTACTTGCAATACTACTGTAGGCTACGTTTAACTTGCCGCAATGTTCCAAAAATGTGTTTCCCTGTATTGTGGGAACGGCAGCTGGACTCCAGGCTACAGCAGTATTACTGCAGCTTTAGGAGGTGAATGCAGTTTTCGGACAGGAAAATACTACGTATGATACACTGATACATACACTGATTTAATAATAATAATAATAATAATAATAATAATAATAATAATAATAATAATAATAATAATAATACCGTAATAATAATAAGCATGCAAAAGATGTGCAGTAGTATGACCACGCTTACTACAAGAAGACAATACTACCATACATTAATTACAAAATGCGCAAGCTGTGGTTTACAGGTTTCTAAGAAAAAACAGGATATCGGAGAATTTCCAATAACATCTCTGCGCCCTTTTACGCACGGCAGTGGTGCGGCGTCTGCCTACGACCAGCGAATGACGTCAGCCATCACTTCACAACAAGGATCTCCAAATGACACTGGAGTAGCACCGGCATCGCACAAATTCCTCGTACTGTACATTGCTTCCTTGATCACCTAACGACAACTTAATATTTTAAACACCTCAATGACATTATCCACATACGGTAAGTTATCTTTAATAATGTCGTCGTACAACTGGGTACATGTCCGTCTAAGCTACATTACCACTCTTGGCTTTTCCTGGCTTCGGAATCCAGTCTATTGTAAAAAGGGAGAATGAATGTTGACTTTGGCGTGGTGTAC
The DNA here is from genome assembly GCF_034702125.1 of Engraulis encrasicolus. Taxonomy (NCBI): domain Eukaryota; kingdom Metazoa; phylum Chordata; class Actinopteri; order Clupeiformes; family Engraulidae; genus Engraulis; species Engraulis encrasicolus. The sequence continues at coordinate 43,416,553 of NC_085861.1, forward strand.
AACAAGGAAATCCGGGTGTGCTTGACCATACAGCCTGAAATGTTGAACTGCGGCTACAGTGTTTTGAAGAGGATGCTGTGAGACACGACACTGCAGCTCGTCTCATCACATCGCAGCAGCCAAGGGAAAGTGGGAGAATGAGGACGGTTTCGCCCAATGAGTCATTAGGCTCGAGCCCTGGCGACATTTAATGTCCATTGTCTTAGCTTGTATTGTGAGCGACGATGCAGTGATTGGTAAACAGCTGCGTAAAATCCTTTGTTATTGGCTTGTGTGTGGTTACTCGCTCCTCATGCAACCGTTGCTTATGTTAGTGTAGTTACAATGTGGGCCTGGCCCTGGTATGGGCTATGCGATAGGCTACAATAGCCTCCCTGGTGTAGTTGCTTGTACCGGTATTCATTTATCTGCATGTTTACAATTGCTGTTGCAGACTAATTCAAAACTGGGCACTTAACCAAAGTGTTCATAAGGCAGTCTCCAGTAAGATACATAACTACAATTTTAATATTGCAACAGCAGTTGTCCTAATAAACAAATCCCTGCTTTGGCCCGCCTGTGTAGAGTAGGGCCCAAGACATGGTCTTGCTTTAGATTTCAGATGTCAGTGTTTAGGCATATTGCATATTCTTATTTTACAATGAAACTATTATTACACTGATGACGTGATCACATTTTCTTACAGGATATTCAACAACATGGAGGGAGGAAGCTAGTAAGTGTAATAACACTCTCTATTAATATTTGTGATAATTGTCCCAAATATACTGCAATGTAATAGTACTAATTACTACTTATTTCACATTCACTTTCTCCCCTTTTCAGTGGTTATACACGGGACTATTTCGACCGCTTTGTCCAGAGCCAAGACTCATCTGTCGTGAACAAGTTCCAGCAGAAATACTGGAAAACAAAACAGACACTCATCAAAGTGACGGGGAAGAAAGAGGATGAACATGTGGTTGCCTCAGATGCCGACCTGGATGGAAAACTGGAGGTGGGTTTCAATGGCTAAGCAGTTTACATCATTTTGACAATCATGGCGACATTGTGGGAACTTCAAAAGTGGAGACGACGCGCTCACGCTATCACCTAAATAGGCTAATTTAACAGTTCTTAACTGGGTGCTGAATCCCACAAAAAACATAAATGAATGAATGAAGCGAAGGACAGCACTCTTCAGATTTCTTCTTTGTTTATTCGCCCACTAACGTTTCGGGCAGAGCCCTTCTTCAGCGTGTAATGGCGTTTGTTGTGGCAAAGAATTGCTGTGTTAACTGAAGGAAACACACACGTTTTCACCATTTTACATAAATGATCTATTATTGAACCAAAGTGTTGCATAGTTAGCTAGGGCCCGCGTCATTGGACGGACAGCCCATTAGTCCGACAGCCCATTAGTCCGACAACCGTAGACAGGTAGAGATGCAAGTAACTGGCTGAGAATAGATAGCTTACGAAATGGAAGGTTCCAGACCCAAACGAAATGATCCAGACCCTGAAATTCAGAGTAATGGGCCGTCAGACCAATGGGCCGACCCTGGGCCCACCCATCCTTTGGATGCTGCTATTTGAAATTTATATCAGCCTCCTTTTCTGAGAAAATTAGTTGAGCATTTCGCCTTCCCCACTGCAAAATAATGTAGAGGAAAGAGTGGACTGAGCATCAACCAGCAGCATAAAGCACTTCAGTGTTTAGATGCAGGTTAAAGAAAGACAGAGGAGGCGTTGAAGGTTGGGGGGTGGGCCTCCTCTGTCTTTCTGCATCAGGAGGCAAGGACCTCCACGTGCAGAACTGTTACACTATGCTTGGCTCCCTTTGCCATGCTGCAGGTGTTCCACTCCATCCAGAGGACCTGCATGGAGCTGCTGAAGGTGATTGAGCAGTACCAGAGGAGAATATGCAGTAAGTACCAGTAGCCTAACACTCTCGAGTGTAGATAGAGTTTAATTGAATGCCAAGGCCTCCATAAATGTGTGTGTGTGTGTGTGTGTGTGTGTGTGTGTGTGTGTGTGTGTGTGTGTGTGTGTGTGTGTGTGTGTGTGTGTGTGTGTGTGTGTGTGTGTGTGGAGCGGGTGCGAGCGCATGCAATATATCATGATGCAATGACATTAAATGGCAATGTCAACTTCCGTGTTGTTATTACACAATTATACAAAGTATTTTTCTCCAAGGCCTAATCTAGCCAGCAGGAGAGTGCTGAAGTGTGTACGTTTGTTAAAAAAAAAGAGATCCTAAAAAGTACACTTGTTGTGCTATTCCGAGAGGGAATAAGCTGTTCCAGAAGCATAGGAGATGTTTGGTTACAAGAAATTAAACATACCAACTGGACTGATGACACCATCAGGAAAGCCCTTGTCTGTGGTGTCCACTTTATATCTGAAGTTATCGTGACCATCCATTTTCTTATTTCGGAAAAAAAACACCTGGCAATTTTTTATTTATTTTTTACAAATGTGCATGGTCAATTCTACTCCAACAATGTGCCTGCAGCCCGATTACGTCACGTCTGTGTGCAAACAGTAAAGGGACCTATACTGCCCTACAATCTTAGAACGCAGTAACTCTTAAAACGACAAACTGAGAAAAAAGGCTTCAAAGTTTTCCATATGGCGCGACAACTGTGTTGTCGGTAAATTGGTGGTGACACTTCCTGGTAATGCTTGTTTAGGATAGAAATTTAATGCACACAAAAAAACCCCAAAAAAAACAACATTTATGTGTCTTTTTGCCACAAAAAACAGAGTTACTGCGTTCTTGGCTGGTATTACTGCCACAAAATGGAGTTACTGCAGGAGTTACTGCGTTCTTAGCTTGTATTACTGTCTACTCCCAAACCAGTCCCATTGGAACGTGCAGCAGTAACTCGCCGATTTACTGCGTTTTTGTTTAACCTTTTTTGGGTCATTTTTGCACTTTCAAAATGAGTTTTCTCCAAAACGGGACGGTGTTGGACCACCATTTTTGGACACAAGACAAATGAGGTAGTTTAGAACCGATTTCCGATATAAAAAAAAATTCGACCATTTTGAGTTACTGCGTTCTAGAACGCAGTAACTCAAAATGGTCGAAAAAAAAATTATATCGGAAATCGGTTCTAAACTACCTCATTTGTCTTGTGTCCAAAAATGGTGGTCCAACACCGTCCCGTTTTGGAGAAAACTCATTTTGAAAGTGCAAAAATGACCCAAAAAAGGTTAAACAAAAACGCAGTAAATCGGCGAGTTACTGCTACACGTTCCAATGGGACTGGTTTGGGAGTAGACAGTAATACAAGCTAAGAACGCAGTAACTCCTGCAGTAACTCCATTTTGTGGCAGTAATACCAGCCAAGAACGCAGTAACTCTGTTTTTTGTGGCAAAAAGACACATAAATGTTGTTTTTTTGGGGTTTTTTTGTGTGCATTAAATTTATATCCTAAACAAGCATTACCAGGAAGTGTCACCACCAATTTACCGACAACACAGTTGTCGCGCCATATGGAAAACTTTGAAGCCTTTTTTCTCAGTTTGCCGTTTTCAGAGTTACTGCGTTCTAAGATTGTAGGGCAGTATAGCCCTCACAATACGTAATTGGGGTCAGCATGCTAGATCCACTAATATCCCTAACACTGAATGTATGCAACAACGTGGCAGAAGGCATGTATGACACTGATGATGGATGCATAGGTATGATGGCAACCAACTCACCTCCAGGCCTCAGCAAGCAGTCGTCTTCTTTTGACGGGCCAGCACTGTCCTCCGAGCCTTCTCCAGCCTGGCTCTCCTCCTTGTGCACAACTGTGGGGAAAGTCCATAACTTCTACGTTTTTTTTCCCTCACTGTAGCTTCATAATGCATACCATTCTGCCAGTAATAGTCAATGAAAAGACTTTACTACCATAGCACTATTACAACATTAGAGCCTTTAGCAATGCATTACGACTTGGTCATTGACATTCTGGTAAAACCGTATTCATAACAGGGGCCATATTTTCAGAGTTTGGTTTTTGTGGCTAGTCACTCTACTCTTTGCTACTCTGCTTGTTCCTCAGTGCTGTCTCAGGAGGAGAATGAGCTGGGTCGTTTCCTGCGCTCCCAGGGCTCTCAGGACAAGACCAGGGCTGGCAAGATCATGCAGGCCACAGGGAAGGCCCTCTGCTTCTCCTCCCAACAGCGGTCAGTCAGCAGGCCTCTCAGCTCCTCTCAGTGCACACTCACAGGCCCTCACAGGCCCTCCCAGTCACAGTATGGTGTTCTGTGGAATCAGACATTATTACACACACCTACAGGCCCTCATAGTCACAGTATGACACTGTGGAATCAGACATAGAACACATGTTTTCTCCTATTGTACTCCTTCAGTGTACTCATTTAATATGCACATCGTCTTTTACAATGCATCTTTACTCCCTAAAGAGGTTAGTCAGCAGGCACTCGCTCTCAATCCACTTGTGCACCCAGGTCTTTAGTCCGAACATTAAATCATATTGCACAGACCTAGTAAGAATATTTTTTTCCTGTAGCTACTGTATGTAGTACATGCTGTGACTTTTGTGTTAAAACAAGTGTTTTTACTCATCCACTCCATGTTTCTAGAGTAAGACACACAAATCTTGAATTGTTGACGCCAGCAATGGAAAGTATTGAAGTAAACCTGCTAGCTTGAAAGTGTTGAATAATGAAGCATATGTGCACACTACAGTTGGTCTTTCAGTCAAGGCAGCTCTCTCAACACATAATGAGTGTAGTGTGTGTGTTCATTTGAAGGATGGCGCTTCGTGCCCCGCTGGGCCGCCTGTACCAGGAAGTGGAGACCTTCCGCTACCGTGCCATCTCCGACACCTGGCTCACCGTGAACCGCATGGAGCAGTCCAGGACGGAGTACCGAGGAGCCCTGCTGTGGATGAAGGACGTCTCGCAGGAGCTGGATCCTGACACGCACAAGCAGATGGAGAAGTTCAGGAAGGTGCTGCACTGTAGACCTTGAGTCACCTTTTTAACCCCTTAGCACAGAGCCAATGTTATAACCAGGGCTCTAAATTAACTTTGTTCCTCACCAGCCAAAATGGCAAGTGGATGTAAATCTTACTAGCCAAACACACATTTACTAATGGGTCAATGTGGCAAGTAAGTTGATCTATTCTACCAGCCAAACTGAAATCTCACCAGCATTTAACCTTACCGTCACCAAAATTGCTATGTTCTAATCTGTTACTTAAGGCTCTCTGTAATGTCATAGCAATGTTGTTATGATGTTGTTGAGTATTTTCAGCAAATAGTGAATAGGCCCGCCATCGACCCCATCTGCACTAAGAGGCTACGAGTTGACAACCCAATCTCATACCCTTTGCGTCATGATCAGACTTCATTATTTGATGTCATGGGTCACGCTTTTGTGTCGCTTATTTATGCGGTCGCTTAGACCTAGACTCTAGGTCCTAGACCTTTCCCTAATCCTCTCTTACCGTCTGTGACACAGAGTTGTCCAAAGTAAAATTAGAAGTCAATTCATGGTGTAAGTATAACAGTAGAATGTAATATTTCATTGTTGTTACACCAGTTATTCTACTGTACCTAATGAGGTAGCAGTGCGAAATCAACTAATCGGAAGACAGACTGGTTTGGTTACTCTGTGTTTGAAGGGAAGTTCCACTTTTACTTTTGACATCTCTGAGTGAAACCTTTTTTGTGTATTTTGCGTCAAATGGGTACCTTTGGTCCCCATGCGATGCTTAGGGCCCACCTTTGCCGTCAAATATTGAAGCATGGTCAAAGTCTCGTATAATGGCATGTTTGGGTGAGGGCGTATTGCAACCAACCCACTTGTAAACAGTGGCATGAAGGAACTGCATACCTACAACCAGCATGACCAGCAGATGGCGCAATAGGCAATGTTTTCATTCACCATACTTCACAAACAACAGGAATTTGAGTGTGAGTGAGTGCTTGTAGGTCTCTTAGATGCTGTTGGGTTGTAGTCAGTCATTCTAGAGTGTTACATTTGTTGCTATGCTGCAATGTGTTTTTACAAAAACATCCCTTTCTTGTTTAGATCACCTTTCACCCTCCTTGTTTTTACAAGTGCTTGGTGAAAAGCTCTTCAAGCGATAAACTTCAGCTTGTGTTTTCTCAGGTCCAGGCACAGGTGCGCCTAACCAAGACAGGTTTCGACAAACTGAAGAATGATGTTTGTCAGAAAGTGGATTTACTGGGAGCCAGTCGCTGTAACCTCCTGTCTCATGTCTTAACAACCTACCAGGTACTGTATGTCAACATGACCTACTGTATATGTGTACAGTATATGTGCTCTGTTTGACTTAGGATATTGAATCTCTTCTTTTGTCATTCAGGGCAAAGATGATGACAGATCCTACCTTGTTTAGAAGAACTGTAAACGAGAAGTTATTTTACAAAATGCAATAAATGCCATTACCTTTTAATACCTCAGAACTTGGGTTTCTGTTATTTTATTTTATTTCAACATTGAAACACTGATTTTACTGAGAAAGACAATAAAAACACTTCATTTTTGAACATTTTTGAAAATGGATTAAGAGTATTCTGTTTTGGAGACAAGCTCTTCAAATACCGTATGTGCCTGTATTTACCCAGATGTCCTGTTGTGTGTGAACTTGCAGACCACTTTGTTGTACTTCTGGGAGAAAACCTCCCACACCATGGCAGCCATTCATGAGAGCTTCAAAGGCTGTCAGTCTTATGAGTTTTCAACAATAAAGGTGAGCAAACACCCGGATTCTTCAGTGTCTAGAGGCAAGTATTTTGAGTCGTTTGTGTCAGGGATTAGGACATAAGAGACTGAGCTCAGACATGCAAATATGCCAAACAGATGTGAAATACAGTACTGGGCAGAAGTCTCAGACAGCACTGGCCATAGCCAACACATTTCTATCTATTTAATTATTTATCAAGCATGCTTTTACATAATTCAGACAGAATATACAAATTATGAATAGGATTGGCTTGGTTTGACTTTCTTGGCTTCTTCAGGCCAAGTGTGGTTAGACCTCATACTGAATATTCTCCCTAACTTGTAGAGGCCCTGTTGTTGTAAAATCGTTTTATTAAGCCACTATGAATATGTGTAGACTCATACGGTATGCTGGTGGAATTGAATGGTCGGCCTGAGAAACTGGACAATATGCAACAGCATGTGCAGATTTGGGGCCATTGCTCAAACATGGCTGCCAAAAACCACAAGCACAGCAATGTACAGTACATGGTCTGCCCATTTCATATGAGGACAAGTAAAAAAGCTTCAAATGGTTTCCTCAGGCTTCAAACTCTTAAATGGAGGCTAATGACTAATCCTAATTGACATCTTTTTCTTTTCCTGCAAGGCTCTTCAGGACCCGGCGGATAAGAAGCCCAATCAGGGCCCCAAGAAGAAAGGGAAGAAGAGAGCAAAGGCCACAGGTGAAGAGGAGGAGTCAGGAGCCAATCAGAATGCAGAGGACCTGTGAGTCTGGCTGCTCCACACTTGACACTTTTCCTCAGAGCATTTTGATGTTTTTTGCAGAAGTGTTTGATCCTCTGTGGCACTTAATGAAGGTTATCTAAGAAGTGATCTTGTGGTTGTTTTTACCTCGCCCTCAGGCTTGTTTCGGTGGATGACGAGAATCGTAATGAGGCCACCTCAGAAACAGGTACAGTGAGTTATTGCCGATTTAAAAGGAATTGTGTGAAGCCATTCCAGTGTGCTTGTTGTCGTTGTTGCTTTCCTTCATCCATGACGAGATGGCTTTATTTATGCAGCTAAAGATTCCAGTGCTTAAATTGCCCATAGTATTGGATTCACAGGAAAACCATTTGCAGTTTCCTCTTAGTAAGTAAACAAATACAAATTTAAAAATCAGTTCCTAGCTATGAAAATGCCCTTCAAATGAACACTATGATGTCCTAAACAGTACATATTCATTTTTTCATTTGCAGATTTTGGAATAGCCTAAAACTTGTAGTAGGCTATTGCTGGCCGTGGCCATGGTTCAGTTGTTATGCGTGGTACCCAGGTTCGATTCCCAGCTGAGGTTCTTTCCCTAGCCTCCCCTGAGTCTTTTTCCCACTCGCTTCCTGTCTCCTCTCACACTGTCATATTGAAATAACGCCCCCAAAAAGCCCAAAAATCTTTTTGAGTATTGCTCATCATGCTGTATGAATTGAATATGCAATACTGCCATCCTAGCAACTGCCGTATGGATCAACCAGTTGCTCAACAGAATGTTCTGCTACTCAGAGATCAGTGACTGCTGCATCAGAGAGTGTATGGCATACGCTTTACTGGTCTCTCCATGTTGAACTCTGCTGACCTTTCTTCTATGCCCTTCGTTACATGTATGCAGATAAAGTTTAAACATTTCCATATAAACTTGGCATTTGAATAAAAAACAGGTTGATTTTTTAAATCTCTTCTTAAAACTCTAAAAATATCCCATTTAGGGACTTAAAACTCAGTTTACTTGTAAACAAAAGGCCCAAATGGGTGTGTTTACAAAAATGTCCGTATAACTGTCCATCCGGGTTCTTTGTTTGTGAACGAAGGGTCCAAACCCTTTTAGCGGAAAACAAACCTAATGGCTCATTAACTTACATGCAACATCAGCTAGCCTAAATTAACACAGTCCATGCTTCAACCATGGCCGTGTGGCTTTATTATTTGAACAGCTGACAACACAACACGTCTTCAGCATGTTGAGTGTGAACAACGCTAGTCTACAGGTCTTATTTCCCAACATCAACAGGGCCTTGCTGTCGCTTATCCTCCAATGTTATCCTCCATAAAGGCATTCGTCACGCCGGTTACACGTATACTGTATGAAGACAGGGTCAGTTTTGCCTACTGTAATGTCGTTAACACAGGTGTGGATGATCTGCTGGGTGATCATCTGGAGAAGGACGGCTTGGCCCTGCTCAATGAGATCCTCAACAGCTCGTCCCTGGAGGAGGGGGACTTCTCCCGCCAGTGGAGGGAGGTGTTTGGGGAGGGCGAGCTGGTGGAGGAGAGCCCTTCTAAAGAGGAGGCGGCGTTATCATCGTCAGGCCAGCCAGGGGAAGTCGGGGAAACGCCCTCGTTCTTCTTACCTTCTTACCTGCTGGACCAGAACATGAACAGCCTGCAGTCCTCCTCCACAGGTCAGATGATTTAATGGTCGTCAGAGTCGGTTCAGGTACAGGTCATGTGGACATTAAAATTGATGGTGGATATTACCGGTTTGGAAGTTAACATGTCACTGGGAAGCACGTGATGTGTGTTTGTTTATTCGTTTGCTTGTTTTTTGTTTTGTTTTACATTGCCAAGGCCCTGAGGCATTTTTTGCTCCCCTCACCAAACTTGCCAAACAAGTTTAGATCACAGGATTTATACATTTATTGCAATTAACTCACTCATCCTTCTACAGATCAGATAATCAGATTACAGGTCATTTGAGTTGGTTCAGGAAGTTTTAGGTCATGTAGGCAGTAGCCCTTTCATGCCTTCAAGCTTAGCTGCATTATAACATTGGTATGACATTGCTGAGCCTGTCAAGGAAGTACCTGATTTAGAGCAAGATGGATATCATGGATTTGGCAGTTGACTGGTGAAGAAGTGATATATCTTTCAGCAGTGCCAAGGCACTCTCCCTTCACCATATTTGCCAAACAAGTTCAGAACAGAGATTTATGTATTCATTGCAATTGAATGAACTCAATCATCTTTACAGTAACTGCAGAAAACCACATTGACACACATTTGACATTATGGATTAATTTACGGCTTTATCCACTAACTGCCTTGAACTTGTAATGTGCTTCCTGACCGTTTGCTCCGCCTTCTTCTCCAGGTTGGGCCACAGACATTCCACAGCCTGCCTCCACGGCAACAGAGGAATCATCTGGAGCCAATCAGAACTCTGCCAGGCCAGCAGCAAGAGGTAGGCCAAATTCATCAAACACATAAAGTTAATACCACAAGAGCAAACTCTTCAACCAAGTCACATTCAAGACATCAATAATTAAACGTGTTAAGGGGGAAAGGCAGTGAGATCTGGTATCCTGTCTGTGGTTTCGTTCTGGGGTCCGTTTCTCGAAAGCGTCTTTGCTATCGTCGTTAGCAAAGTTCTTCGTTAGAGCGACTCAACTCTTTCTCGACAGCGACGCTCACCACTAAATCCAAGGGAACGGTAATGCCCCGTGTACATCAAGCGCTACCAACGCGACCGGGTAGCTGGGGTAGTTGAAGAAGTTTCGCCATGAATTCGTTTTATTCGCTCTGGACGCTGCACTGACATGTTTGATTCAGCTAATCACATAACGGCTCTGTCTTGACAGCCTGGGACATTCCTCGATATGAACGTTCCGATTGGTTTTCGCCGAACAGCGTCATAGCGAATTCGCTTAAGATTAGCTTGAGTTTAATCGTCAAAAGTCGCCCTGGTCGCTCAAGAAGCTTCGCCCCTGGCGAATTCGCTCCGGTAGCGCTGGTCGCGCACCCTCCATAGAGAATGAATGACTTCCGTCGCTTCATTCGCGTTGGTCGCTCCCGATGTACACGGGGCATAAGACGGTCTTAAGACGGTTAGCAACGACAATAATCGAGAAACGGACCCCTGGTCAGTGGTTAATGCTGATGTGCTTCATGCGTTACAGAGACAGCGCCAGAGACATCCAAGGACCTCTCAGCATGGTTCAGTCTCTTCGCTGATCTGGACCCCCTCGCGAACCCAGATGCAATCGGGAGGACTGATAAGGAGCATGAGATGCTCAATGCCTAGCTGCTTCCAAATCAGGCTGTCGCTAACCAGGGGGGGTTTTCCAAGAAAGCAGCTTAAGCCACTTATCCTTGATATATCTACTCAGACCAATACAAGTGGTACACCTCCACATAGAAGAGTTTTATTTATTTAACATTAAAGCAAAGCCATATCATGGGTCTTCTTTATGAATGATGAACGAAAATGGGCTACTTTTTAACCAATTGGATCTCTTCAATCGTGAAGGGATGAAGGACATACATATTTAATACTTCTTCCAACAAAGGTGATGTAAAAGAGGATTAGAACTTGTCACTTGTAGCCTAGAAACTGACAGAAATTAAAGGGATAGTGGTTTTCAAATGACCAAGCTAGTCATATCTGCAAATGCATGGTCTTCAACAGCAATGTTAATGGAATAAGAACTAACCATGCCTTAATTTGCATTCATTGCAGTAGTGGTATCTTCAGTTATTGATAAGAAAATCCTTTAAATAGGGGTTCACTTTATTTGGCCCACCCTTAACGTGGAACACCAAACCTGGATTGTCAAAACAAAGTGTCTCAAGGTGGCACACCAACCTAGTCAGATCAATGTATCCCAATCCTGCTAATTTTTAAAATAAATGTCATTATTTGTTTGTGTGTGAAGTGAGAGGCGTTAAAAGTTGTGATCAACCAAAGGATGTTCGCTATTAAGGTGATTATTGCATCATGTATGTTCAGCCATTTCTCAATTTCTCCACACAGACACTGGTCTATGTGTTTTTGAGTTTGAACAACTTTGAAAAACCATCATTTTCTGTTCTAGATATTGCATGTCTAATGTTATATTTCACATCTGAATTACGCAACAGTTCATGTTATGTAGCAAGGATCAAAAATGCCACATGGTACATGAAATGATATTGCTTATTACATTATGCTGCAATCAGATGTAGATTTAGATGGCATATTTAGAGAGTTCGCGGTGTGACTGTGAGATGGATACTGAGGATGGGTGTCCAAGTTGGACTGAAATGGACTGAGTTAGCAACTCTGTAATGGTATAACACAACCAGTCGGCCCATTAGACTCACACATTATGTTCTTCCAGCTAAGAGTGGGAGACTGCGAAACACAGAGCCATATGTCTAATGATGAGGTTTACGGACAAAATAAGCCAATTTTCAAAATAGTTTCAACATACATTTTTAACAAAGCTAAATTATTTAAACAGATGCTGAAGTATATTTATCTCTATACTGTACATGCCTTAAATTTGCGAATGGCTTGACCAAATGTGTGTTAAAAGAAATCTACAGACTTGATTACATTTATTTCAGTAAGTACCTCTTTAGTTTAGCAGACGCTTGTTTAAGTGCCATTAACACATCACATATCTCATGGATGTTTTACTTAAATTCACAAATAATCACATATTTTAACATTACTATCTATGTGCAATATGTTTTTTTTGTCATAATCAATCATTGTGTGACTGTATTTGTGCATGTCATCAAAGACTGTATGAAATTCTTCATGGTAATAAAGATAAATAAAAAAACACTCCCAAAACTGTCTGACCAACATCAGTCCTGAGTTAGGCTTATTTAAAAGGAAAAGGCGACAACAAATTGCTGTTGAGGTCTGGTCTGAACATCGTATGTGCCAAATGTGGTGAACCCATTTGATGAAATTTGTGGTGTTGGAAGACATTAACTTGTCATAAAGTCGGATAAAATGGCCACATCCATTAAGCTCCCATGATGAATGGCTATGTCTCCAACTTTGGACTTTTCCATCCAATTATCTGACAAGAAAATACAGTAGTTTTCTGAAGCAAGCACAACTGCTGTGAGCTGTGAGTTTTGTATTGCTTGAGTGCCTCCAACTGGCCACTTATTTTTTGGAAGGTCTTCAGAAAGAGGCCGTCAGCTGACAAAATAACTTGCAATTTTCTTCAATTAGGAAATTGTCTTTTGCTCATACCTTTATTGAAAAAAATATACCATATAGGCACTGTTTGGAAAGGCACATTGCAGACTTGTAGCAATTCAGGGTAACAATGAACACAACACCATTTTGAGGAAATAAATACATATTATCGTCATAAATAGATGTCTCATGTTGAGCAATAGCATTGGATCAATTCGAAATTTGGTTCACCTGGAGTGCCCTAGCTTTTTTATTATGTTATTCTTCTTCCAGTGATACTAAGGACAAGCTAAAGTGTATACAAGTGTGCACTCTGATTATCAGACTACATTTTGTTTATAGTAACTTTGTAATGTTACTTTAAGGGAGTCATTCACTTACACTGTATGAGAAAAAAAAACTAAACCCTGAAAGTTTATTGTTACGAGTTTTGGCTGCATCTAAAAGATACAAAATAACATGTCATGAATTCTCAAATGGGAGAAAGTCTCCAGACATCCATGTATTATCTTGACAGGTACAGCATCACACACACACACACACACACACAACAACAACACATCACCTCACTGGCCTAATATTAACTTCCCTTCCATTCTGCCCTCACAGCAATGACAGCCTTGTTGCATGTCCACAAGAACACCAGCACAGACATACTTATAGCAAAAGAGACGCCAGTGGCTCGCAAGACTGCCTAAGTACAGCAAGTCCTTTGAGGAGAGAGAGTTCACAAGTACCATTTACTCCTGAATAACTAAACACGTTAAGACAATTAAACTCAACCCCTATTATCTGTGATTAGTCAAACATATCAAGTCATAGCTTGAGAACATATCCTAGCGAAATGGAGAAAGAAGAAAAACTTGTTATACATCTCCCCACTAATCCACATCTGGAGTATGTAATGTACTCAAAGAGTGTGAAAGCAGTGGAGACTGCAGGGGTGGGGAACCTTTTTCATTATAGGGGCCACTTCAAATTCATCCAAAGGCCATAAAAGTCCTCTGAGGGCCGTATTATGAACTCAGACCAGGATGTCCCCCTGCACTTTAGGCCTATATTGAAGGCAGCCCCCTTCAAAACAGACCCCAACTTCTCTAGGTCCCCTGAATATAACTAAATTGTATTGCAAATGTATTGTCTAAGATTCTACCACAAAATATGTCATATTTCATGTGAAAATGCATAACATTAAAATTACATCTGGGGCCGGATAAAACGGCTTCAAGGGCCTCAAACGGCCCTCGAGACATATGTTTCCCACCCCTGGTACTGTATAGCTTAAAGACATCCTCAGGCAACCTTTGCTTCCACTAGAATATAGATACTGTCATGTACTAGGTCAAGGAGAGAACGCAGTGAGTGTCCACAGGAATGTCCGGTTCCATGTAAAAAAAAAAAAAAAAAAAGCAGAGAAAGTAGTTCCAACTCACTCGGCTGTCCACTCCCAGTGAACCTGAGGGCACATGCTGTCAAAAGGCTGGTGCAGGATACTGTGTTGCAAAACTTGCTAGCTTACCACCACCTGTCCAAAGTTCAGTAACATACCTGTACATGCAGCAGTACTTTCTACATATTAAGGTTACTGAGGGGGTCATACATTCTAAATTGAGACAAAATAATACATATGGTACTTTCAAAACCACAAAGCTCAAAAACACACAATGAGTTAGAAAGTGTTTTGCTTGGGGGGAATGCTTCTTTAACTGGTGTATGCAGATACATAATGCCTGCTCTCTAGTCCCTTTTGTTTTTCCATAGTCTAAATTTCTTTCTTTTTTTAAGATTGAAAAATGGCCATTTCAGTGGTCACAAAAACTCAATGACTATAAAAGACAGCACAGTGAGGGAATCCATTGTATTGACACTTGTTTCAAGCAACAACAAAAAAAAGAGTTCAAGTGATGGATCATTTGGTGGAGTACAGCACTGTACAGTATCATTCAGCTGCTGGCACTTGAAGAAGAAACAAAGCAGTCAGAGTCCCACCTGGGAGGTCATTCAAACAACATGTTGAAGTGACAAACCTGGCTAAGTTGACCTACAGGAAGCGGTAAAGCTAATAAGAGAGAGCCTGCATATGTCATTTACTTCAGAAAATGAGGCTCCATTATTAGGTGATTTACCACGACCTCAAGGTTAACTTCACCTGGTTTACTACTGAACCAGCTTCCCAATCAGCTCCCACTCCCTCACTCCTCTCCTCTCCTCTCCTCTCCTCTTCTCTCCTCTCCTCTCCTCTCCTCTCCTCTCCTCTCCTCTCCTCTCCGCTGTGTGTTTTGGCTTCAGGAGTAGATTAACAGTAGTGTGAGTGTGTCAGAGTCAGTGGGTCCCAGGGCCCGATGGAAGCATTCTGTCCCCAGAAGGAGAGGTGGAGCCTGGGACGAGATCAGCGGTGTGGGCCCCTGTGGCTGCTGCTGCTGCTGCTGCTGCTGTGGGGACTGAGGACCTGGGGGTCAGGAGAGACGAGCAGCCGGGCATCTTAACGGGGCAGAAGGCAGAGCCGGTGGGGATGAAGTTCACTTTGTTTTTATCAGGACAGGAGAAGAGGGGGAAGCCAATGGACCTGTGCAATGGGCTGCAGGAAAAAACAGACAAACAAATAAAAACGTAGAATTTGTTAACACTTTGATAGTGTACACTATAAAAGTGGGGTGTCAATGTTTCATATTAAACTTATAAAATACAGTTAGAGTGATTTGACTCTCCAGAGTGTTGTAAATAACATGGGCTCAAACATCAGGGTTCAGTGTAATTTCAACTCTACAGCTCTTATTGTTGACACAATACTGAGTGGAATTTACTCTGAAAATGTTACACTAACCAAACAGTAAATGAGAGTAAATGTAAATATGAATGTTGTTAATTTCAACTCATTAAGAGTTGTATTAACACTGGTATTTTTACTGTTTAATCTTCATGCGATAATAATGTAGCCTGCTTGAACACAACGTAACCCTAACGGTATGGCACAGTCCAAGTATACACAGAAAGGAAATATACTATACTTTGCCTTCACCTATTCACAAACATAATAACATCAGCAGTTATGTGCTTAAATCAATAACACACCAATGCCAAGGTGCACAGAGGCACATATCCCTTTTTCTGCAGCAACTTAATCTTACTCCTGGTAATTTTCCACTCCTGCAAATGACTTGAGACGAGCAATTTATTCATATAAAAAAAACATCCAAGAAACTATGAACGTTCACGTGTGTGTGGTTAGGAGACAGTAAATACGTGTGGTTGTGGTGGGTATGGTAAAAATGAAGGCACAACACAAGACAAGGAGAGGCACATTTAAAAAACATCTCTTACGCAGACTCCTCGAAGACCTTGACTTTCTCACAGCCCTCGGGAGGCTCCCGTTTGAACATGAAGCTGTTGTTGGGCCTGGGAGACGTCGCATACTTGGGCAGAGGTGAGCCACCCCTACTATCTGTAAGGGAGAGAAAACAAAACAACAGTGAAATAAAATGAAAGGAACAAATTGGGACATGTTAGCAGTATCAGCAGCAGCACGAGAGGTGCTGTGGTCCTTAGAACTAACAGTATTTCTTTGCTTGCTTCTGCTTTGTGTGTGCATATCCAAGCTCACACATCTCTGTTGGCCTGCCGATTTGTCATTCTCTGTCTGCATGTCTGTGTACAGGTATGTCTGTCTGTGACTATGTTTATGTGTCTCGATCTCTGTATGTCTTTGCATGTCTCCCTCTGTGTTTACATGTCTTTCTCTCTCCCTCTCTCTGTCTGTTCCTCTCTCTCTCTCTCCCCCTCCCTTTCACGGTCGGTCCATCTCTCTTTCTGTCTCTACATCTCTATCTGCTCATCAAAGTTGAGAGGAGCTCTATCACCCTCATCTCCTGCATGCTGAGAGTGAACAATATGGCGCTCCCCTACGCGTAGACCAGCAGGTCACTCAGGACGCAGCTCAGATACACACACACACACACACACGCACGCTCGCATGCACACGCACGCAGGCATACACACACACAGTGTTGTCTTAGGTCAACAGACACACACATGCACGCACGCAGACACACACACACACACACACACACACACACACACACACACACACACACACACACACACACACACACACACACACACACACACACACACTGTTGTTTTAGCTCCACCGTATCTGCAATGACTGGCCTATAAATTTAAATGTGGGGCGAGGGAGAATCCCAAGTATTTTGCCGTGCGAAATAACCGTTAACCGCATACACGTTGTGAGCCTTGTTTGCCTTGGGCTGGGAAAGTCACGTCAGAGGCAATGCAAGCATACCCTGAATATAATGGGATACCAAATACAACCCTAAGCTAACAGACTAACTCAGCTGTACTGAAAAAGAATACGTATAAAATGACTGCTCAGCCATTTAATTCATTTCAGAAGTACACTTCCAAGTACACATTCCACTTTTTCACAAGTTAATGTGAAAAAAAGTTTGGGTCATTGGAGTTTTACCAGCAGAAGTCAGGCGGTACAACCACAGCTATTACCACTCTTGTTAATTCAATAAGCTAAAGAATAGTGAGAAATTGATGTATAAGTAATGAATAGTCTTTTTTTTTAGATAATCCACTAAAAACAAACACACAATTGCGATAATAGCTGTGGTTGCACCACCCTGACATCTGCTTGTAAAAAACAACATCAGCGACTCCTTTACAGTCTGTAGAATTCTCTTTTGATAGTGTCTACAGCGTGTTTGTTAGGATGGCGTTTTAGCCTTGCCTGTTCTGCTGTCTGCACAGCTGTTTGTCTATCCCCCAATCTTCTGCTTCTCATATTTAGCCATTTTCTGTTTTTTTTTCCACTTCGCCTGCCAACATGCACTGGTCACAACTACATTCTTCCCCCAGTCTGTATTTGCAACGTCCCATGTTTGCCAACTAGGGCATGTCACCGTCTAAAAAAACTTGAAACTCTAAAAGTCCATCCGACCACCACAAACATACTGTAGCCTATATTTATTTTATCATTTACAATGTGTTTGTTTTGACTGTAACACTGGCAACAATCTACATACACACTCTGAGAGTCAACAGTGACAAGTCAACACAGCACTGACCTGGCGAAAGAGTAGTGACCGATAGCATTGTGTGAATGATTAACATTCTATATGTGTTCAGATATTTTCGTTTTTCATTAATCAGTAGGTGCAATAGACGTTACTAACTCCGCGGAGCTATACGTTATGAGTAATGCATGGGTCATATGTCAAGCATCCGTGTATTAGCACTTCAAGAGTGCTGTGGACAGTCCCGCAGCTGTCGTGCTATTGTTTATTGTTTTAACGAATGCTGCTTAACCAAACAGTGTGAAAGGTGAATGTCACTAGCGAGTGGCAAGCTTTTATTGTAACATAACAAACGCCACTTTGTCACATCGACAGTCGTCGCACGCGGCATGTCTTTGCCACGCCACGTTAACAAAAACAATAGCGAAGATGACACCGGTTCATGACCCTGCCATAACGTCCTCGATGCTTCATTACATCTCGAGCGTGAAAACCTTCGTCTTCATTCATCGCTCCCTTTCTCTCTGTCGTCTTGAGGAGGAAGCCTGGGGGAATGTATACATGACAGCAATGCACCGCACAGCAGGACGCTTTGGGGGGGGACAACTGACCTCATTATAAGCCCAACTGGGAAACTCCAACTCCCATTGTCATTGTCATTGTGACACAACACTCCACAGTACACAAGTTTACACTGCACACAACAAAACTGCATTTATGCCTCACCCGTGCAAGGGGCCAGCCCTAAATGGCGCCCCAAGGGAGCAGTGCGGCAAGACGGTACCATTGTATCTATTGGGTGTGGGGGCCCTTTCAGATGACTTTGTCCCAGGCCTGACCAAAACTGTCAGCGGCCCTGTGTGTGTGCGTATTTGTGTGTGTCTGTGCCCGTAACTGTGTGTGTGTGTGTGTGTGTGTGTGTGTGTGTGTGTGTGTGTGTGTGTGTGTGTGTGTGTGTGTGTGTGTGTGTGTGTGTGTGTGTGTGTGTGTGTGTGCGTGCATGCGTGTCTGCCTGCATGCGTGTATAACTGACAGTTACCTTTGTCCTGGTCTTCCAGGAGCCAGGCGGCGGGGCTGCTGGTCTGGGAGTCGAGGGGCCCTCCTTCTCCTCCTTCTCCTCCTCCTTCCCCAGCAGTGGTAGCAGCAGCAGCAGCCACGGCGTAGGGGGAGGTGGAGGCGGAGGCCGAGGCAGGGGTGGCCGGGGTGGAGGGGGTGTGGCAGCACCAGGGGCTGGAGCAGCAGCTGGAGGAGCCGGCCTGGGCCTCCGTGCTCCGTCTGCTACCGCTATGGCTGGCGTGGCTGCTGTTGTGACTGCTGCTGCTGCTGCTGCTGTTGCTGCTGCAGCCGCTGCTGCTGTCGTGTCTGTGCGGGGGGAAAGGGGCCCGGCGGCCATCCTGCACCTCCAACAGCTGGTGAGGGGACCATAGGGGAGGGAGGAGAGGGGGAGGATGAGGAGGGGAGGGGACCATAGCAGAGGACAGTGGGAGGGTAGGAGGCAGGTGGTGGGGTGGGGTGACATAGAGGCCAGGGCAGGTGGTGGGGGTACGATAGGGGCAGGTGGTGGGGGTGGAGGGAGAAAGGGAACGACAGAGAGAAAGACGACAGGAAGACAAGCGTGTCAGTTCAGTTTACGGTTGGCTGGACAGTATGGATATAGGGGGCTTTTGGACGTGTGTGAGGATTTGTGGGCGGGAGGTGGGGGAAGGGGGGCATGTCCACAAGTGTGTGTATGACTGGCTGTGTGTGTGTGTGTGTGTGTGCGTATGTGTGTGTGTGTGTGTGTGTGTGTGTGTGTGTGTGTGTGTGTGTGTGTGTGTGTGTGTGTGTGTGTGTGTGTGTGTGTGTGTGTGTGTGTGTGTGTGTGGAAGTGCTTTTGTGGAGTGTGTCTGAGTCGGACAAGTGTGAATTAACGGGGCTGGTGTGTCTAAACATCTGTGTCAGTAGTACTGCACAAATATCAGTTCACACGAGCTGCAACAGCACAAACATACACAACTCTAAGGTAAATATTTCAGTTGCAAATTACACACAGAGGATTTTTATGAGCGAAGCAGATTATAGGCAGCATGTACCGTCAAGTCCTCCCTCTCCCACTCATCGTTGATGAAGACGGTCTCCAGCTCATGGTTGATGGCCTCTGTGTAGCTGGGCACCCTGAATGCCAGGGGCTTGGAGGTGGCAGAGGGAGGAAAGGGGGCCTTAGGCTGTAAAACATTGATGATGAACAAAACTTAGTTCAAACAGACACTTTTGCACACCCCTATAGTTGGACAGGTTAGTGCGTAGGACATTATCCCAGTGAGATTGTCTTTCAAGTGTAAAGAAATTCCGCACAATGTCCATTCCACCAGCAAACTTTAATACAAAGTTTTTGGTCATCCGACCTTCTTCAGGTTAAGTTAAACTAAGCTAAACTAAGTTAAACTAAGTTAAGTTTAGTTTAGTTAAGTTAACTTCAAATGTGTTTGAATTGCGCTTGTAAATTTACCTGAAAAAGGTCAGATGACCGAAACGTTGTATTAATGTTTGTTGGTGGAATGGACAGTGTGTGTAAGTTCTGTACACTTGACGAACAAAACGTACCCAAACAAAACAGTGCTTAACCGGTCTCCACAGATAATGCACACATCAGCAAAGTCCAAGTCAAGACTCGAACAAAAATAGTCAAGTCAAAATGAGGTTGCACAGCATTCTTAATTCTGCCAAGTCAAGCCTGAAGTCCTCATGGTTGTGACTCAAAACTGACTCCAGTCCAAATTATGTGACTCAAGTCCACACTTTTGTAAACTAATACATCAAGTCTCCACCTGGCATGGAAATGTACAGTGTACTGTACTTCCC
>NC_085861.1:43439577-43447077 GCF_034702125.1 Engraulis encrasicolus
TAGCACCAAATTTATAGGGATCTTCTAAGAGTTTAGAGACAAAAAATGGGAAAAAGACTATCATGTATTCTTTCTTTCCTGTGCACCTAAAGTAACACCAAAGATATTTTCTAAAACTTTAAACCGACGTATCCATTACTGTGACAGTGGTTCATTATCTTGGCTTAGCGTTCCTTTGGTCCATAATCACACTGTGTTAGTTTGCAGAAAGCAGGTCACTGATCCGGAGCTCAAACAAGACAGTAGAGAGCCTGAGGAGCGACCAAAGAGGAAAAGTGCTTTAGTGTTGCTTCACCACAGGGGATTTCAGAAAAGAGCCACCTGCCTGTGTGATGATGACTATGGTGTGTGTGTGTGTGTGTGTGTGTGTGTGTGTGTGTGTGTGTGTGTGTGTGTGTGTGTGTGTGTGTGTGTGTGTGTGTGTGTGTGTGTGTGTGTGTGTGTGTGTGTGTGTGTGTGTGTGTGTGTTCATTCACATGAAGGTCGAATAGATAAGATGCTGTAGCAAGTGGGTCAATTAAATGGGATTATGTGGATTCTGACCGTTTAAGTCTGGCTCTCCATAGATCTCCTCCTACAGGTCTGGGGCCAAAAACATAAAGTCAACATCAGACTGTTCTCCAGGAATCACTAATGAGATGAATGGGTTACCAAAACACATACACGCCCACATGCATGTGCATGCGTATGCATATGCACATGCACATGCACACGCACACGCACACACACACCATCCACCATCACCACAATAACCTCTACAGTGGCTAAATGAATAAAATGGCATACATGAAACACAAAATTCAGTTGTTCATTGTTGTTGAATAATCGTGATTAATAATCATGATGATTTCAATTTTGATCCAAATAATCGTGATTATCATCCATTATCCTTTAGCCCAACTCTACTGTGCTTTGTTGCTATTGAACAGAGAAACCAGACATGGGATGAAAAGAAACACTGGTGTTTGCTTTCTTCTTTCCTTTACGCAACACGAAAAGATGATAATGATATCCTATTCTTTCCTTGAACTCGTTGAGGTGTGTATGGGTGTGTGTGTGTGTGTGTGTGTGTGTGTGTGTGTGTGTGTGTGTGTGTGTGTGTGTGTGTGTGTGTGTGTGTGTGTGTGTGTGTGTGTGTGTGTGTGTGTGTGTGTCTGTGTGTGTGACTGCTCTGAGAGGACAAGCCATGAAACTCAAGTTCAAGTGGGAGGATGAGTGCACATAAAAACGGAACAATCCTCCTGTGAGGCCAGTGCCCACATGCATGCACGATGGCACGCACATTCATAATCAAGCGTGGACTCATGTACGATCACACACACACACACCCTCCCAGAGGCAGTTGAAGACACAACACAAGCACATGTGTACTCTCTCTCTCACACACACACACAGAGTGACAGAGAGAGAGAGAGAGAGAGAGAGAGAGAGAGAG
Source organism: Engraulis encrasicolus (assembly GCF_034702125.1). NCBI lineage: Eukaryota > Metazoa > Chordata > Actinopteri > Clupeiformes > Engraulidae > Engraulis > Engraulis encrasicolus. The sequence goes on from NC_085861.1 coordinate 43,441,013, forward strand.
AGAGAGAGAGAGAGAGAGAGAGAGAGAGAGAGGAGAGAGAGAGAGAGAGAGGAGAGAGAGAGAGAGAGAGAGAGAGAGAGAGAGAGAGAGAGAGAGAGAGAGAGAGAGAGAGAGAGAGAGAGAGAGAAAAAAAAGAGAGAGAGAGCGAGAGAGATCTTGAAATCTGCCACGCTGGGCCCCCTGCTATCTCAGTCTCATCATGGAGCTACCCTTCCCTTCCTTCGAGACATGAGGGAGCCTTGAAGACGCTCTGCAGAGCGAGCCTGGACTTACCATAGGAAATGAGAATCGAGAAGGAGAATTCAGCACGGCAAGGCCAGACTAATGCAGAGCAATCCATCATTTAGTACAGCTACTACCGTTCCCTTCCTTAAAGCCATGGGGGGAGTCTTATGACGATGCTCTGCCTAATTTATATACTTTTTTCCCTGAACCTTTGTTTACATTATGTGTAATAACTCACAACAGCTACTCTTGTCAGATGGCCATCATACATCATTGAAAAGCGGAGATTCCAAGCTTCCAGAAATGGTATGGTGAGCTTTGCCACCATTTCGGTAACGGCCAACCCATCTGGCTCACGGACTATTAGAGGAGCTATGTGTACGCCCAATGCTCCTTTTGTAAAACTACACTAACCCTTCCCTTCCTTGAAGGAGCTATGCAGACCTAGCTTGGTCTTACGGTGGGCAGGGGACGCTAATACAGAACACTCCCTCTGTCATCCTTTCTCTTCCTTAAAGCTATGCAGAATGCTTCCTAAATACAGCTGTACTGTATTAACCCTTCATTTCATTGATGGAGTAATGCAGAACTAGTCTGGATTTACCATGTCAAGGCCAGACTAAGGCAGAAGGCTCTCTCAGTCAGTAGTCAGGGCGGTTAGTACCCTTAGGACTGGGAGGAAGCCTTAGAGGAGTGATGATAAATGATATCTCTCTCTCTTAGAACAGCAGCAGTAACCCTTCCTTTCCTTTGAGGAGACATGCAGAACTAGCCTAGTTTTAGCATACATAGCAAGGCCAGGCTAGGCCCACGCAGAACACAAGGCTGATGAAAAGTGCTGCCTGTCAGTCAGTGCAGCTGTCCTTTTCTTTGAGGGAGCCTGGAAGGAGCTAAACACAATGAGCGGTGACTGTGACTGCTCATCTGTAGGTCTGGGGTATTTAGATAGTGATTTACTGTCGTCTCTGTCTGGGAGTGCTTGAGGAGGTCGTACAGGGTTTGAGAAGCACCTGAAGCACTCAGCATCAAGTCAGCATAGCTACAGTAGAGCTACACCTGAGCATTCAGAGCGTTCTCACACGGGATCAGGAACACCGTCTTCTGCCGCTCCACTATTCCCCTCAAGGGCCCCCATGAGCTGTGACTGCTGTAGGTCTGGGGTACTTAGCTGATGATATAATGCTGTATCTGGGTGGGATGACTTGAGAAGGACTCAGCATCAAATCACAGTAGAAGAAATGTAGACTTGTGTTGTGAGTCTTGCCTGCTCTCTCGCTCTGTCTCTATGTCTCTAACTCTATATTTGTCTCTATATCTCTGTCTCTATCTGTATATCTGTCTATATCACTATATCCCTGTCTATCTCTCTCTCTCTCTCTCTCTCTCTGTCTCTCTCTCTCTCTCTCTCTCTCTCTGTCTCTCTCTCTCTCTCGCTCTCTCTCTGTCTCTCTTGCTCTCTCTGTCTCTCTCTCTCTCTCTCTGTGTCTCTTGCTCTCTCTGGGAACAGCATGCACATTTTGTTATTTTTTTTTGCACAGTGTGCACATTGGGCAGGCATGCAAGTGAGTGTACTGCACGATTTGTCACTGTGTGCAAGCATGCATACGATTACATGTGTGTGTGTGTGTGTGTGTGTGTGTGTGTGTGTGTGTGTGTGTGTGTGTGTGTGTGTGTGTGTGTGTGTGTGTCTGTGTGTGTGTGTGTGTCTGTGTGTGTGTGTGTGTCTGTGTGTGTGTGTGTGTGTGTGTGTGTGTGTGTGTGTGTGTGTGTGTGTGTGTGTGTCTGTGTGTGTGTGTGCCTTTGTGTAGAGAGAGAGAGAGGGACAGAGAGCATATGTACTGTATGTGTACACTGACATTTCTTGTTAATGTAAGTTGCATAAGTCCTGTACTTCTCTCTGAAGCTTGTGTATGTAGTTACCAGTGATGACGTGATAGGATCATAATTAAGTACATCACAACACAGTCTAATTTACTCAGAAAAATGGATAAGGATGCACTTATTATGGTCAGTGTCTGTGCCTTTGGTCAGAGTCTGTGGATACACAGTACCAGGGCTCGAAATTAACACCAGCAAATCGGCCGAATGCTGGTGAAATTTCAGTTTGGCTTGTAGAAAAGACCAACTTACTAGCCACTTTCACACATTAGTGAGTGTGTTTGGCTACTGAGATTAACACCTAAAGCCCTTTTGGCTGATAGTGAAAAACGTTAATTTAGGGCCCTGTACAGTACCGCACATGTTCAGGTGTGGGTTTGTGTTGCACAAACTGGACTAGAATGTCTGCAGTGAACTTTACATTTGTTACATGATGTGTCTATAGGTCTGCGTAGGTGTGTGCAGCATATGCCTTTTAAGTATGTAACACAGCACCTGAAAGCCATGCCTTTACGTAAAGGGCAGGTTGGAGATGTGATTTACCCCACTAAGAGAAGGACGAGTGTGTGTGTGTGTGTGTGTGTGTGTGTGTGTGTGTGTGTGTGTGTGTGTGTGTGTGTGTGTGTGTGTGTGTGTGTGTGTGTGTGTGTGTGTGTGTGTGTGTGTGTGTGTGTGTGTGTGTGCGTGCGTGTGCATACCTCTCTAAGGTGATTCTCACTGCCCCACGACGCTGAGCGCTGCTGGATACATCCCAGATCTCCTTTGTCTTCACCCCACAAACCAGATGTCTAGAATAAACCCACACATAAATAGAACGTAATGTAAATAAATATAATAAATTACACAACATAAAACTAAATCTTTACAGTAAATAATGCAGCATAAAACATAAAACCAAAACAGCAAGTACAGTAATGATCTAATGACCCTATTTGAAATTAAATATTAGATGTTAAATTAAAAAACAACAACACATAGACACATACCAAAGCACGTCATGCACCACAGATGATATACAATACTGTGTACAGAGTACACGCACGCACGCACGCACACACACACACACACACACACACACACACACACACACACACACACACACACACACACACACACACACACACACACACACACACACACACACACACACACAAACACACAAAGAAGACACACATGCACCTTTGTGCTCTTAGGAGTAAATGAGTTCTTTAACTCGCTGTCAAATTTGCATGACGGGGCGCCGTCAAACACATCAAACAGGAAATCCCATAAAACGGTCCGCCCACCTCAGGCCTTATCCGTGACTCGGTGACACGTTAACATGACACTTCTAATGTCCGTTCCAGCCTGATCTTTCCATAGCCTCATAGGAATTCCATACAGAGGATCTGGAGCTGCAGAATTCGGCCCTAATTGCAGGGTCTGGTGGTGTGTTGATTTTACTCTATCGCTAACTGGTCATGACATGTAATCTACCCTGGCCTTGGAAATCCCATCCTGCTTTGCACAATTTTTCCAAACTGGAAGACAGCATGGACTAAATGCAGTGGCCAGAGCGAGAGAGTCAATCAGAGAGCGGGGAGAGGTGGAAAGATGGTGCCGGGTGTGCTATTTGACAAATGGAAGCTGGCATGCAGTTGGTTTGAATACATCTGACACGATTGGCTATGGACTACCTAAACACCAAATGATACATTAAAAATGGCCACCAAACGGGCGTTGGGAATTATAAACCACACCTCACCTACGAGAAACTCACTAGGCGGTCTCCAGACCATGTATCACTTGTGATATGCCCTGGTGCGTGTGGACCAGGCAAAATCTGCCCATGGCTAATGTGTCAGTGTTCATCCCTTCCCTCGTCACTCCCCCATTCACTGGCTAGGTTGGCTGGAGACCTACATGTATAGTATGTAGCCTCGGCACAGAATGTCAGACCCAGGCGTGGCATATACGTAGGGAAATGAGAATTGAGTGGAAGCATACAGATGACAAGGCCAGGCCACGTCAGACCAGAACTGAAAAACATCTTGTGAGGACGAAATCTCCAAACAGAAGTCCATTTACTGGGAAATTCCAATTTCATATTTTTTTAACAGACATGAATCCAAACTTTAGATTGGAAGATTATAACAACTTGGGTTGTTGTGGCAGTGGCATACAGTATGGTGCAGAGTAGATTAAAAAGGATTAGCAACAAAAAGTTCAACCGGTTGCAGTGAATAGGATGTAATGTCACATTCCATAAAGATTGTCATGGCGTGCCATCAGCAGAATCAGAAATTAAGGCTTGAGTGCTAATAGCAACCATCAATCATACATTTAGGGATTCTGACATGAATGCACACCCACACACACAGACACACTGGCATACATGTATGCACATACATGCAGGTGTGCATGCACACATACATGCATTCATGCACAGAAGCCTGTGGTCTTAATTTCTGCAAATGCACACACATCCGCATACACATCCGCATGCACACGCGCACGCATACACACACGCACGCATACACACATGCTTACTTTGCTTTTGGTTTGGAATGATTTTGGTCTGGATAAGTCAGGCGGTCAAACCCATCCAACTGCATAAGAGTCTCTGGTTTCTTGAGGCAATGCTTTTCCCTCATAGTATAGTTTGCTGCTGTCGACCCACAGCCCAGAGCTTCCACTCAGTTATTTGCTTTATTAAGAGAGGACTGTGTGTGTGTGTGTGTGTGTGTGTGTGTGTGTGTGTGTGTGTGTGTGTGTGTGTGTGTGTGTGTGTGTGTGTGTGTGTGTGTGTGTGTGTGTGTGTGTGTGTGTGTGTGTCCATCTATGGTTGCAGCACATGTGTGTATCTCTGCTCAAATCTGTGCATGCCTGTTTCAGTGTGCCTATGCCAGCATGTGTACAGGCATGTTTGTGTGTGTGCATGTACGTATGTGAGTGTCTATGTGCATGTGCACATGTTTTGTGCGAATGTGCATGTGTGTGTATACACTCATTCGGCTGTGTGTGTGTTCATACATGCATGTGTATACGCCTGTGTGCCAATGTGTGCATGCTTGTGTATACAAACGTGTGTGTGAGAGTGTTTGTGTGGCATATAGGCAGATGTGGGGTTGGAGTGAACACAAATTAGGATGTCAGGATGGTGTGTGTGTGTGTGTGTGTGTGTGTGTGTGTGTGTGTGTGTGTGTGTGTGTGTGTGTGTGTGTGTGTGTGTGTGTGTGTGTGAGCTTTTCCCCATTGCGCAGCCGAGATTAAGAGAAGGGGGTTATTTACTGGCGATAATGAAGGCTCTGTGCTCCGACATGTTTAATAGAGGATGTGGTATTCTCTCTCTCTCTCTCTATCGCTCTCTCTCGCTCTCAACTGCTCCTGCCTGTGGGTTAGCTGCTGCAAGACAGGCTGACTGGGCCAGCAACCAAGTAGCTGAGCTTACACACACACACACACACACACACACACACACACACACACACACACACACACACACACACACACACACACACACACACACACACACACACACACACACACACACACACACACACACGCACACACGTGTGAGCATGAACAGATTGACGCACACACACACGCACATGCATGAACACATTCACACACACATTCACACACACTCACTGCAACAGATGAGCTTTTCAACAGAACAAGGACAGATCATATTGAAAGAAAAAGTACAGCCTTTGTTTTGACATTGGGGTAATGCGCACAGGTCTTTCAAGTGAGTAATGAGTTAACCTTTGAACAAACATGGTCCAATCAGATTCGCTTTATAGCAGTGAGAACAACAGGAGAACATCTTTACAGCTTTAGGTGTCTCCGAAACACAGCAACCAAGCAAACTGCCGTAAAAAAACAGGATGTATGAGGTTCATGTAAAAAAAGGAAAGCGCTCGACTATGCTGTGGATCGTATGTATCGTGTGACTGCTTGCAATGAGGTTTAAACAAACA
>NC_085861.1:43459577-43556112 GCF_034702125.1 Engraulis encrasicolus
CCCAAAAAATATATGTGAAAAAAAGTTTAAAAATGCTCTGCCATACACATTGTAGAGAGGAATGTAGAACCTGACCTGTAAGCAGTGTGTGTCCAGCATCCTCTCAATATGTGTTATTAAACATTATTCTTCAGACAACGGCTCAGTAAAAAAATATACAGAAGTGGAAAAATGAAATGCATTTCTGGGTTTTGCGGAACAAAGTCAGACAAAGATGCTGTACATCAGACCAAGCTACAGAAGTGTGTGTTATTAATCATTAATAACGGTTCAGTAAAAATCATACAGAAGGGTTTTGCTTCTGGGCTTTGCGGAACAAAATGAGACAAAGAGACATAAAAATAAAAGACATAAAATAACACAACCACAATAACAAACAGACTGACAGACAGAGAGACAGGCAGCCTGAGCAACCCTTCCTGTGCAGATGAGGTCATCAAGAGGCCCCAAATAGCTCTGCATACAAAGGAAGTGTCTTGCATGCATTGCTACCATTTCACATGGAGGCCGAAAGGAGTGTTTTGGGTGTTGGAATGGGTGTGGATGGATTTGTGACTCCATATTGGGAATACTTGTGCACACACACACACACACACACACACACACACACACACACACACACACACACACACACACACACACACACACACACACACACACACACACACACACACACACACACACACACACACACACACACAATTGTCTGTTTTAAGATTTGTCTATTTAGATTATGCAGCTATGTGCAAAACAGTCCAAGATTTGGACTGATAACAAAAACAAAAAAGTCCCCCCTAACACTATCCTCGATCTCATCTCGAAACCAAGACTAATCAGGAAAGCCTTTAAAGAGGTTGTTTTGCTCAACAAGGGAAGATTATCAACAAGGGAGCTCTGTCACTCACATTGTTAAGTTTAATGACTATGGCTTCGGGATAACCCCCAAAATGAATGCCAGACCATGGTTATCCACAGTGGGGAGAGAGAAAACAGTAAAAAAAAAATGCACTGTTCATTCAACACTTCAAGAGTTCATTGAATGCTTTCTAGAGTATATTTGGTCTCGGAGTACTTCAAGTTTTGAATTAACACTACATTTTGTACAGTGAAGAAATGAGACCTTTGTGGTGTCCAATCCACCATTTTGTGAGTGGAAGGATTCCATCATGGATCACTGACGATAAAAGTGCATTCTGAATGGAGACATATGACCCAGATTGCTATCTCCTTTCCCTATGGAAACCCAGTCGCACAAAAATGTAATTGCTTTCACAGACAGGAATGTTGTAATCACAGACCTGACTTTGGACCCGTTTCAACATGGCCGACAAAACAAGCATTGAGTGGGGAAACAGGCTTGAATGGGGCCATATGTTTAAGCATCCTCTTCATTTTCAAGTTAATGATAGTGGCCAGGGCCAGGGTTAGATTTGTGTGTGTGTGTGTGTGTGTGTGTGTGTGTGTGTGTGTGTGTGTGTGTGTGTGTGTGTGTGTGTGTGTGTGTGTGTGTGTGTGTGTGTGTGTGTGTGTGCATTCAGAAGGTGTAATTAATGTTCTTTCTTATGGGTACACAAACAGTGTGATGAGGGATTATCTTCTGTCCATACGTCTGGAAAGCTTTCACACAACATGCAAAAAAATATTGAGGATAGAAAATAGAGCCACCTTTGAGGTTTCCTTTCTTTTCATGTTTGTATTACATGGGCATAGGCCTACACAATTCACTTTCTGGAAGGAGTGTTGTCTGACGAGGATTTGTGAAAAGTAGAGGCAAACACTGTTTCTTAGGCCTACACGTAGGCCTAGTGCACTCCCTGTCCATGGATAGACATTAAGCAGATCATTGACCACTTTAAAAGCCAGGTATCCTATTTGTCTAACAATACATCAACAACTAGGCATATAGGCCTAGGCCTAATGTTGTACTAGAGTTGACGTGAAATTTAAACCCTTAAAAAGTTACCTTTGTGGGTTAAGATGGTACATCTTTCAGGTGGGCTCCTGCTTTCAGGAGACAGTCTTTGCATCCCAGCTAACCTCAGGTCCACCGTGGCATTTCCGCCGATACTTGCAGACAGATGTTTCTGGCCAGGGGGACTACAGCTGAGGCACAGCGCTGGTCCTGCGCCGTTACCGGTTCCGACGCCAACAGAGGACACCCGTGGTGGACTTTGCTGACCACCACGTAAAAGTTGGTAGGGGACGGTGGCACGAATGGGCTGGAGTCGGCCGCCGCTATTGTTGGGTAAACCGGGAGAACCAGCGCTGCCGAGTCGCAGTCTTTGTTGTTGCTGAAAGTGACAATTCGTATCCGATGTCGCTGACATCCTTGTATTTCTGTAGCACCGTTTCCACCTGAGTATGATGATTTCGTATAACTTGTAAAACGCTGCTGTTAATAGTTAACCTTGAAGTAAGTTTCCTTTCATTTTTGTTGCGTAGGTAGCCTATAGGTGCGTGACAAGTGCAAGGAAGATAGCCTACAGTAATGTTCCCTGGAGCAAATTGTTGTAGGCTAACCTCTGCGAGCAGTAGCTGCGACAAAAACACACAACTGCCTTTTTTCTGAGGATAGTAGGCTATCCTTACCTGACCGCCTGCAGTTGACAGATGGTCGCAACTTACGCTTGTAGCTGGTTAAAGCACGGGGGTGGGACACAGTTGGTTTTTAAGATTGCGCGTGATTGGCAAACGAAGTTCTGTAGTGTAACTTTCCATTGGTTTATGGGAACGTCACTACTATGCTCCTAGCCAATAGAAAACGTTCGGTCGTTGAATAGATTGCCTGTTGGTTGAGCAACATGGATTGACAGTCCAGATGTCAAACCACGTAGGTGTTAGAATAGGAAATAAAAGTGCTGTTGTGGCCACTGTTTAGAATAGGAGCGTGTTCAGGAAGAGTCTGTATAATAAGGAAATCTAATGGCACTGCGCATTATCTCTATTTCCCTTATAACTGGGATAAAGGAGAACATAAAAAATAGTTATGACAGGCCTACTGAATTTCTATTAAGCAATAGCTATACTGTTTTAAGTAATGAAAAAAGTTGTAGACATGAATGTAGGCTACAAATTGATATTTCAGTTTCCAGAAAACACTGACCATTGCCTATTCAATTTTGTTTCCAAATTTCCATTTAACACCTTAAACAAGCACTGTATGAAGAATCTACTGCATGTGGTCATCACACACAACCCACTTGTACCTCACAAAAACAATAATTTCAAGGGTCACCTCAAGTGGCAAAGCCTACAGTTGCACCTTGTCCTAGAGCTCTCCATGAGCAAGTGATTAAAGGAGCTGAGAGTCGAGCCTCTTGCCTCACAGTCACAATACATGTTGTTGAGCCTGAGCTCGGGCAGGGTAGATAAGAGAAGGTGGGGTGCGAGAGAGGAACTGTGAAAAGAACAGGCTCACAACAATGCATATCCCACACCGTGGCCATGACAGTGGCACTGAAGACCAATTCCCCCGGGGACCCTAGTGTGGTCTGTTGCCTATATATTATATGCACGCGCCCTACAGGCCTGAATTTGTATGAAGCAGTGTGTGTCTGTGTGTGGGGGGCTGTATGCCCCCCTCACACACACACACCCAGTCAATAGGTTTCCGGCAGCTGAATTTTTTTCTACCCGGGGAGAACAATCTGGAGGGTCTGCCTCGAGTGCAGAGAGAGCAGCTGCTGTATTCAGACACATTTTTTTTTCCAGGGCCTCTAGCCAGCTTTTGATAAGGCCCAGTCACAGAGTTCACCACCACCACGACTATTACACAATTATTACTGTACACCCAATCATCCCAACACACAAATCACATCACGACATAAATCACAAAACTATGTTTTATTTCATTTTATTTTTTACATTAAGAGACCTTGAACTTCCTCTGCCATTTCAGTTTGTTTCCATAAAAATGTTTTTTTTTATTATGTACAGTCATTTTTTTTCTGACAATGCTGCTTCTTGTGTGGCAGTTTAGTCGGCGGCAACCTTTTGAAACTTTGTTTTTGGGAAAGGACTTCGTCTCACAGACAAAGAAGAGTTGCTTCCATTGTTTCCAGGAATTCCATGTGGCAGGTGCGAAGTGAGAGACACACACTCACCAGCTCAGAGCTTCCAGGAACGGCAGAACTTGAGATGGAACTCAGGATGTACTTGGAAGCAAACACACTCCCCCTAGCGGCTGTATTTGAAACTGCGTCAACAAAGAGCAGTGACTATTGAGTACACCTCAATATGCCTCCTTCCATGCCTCCTCAAGCCTCTGGCATTGCTTCACCACCATCCATTAGAGCTCAACATGATATAGAAGCATAAGATTTTAGTCAATAGCTTCCATACAACAGATAATTCATTGGTTGCACCCTCATACAATGGAAATAAGCCTTTGGGCTTTTTTGTGTGTTATCCCTGACTATTTCTTTAACACGACTTTATAAATTAGCTGTTCCCAGAATGGCAATGACCAAGTCGTAATGTATTACTAAAGGCCCCATGCACTGTCATAGCAGTGTAGTGCTATAGTAGTTAACTTTCGATGTCTATTACAGCGTGCCACATGAGGTACAGCGCGAATTAAGGGGCTACATGTATGGTTCAGTTTGCGGTCCCATGTTTTTTTTATCAAGAATGGTTAATTTATTAATTAATTCATTCACTGGCGATCAGGATATTGACCACGTGGGAATAGACTGCCCTGTGCTGCGGGACAGCAGGGAAACCTTTACTTTTCCTACATTAGAGAAGTGACCCAAAGGCATTAGGCCAGAGGAAACCATCAGAGAAAACTAATTGAGAGGCAGTTCAGGCAGGTCAATGCCATTTCCAGCAGCATCACTACAAAGGGTGGAAGAGGATGTAAAAATGCTGGTGTAAATGTGATGCAATGTATTTTCCATTTGAAATAAAAGGACTCAATGAGTCACAATGACAGAGAGGTAGAGTTTGTCTGATTGTTTCAATTTCAATTCACATTTACATTCTCACTTCACAAGTGAACTTCAAAGTGCTCACAGCACGTTACTTAAGCCAGTCTATGGTATGGTGCTATGATCTACGTATGTCCAGCCAAACAGTTCATGGCAATATCTAAACATTACTTACGTAATGTACTTCAGTACTTCATATACTATCAGTAATCGTATCTGTGTTATTTTCAACACCTTGCTAAAACATTATCCAAGCTTCACATACTAGGATGTGACGAGAAAAAAAAATGGCACCAGCCCTAAAAGGCCAGTTTAAAACTTACAAACCAAGGCAAAGATTGAAGAATTGATTAGGCTGTTTTGTATACAGCTAATGAACATCGGGCATAAGTGCTTCCCATAGCTTTTATTGCAGTCACAGATGCGCTTTCTTTTTTGTGCTGCATCTCAGTGTGTTCAAGTGTGGTGAGTGCGTGTGTGTGTGTGTGTGTGTGTGTGCTTTACGTGTCCGCAAACAGCAGCGTCTCTAGGAGCTATCTGAAGGCACAAGGTTCCCGGTGGTGTCCAACTGCATGCATTTACAGGTGCAGGCTGAGACTGGGCATTCACTGTGGTCTCTATGGGGAAACACAAGTGGAGAGAGACACACAATTACAGTAGGAGTCACTAATATGGTACCACGTTTACTTGAGTGCAGCATGCAAGCTCCACGCAGTGTTTGGGCAGTCTGATCACCTTTGGGCAATCTGACCACTGATCACCCACACATCAATACCTTGGATGGCCCATGGAAGTTACATGATATGCAACCTGGTTCTCACGCAGATGGTTAAGTTGGGGCGAAAATGCACAAGGGTCTGCGTGAGAACCAGGCTACATGGTATGCACATGGAAGGGGATAAAATAAGTACAGTAGCTCCCCCTACTGTTAAATGTTTAACAAAGGAAAAAACACGCACACCCTTCTCAAAATGGGTGCCAGACAAGCAAAATCAAATAATAGCAAAACTAAAGACTGCAACACTGCGTTGTTTCTCTATTTTAATGTGGCGTCTGGTGTTGCTGACTTTATTTTCGATATGATTGTCCTCCTACTGTACAACCTATTCATCTGGATCACACACTAAGGCCCTAAGCAGAGGGAAGTCTTACTGCTTATAGTGCTTTTCCAATTTTACAGTTTCCATTGAAACTCAAAAGGCTATACAAGAACATATACAGTATTGCAAAATTATATTTACTGAATATACCATTTAAAGCTAAATGTTGCCACTTGAAGTCACTTATGTCACTTATGTCACTTCATGTAATTATTTATATAATCATGTTCATGTTAAGACAGGATAGCAGTCTTCATGGTTGATGAGGATTTCATATAATTCATGCAACACAGTGTTTCATTGTTTGTGGCATAGGGTTTAAAATGAAATGAGTGTTAAGAATTGAGCTTGACCTCACCTGAACCAGCTCAGCATGTGTCCTGCGTGCCCCCCGTGTCGACAGTTATGGCACCAGGTGAACCAGTTGTTGAACTGGGCCAGCTTCTTATCACGGGTCAGGTCCACCTTCTCATCCATCTTCCCAGAACCTTTTCAGGACCAATGAAACACAACACAGTGTTACGCACGTGCAGCATGCATTTCAGCAAAGGTTGAACACAAAAGCTGTGTGCGTCTGTGCATGCAAAGTATTTTTTTAAAGGGACACTGTGTGAGATTTTTAGTTGTTTATTTCCAGAATTCATGCTGCCCATTCACTAATGTTACCTTTTTCATGAATACTTACCACCAGCATCAAATTCTAAGTATTCATTATGACTGGAAAAATTGCATTTTTCATACATGAAAAGGGGGATCTTCTCCATGGTCCGCCATTTTGAATTTCCAAAAATAGCCATTTTTAGCGGCAAAAATGACTGTACTTGGACCATACTAGAAAATATTTGTTTATTACTTAGTAAACTTTAATGAAAAGATCAAATTTGGCTATAGGCAACCCAGTTTCAATGAGCAACATAGTTGCAGTACCTTGACAATTTCCTGCACAGTGTCCCTTTAAGACAATTTGGACATTTTTGCCTTTATTATTGACAGGACAGTGCGTGTGAGAGAGAAAGGAAGGTAGTGGGAGAGTGATAGTGAGGGATTGGGAAATAACCTTGGGTCGAACTCAAACCCGGGTCACCAGAGTTATGGTATGGCCACTTAGCCCACTGAGCGACAGCACCCACCAAATTGTAAGTGATTAGGTGGCAGTATTCAAACACCTGCATTTATAACTAGACTGCATTTCCGCAGAGACAATGCTATTAGTATGCGCGCACGCACACGCACACGCACACGCATATCTATCTCTTTCCCTTGTGTTTATGTGTGTATTTATGGCAGCTCTCTCTGTGTGTGCGTGTGCGTGTGCGTGTGTGTGTGTGTGGGTGTGTGTGTGTGTGTGTGTGTGTGCGTGTGTGTGTGTGTGTGTGTGTGTGTGTGTGTGTGTGTGTGTGTGTGTGTGTGTGTGTGTGTGTGTGTGAGAGAGAAATTTGAAGCCGTACCTGGACAGCTTGAGACGGGCGTGCCCATGTTCATCAGGCAGAGTGCGCAGCGCGGCAGGGGCTTTCGGCAGCCGGGGCAGCTGGTGACTTTGGACTTGGTAGGGGAGCCGCTCACGCCATACTGGCTGAAGCCGCGGCCCTGATGGGGCATCGCAGAGCAGCTGTAGGAGATGGACTTCCCACAGAAGTTACAGCTCACAAACACCTGCAGGGGCACAGGGGCATAGGTATACATTCACATTGGTCCATCTGTTCATCTACAATTTGGTTACATTAACGTCAATGTAGGCATTACATTATAATTACATTGCATTATATTATAACATATACATTATATTATACATAACATTACAATACACTTAGCTGATGCTGTTATCCAATACAACTTAGTTATTTACAGGGTATTGGTTACAGTCTCAGGAGCGATGTGGGGTTAGGTGCCTTGCTTGAGGGCACTTCAGCAATGGATGGAGATAGAGGGAGATAGAGGTGCCCCATATACTGTATACTGATGTGATTAGAGGTGATCCTGGAAACTTAAAAGGTAGAGTATGTAGGATTGTGGCCACAGAAGGCATGTCTACTAACTCTGCTGCCCATTGCAACTATGTTGCCCATTCCCAAATTAAATATTTTCATGAGTATGTAAGTACTAAGTATTAAACTATTTTGCATGTCTGACCAAAGCACAGTATGTCTTACAGCTAAAGATGTCTATTACATACATGAAAAAGATAACATTTGTGAGTAGGCAGTGTAAATGCTGGAAATTAACTACTAAAATAACTACATACGCTACCTTTAAGACTGCGTCAATGCAGTTACATATCTATCCGCGAGGCAGGGAAAAGTGGGAGACTTGTGCTGGTGGGAATTCTAACGGGGAGGTGATGAGACCACTTGCCTGTGCCAGAGGCTTTGAACTGGGGTCCAGCTTGCTCCTGTGAATGTCAAACTCGGCCCTCTTGTGCCAAAACCTCCAGGCGTCTAGGAGGTTGCGGTAGTTCTCGATCCAACACTGGACACGAGTATCCTTAACCACCTCACCAGGGGAACCCTGTGGAGAGGAGAGAGGAGAAAATATCAGCCCTGTACTTACAAACACACACACGGTTTCTCTACTAACTCTGTATATTATCCTTTATCCCACACACACACACACAAACACAGTGTACACTCTCACACACAAATTGGACAAGGTTAACACACACACACACACACTGGACAAGGTTTACAGACACACACACACACACACACACAGTGTACAAGGTTAACACACACACACACACACACACACACACACACACACACACACACACACACACACACACACACACACACACACACACACTGGACAAGGTTAACAGACACACACACACACACACACACACACACACACTTTAAATAAGTATGTTTAAGTGCATGAAATAATGTTTAGAGCATGAATTACACCCCACATACAAGGCTAGGTCACGGAAAGCAGACATTTTCCGACAAACACACTCATGCAACGTGTTTAAGAGGACCTTGAATGCTTTCCACATTCTCCACTCCACTCCTGCTCCTTTAGTTGGTTACACACCTCGCGGGCCTTGTAAATATTTTGCCAAGTTACAAAAACCAGAAGTACATGGCATACCCGAGGGAGAAGCAACAGTATTTCCACCGAAGTAACTTTTTTTTGCTCTTGCCTGGAAACAATTTGTAGCCAGTCCAGATTTTTGTTAATTCTTCTTTTCATCCCTGTGCAAGGTCCTGTAAGGTGACGTTTTAGCATAAAGCATGGTTTTCATTTCAGGAACACAAAGGTATGTAGTGTTTTAGGTTTTTTTGTCTTCACCCCATTTCTGTATGTGGGCTTCCTCATTATGCCTAGGACACGGGCTATTCAAAACTGTGCCATATAAATAAAGTAACAAAAAGTTTTACTCTTGGAAACAACTTGCCATGTGCTTATGGTTAGACAGGGATTAGATTTCCCATCAATACGTTTTAATAATCCCATGGCAGAATGACTTGCTTTCCATACCAATCAGAGCAGAGCAGACAAGTTGACCAATAACGGAGCATTTCAGACTGACCCTGACCACAGATCAAGTGATGGGAAAAAATGTGTATTACATGATTGGTACAGTAACGTATTCAAAAGACAATACTAGTCACTGATTTGCAGCAAAAGTGGAAGTTTAGGTCGTGGTTAGGAGGTTTAAGAAAGCATGCATTGTTACAGTCTTTGTAGCACTAGCAGTGCCTCTGGGGTACCCTGAGCATGGTGTTTTTTGCTGTTTGATCACAAAGCTCATTAAGTATGACATACGTCTCCTCCACATAAAAAGATGCACTATGTTGGTGTGTCAGCCATCAGCAAATCCCTTGCTTTTTTAGCATTTGCAAGTGGCAAAGACCTTTGGATTTTTTTTCCCCCCATCAAGGACATCTGGTGAATTCGTTCGTTGCGTTGATGATGCGTGTGAGCACTGCAATACCATGAGCATGTAACTACCATATCTTACAGCAACTCAACATTTTTCAATCAAATAAATGCCAGTGAGCAATACCATGAGCATGCAGAAGCTGGCGGTCTGCACGTCTCCGGTGCGGTCCACGTAGCTCTCCATCAGGTCCACTCCGTCCTTAGTCAGCCCCGTCAGCAGGATGCCCTCCAGGTTGCCCGCCTCCTTCATCTCATTGGTCAGCTTATCAATGTACCGCGGCAACTGACAGGAGCAATGAGAACACATGGAATTATACACGTCAGTTTCTCACTGGTATTGTCTTTAGTCATTCTTATGTTATTACACCCTCACAGTGTTCCTAATGTGGTGCTATAAATGTTTGGGAGCATTGATCACTGATCAGGGGTGTGGTTCTCAAAAGCGTAGTTGTTAGCCAGTTAGCAACTTGGGCAGTTGCCAATGAGAAATTGCATTGTGAACAACAAAGTAGCTAACGTAGTAAGCAACTATGGCTTCGAGAAATGCACCCCAGTGTTGCCATTTCATCTGTTTGGGGCCAGAACCTGCCTGCACTAATGAGATGTGTTGTACGCATTCTCTTTCTCTCTTACTGATGTAAAAATATCATGTACGGAGTGTTAGTTACCTGGGTGTCATTGAGGAACATGGATGCAAACGCCACCCTGTCTCGCACCGCCACGCTGCTCTCATACTATGGAGGAAGACAAGCAATCACAACAGAGGATTGACAGATTAAAAATACATTACATTTAGCTGCCATTTTTATCCAATGCAACTTACCGGTAGTTATTTTACAAGGTATTGATTACAGTTCTTGGAGAAATGCAGGCTTAGGTCCAAGGGCACTTCAGCCATGGAGTGAAGTAGGAAGTGGAAGGGTGGGATTTGAACATACAACCCTATGATCTAAAGTCCATCTTTTTAGATGCGTCCCAGCATCTCTATAAGAGGGTCTGTCCGTCCGTCCGTCCGTCTGAAACGCATTCGTCTGAAACGCATTCCTTCAATTGTTCCTTACTGTGGCCACAAGGTGGCAGAGTTGCCATTTTGGACCGGAGCGAATGCGTGCAAGCCAATTGTTCCTTACTGTGGCCACAAGGCGGCAGAGTTGCCATTTTGGACCGGAGCGAATGCGTGCAAGCCAGAACATAGGCTATTACCTAACAGGCAAGACGGCTGATGGCATTGTGAGACAACTGAGGGGGGCATTCAATTTTCGCCATTGTTTGCGTTTGGACATTGGGAGGCAACTTTAATTTTGGTTCGTCAGAAACTCGCGGAAATGAACGATTTAGAAGTCGGCAGGCAGTTTTTGACACAGATGTTTTGTGCTCGGATAGAGAGGCGTTTGCATTGCATAACGCTCCACGGCATGGAACCGTAGTTAGGCCTAGTTGACAGGCGACCCGCAGCGCATACAGCTCTTCCTCTAAACGTTGACCTGTAACATTTGGTTATAGCTTTTCTCCTTTCAAAACATTTACATTTTCCTTTGTGCGTGGATAGAGGGGCGTTTGCATTGCATAACGCTCCACGACATGCAACTGTAGTTGACAGGCGACCCGCAGCGCAGCTCTTCCTCTAAACGTGGACCTGTAACATACATTTGGTTAGCTTTTTTTTTCTTTCATAACATTCACATTTTCCTCCGCTTTTCTCCAGTCCACAAACTCGGGTTCAGAGGTCTGTGTGTAGCCTACGAGCCTCCCTTTTAATATTCCCAGCGAGTTTACTTCTGCCTTTTCAGTAGTCAGTTTGCGCTGCGCACTGGAGCATGGTGCTCGAACTACAAGTAGACATCTGGGCCATTTGACATACGGTGTTAGCCTACTCGTAACCTACAGAGAGGTTCTTTCGTTGGCGGGCTCGTACCCCACAGGTGCTTTTCGCTGCGCTCAGAGAGAGCACAGGACATAACGCGTCTTTCGTAATTGCTTTGTAGTCGTCTGAATTTGGTAAACTGTGGCACGGGAGCTCATGCTTTGTGCCTTGACGGTGAGTGGTTTTTGAAAAATAAGCGCAAATTCACCTAAAGGGTGAACCCATAAGCACATGATTCACCCAATTGATTTTATTTATTTATTATTTGTCGATGTTTAGATTCTTTCCCACATGCACATGATGCTGAAATGGCGTGATACTAAAGGTTGATACTAATAAATGTCTGGTCATTTGTAATGTAGCCTACTTCATCTATGTGAAATTTGAAATCATATGGGTCATTTCACGTGAAATCAGACACTTTGGGACCCGACCGACCCGGATTTCAATCATACTTGGTGTGCCTTTTCAGTAGCAAGGTAGCACCCCAGAACTGCATTGGTTTGAATCTGACACTAATAAGGGAGAAACAGACTAGGAAGGGTTCACATGTGAGGGTAGGACACTATACATTCAGCCTTGAATATATCAGTCAGTGTTAGTCACAAAAAGATGCCTGTGGTGTTGTTTGAAAGCTCTTTTCTGGCTCTACATATTACACAATCACCTTGGAATACAACTACTCCCAGAATATGAATTATGATAAATTGAAAAATTAAAAATTGAATATCTAAAAAACTCATATTTTAAAATGGCCATTGTCCAAACGTAGCCGGCAATGTCATGAGCAGCACCTAAAATGCTGGTGTTCGGTTTGTTATTCATTTCAGAGAGAATTTGACTCACAATTTGGCATCATACAGACCACTTACTAATAATATGGTAATACCATAGTAGCATCACATGACAAAACAAAACAAAACAAAAATGGTCAGTGTCCATGGTCCCAGGTTTCAGAAACTAAGGCAGATGTCAATTTATACACACCAAATGATGATATGTGAATGTTTGAACATTCCTTCTCTGTGTACCTGTGCCATCCTCCCTTTACCATACTTTAAAGAGATAATCAATGGCTACACTCTCATTTTGTACTCTACCAGTGCATTTGAAGCAGCAGCTGTGTCTTTTGTAGATAATGTATAAGTACGTCCCGTTGCAGTTAGGTTCCACTACCAGAAGCACATCCTGATGATCCATGACAAGTCTATCTGGTCTGAAGGGAAAAGTGAAGGATGGAGATGGCCCATGAGGATGCAGGAAGTTCAGTTTCACCTCTCCAGTCCTCGGCATACATTCCTCAGCACATGCTAGCCACCAGTTGCCATCATATACAGCTACAACATACCCTTTGATGCTTGAAAATGTAACACATTCCTTTACTGGTCTCACTCGTTCAACTCTGCCTTCTCTGAATGCTGAAAATGGCCTAACTTCCACTGTGTCCATTGACAATGGGCAGAAGCTGTGTAGTTTTGAGTACCTGGAATAGTTCTTGCAGATTCAAACCTTTTCAACAGGTTCTCAGCTTCATGATGGTACATCTCTGTTGTGGCAAACTGGCAATGGATGTTCTTGACATTATCCTTGACAAATTCAAACAGTTGGTATGGCGTTACAATTTAATTGTCAATAGGACGTTGCAGACTTGCTCGTGCAGCAAGCCATTTAACTGTCCCTTCAACGGCATCACATGGACCTTTGCCATGAAATGTGGCAAAAAAGTGCCACTCTACAGGTATGTGAAAATCTGCCTCGTGGTGGCACAAATTTGTTGTGTTTTTAAGGTTCTTATATTGTACAGCACAGCCATCAGAAAAAAATAGGATCTTCTTTGGACGTTCTGTCATTGATGAAGTGTCACTGAGGAACTGAATTAGGAGCTTCTGAAACAGATGTACAGCAATTGTTATCATGAATGTTGCAGTCTGAAATAACAACAAAACAGATTTTTATTCCCAGTTTCAACTGATCTTGGTAGTAGCATACAAATGGATGGATGTGGCCTGCACTGGTTGTTCCAGTGAAATGATTGGAATAGCATCTTGAATTACAAAACTATAGTTTTAAAAACGTTCCTGGTTCAAGGGAGTCAGTCAAGGATAATGTCAAGAACATCCATTGCCAGTTTGCCACAACAGAGATGTACCATCATGAAGCTGAGAACCTGTTGAAAGGGTTTGAATCTGCAAGAACTATTCCAGGTACTCAAAAACTACACAGCTTCTGCCCATTGTCAATGGACACAGTGGAAGTTAGGCCATTTTCAGCATTCAGAGAAGGCAGAGTTGAAAGAGTGAGCTCAGTAAAGGAATGTGTTACATTTCAAGCATCAAAGGGTAGCCTATGTTGTAGCTGTATATGATGGCAACTGGTGGCTAGCATGTGCTGAGGAATGTATGCCGAGCACTGGAGAGGTGAAACTGAACTTCCTGCATCCTCATGGGCCATCTCCATCCTTCACTTTTCCCTTCAGACCAGATAGACTTGTCATGGATCATCAGGATGTTCTTCTGTAGTGGAACCTAACTGCAACGGGACGTACTTATACATTATCTACAAAAGACACAGCTGCTGCTTCAAATGCACTGGTAGAGTACAAAATGAGAGTGTAGCCATTGATTATCTCTTTAAAGTATGGTAAAGGGAAGATGGCAAAGGTACACAGAGAAGGAATGTTCAAACATTCACATATCATCATTTGGTGTGTATAAATTGACATCTGCCTTAGTTTCTGAAACCTGGGACCATGGACACTGACCATTTTTGTTTTGTTTTTGTTTTGTCATGTGATGCTACTATGGTATTACCATATTATTAGTAAGTGGTCTGTATGATGCCATATTTGTGAGTCAAATTCTCTCTGAAATGAATAACAAACCGAACACCAGCATTTTAGGTGCTGCTCATGACATTGCCGGCTACGTTTGGACAAGGAACTGGCCATTTTAAAATATAAGTTTTTTAGATATTCAATTTTTTATTTTTCAATTTATCATAATTCATATTCTGAGAGTAGTTGTATTCCAAGGTGATTGTGTAATATGTTGAGCCAGAAAAGAGCTTTCAAACAACACCACAGGCATCTTTTTGTGACTAACACTGACTGATATAATCTTATTCAAGGCTGAATGTATAGTGTCCGACCCTCACATGTGAACCTTTCCTAGTCTGTTTCTCCCTTAATATTAGTGTCAGATTCAAACCAATGCAGTTCTGGGGTGCTACCTTGCTACTGAAAAGGCACACCAAGTATGATTGAAATCGGGTCGGTCGGGTCCCAAAGTGTCTGATTTCACGTGAAATGACCCACATGGTTCTTTTCCAAATCCAAGAATAAGCTTATTATAGCCTAAACTGCAAAAAAATGGCCATGTCTTGCTATTTTGCTGCCTGCCACATTATTTGGAGTGTCCATGATGACCAATAAAACCAAAAAGTACATCCTCAGGTGGGCGTTGACAGGTTAGGAGGAGGCCAGGGGGGTGTTTGGGGGAAAACAATTGCATTGTTGGAACTGGCATAGAGGGACGCATCTGTTGTCCGCCTGTCGGCCTTGTTAACCATTAGGCCGTGGCTGCCCATTGGACACACTGCTCTGTGAACCAGGTGTTCCTGATATTCTAATTTACTCTCCTCCTACTTTTATCCTTAGATTTTCATCCTTTTCATTTGTATGTGATCATTCTCATTTCATTAAGTCTATATGTCTTCTTATTGTGAAGCAGACTGCATGGCCTGTGTGTGCAATATATTCTGAACATTAAATTTGACTGGTCTTGTTTTGCCTTTTAGACTCTACATGCTAGTACTCCATCGTAGGCCCATGGCTTGTACCATCTGCTTTGTTGATGCATATGCACCATCATGTGCATAGGAAACAAGCTATTCTTTTTAAGCTTGCTGGTCTTGCCTTGCTTTTCACAGTGCTCTGTCCTGCCTTGTGTTGGGTCGTGCGTGTCTGCATTCCACGTACCAGTACTCCGTCGTAGGTGCCCGGCTCGCTGGTGAGGAAGGCGAACATGACGCACAGGTACGGCTTCTTCAGCTGCAGCCGCAGGGTGCTGCACATCTCCCGCCACAGAGAGTTCTTCTCGTCCGTGTAGCCCGACAGAGCCATCGCCACCACGTTCAGGTTCAGGTCCCCTTCAGGTCCCCAAGAGTCGGAACAGATGCATTAAAAAAAAAAAAAAAAACCGAATTGATGCTTTTGTGTTTTTACTTGCTGATTTTATCTGTTGAGTCTTAGCAATTACATTTGTTTCATTTTATTTTTGTTCTGTGTTAAAGTGTTGGCCATGGACACACGGACCCACCACATTTAGGTTGCCATAAAAAAAAGATGATGCATTGTCTTAATGGGTGCAATATTCTATTCAAGAGCAACAAGCTTAGTGTATGTGTGCAAAAACAAGCAAGACTAATATATATAATAATAATAAATACAAAATATTCTGAGGACATTTTTGGCTTTTTTAACATCTGTCAGTGTTCAGTACAAGATTTGTTTTTACTTGAAGTAAGTATTCATCTGTGTGATGCGTGCACTCATACATCATACACATACAATACAGACCGACTGAGAACCGTGTCAGTGCTGCATCAAATCTCTAAACGGCCGGCGTGTGCATGCTGCAAGTATGCGTGATGCGCGATGCGACAACATGGATATCAGCATGTTCATACAGGTAACACACAGTCATGTGCAGGAAAGTTCAGAGCCCGGTATGAATGAGAGTGGTTCGCATGTAAGCACTTTAGTTTCAAACATAACTGGTGCAAGAACGGGCAACGACACCGTTCTATCAGCATAAGACGAGGAACACAGTCTGACTTGAGGACAAGGTGTGAACTGCCATCTTAGTTTACACTAAGCATCTAATTGCTTCTGTGTGCACAGCTTTGCTCCCGTTCATTAGAGCATCCTGCACAAAAATTCTGCCCATAGAGATGTACATAAACCTTCTAATGAAGAACGGTACACAAAAGGTACAGACTGATCACCTTTCCACCACTGACTTCTGGCATGACCAATGTCAATTTGTTGATAATCCCATAATCTTAATCAGATCTGATTTAGGTTAAGGTTTGTGACAAGAATGAAATTGAAGGTGGGTTCCAGAAAATGTTCTCTCTGCACAGTAACACTGTTTTTCCAAGATTTATCTTGTCTTTTTGACTTTTATTAGTGATAGGACAGTTTGAGAGAGACAGGAAATGTTTGGGAGAGAGACAGGGAAGGGTCGGCAAAGGACCCGGGTCAGAATCAAACCCGGGTCGGCCGCATAGTAGACGAGTGATAGAAGAATGTCTTGAACATGACAAAGCTTTTATCTGTTCTTCATCTGTCTGAACTATATTGGCCTAGCTTAATCTGTGCAGCCAATGAATTATCCTCCCTGTACGTAGATTCAAACATGTGACCCCTCAACCCACAGACCAACCTCATAACCATTAAGCCCTCAGAACACTCAGAATCTCCATACTCCAATATGGAATCTCATCACGACTTTTCCCATGCAACTCCCAGTTTGAGTGCAAGTGACCATGATCAAAAACAGCCAACCGTTCTCTGAGGAGGCTCCCTTGTCCACCTACCCTTCTCTGAGGAGGCGCCCTTGTTGAGTATCTGTATGGCCCGGCGGATGTCCAGGTTGAAGAGGGCGACGGCGGCAGCGCGCTCCCACTCGCCCTCCTGCTCCAGGCTCTTCAGGAAGGGCTCCACGTCCACCTCGGGCCCGCGCCCGATCCAGCCACATAGCTGCAGCGCCAGCACCCGCTCCTCGCTCTGGTAGCGCGCCACGTCCGTCTGCCGATCCGAGCCGCGCCAACACCGCCGGTTCTCTGTCGTGCCTTTGACAGACAGAAATAGCAAGAGATAGCACAGTAGGTCATGCTTTTTTGGCAGTCATATTTAGATAGTACACACATACTACGAAAGAAGAGTTCAGTAACTTTGTGACAAGTGGAACGGAGACAAATGCAGTGTCAAGCAAAAATATCAAGCTACATCCTGATAAGTGATGATTTTATGTACTTTTTCAATATGAAGGAGTAAGTTAATTAGTCACAAGACAAAGGAGGTGTTGGGAAGCTACAGCAGCAATCAGAGGTAGAATAACTGGTCTGACAGATAAAAGTGTTCATGACTGAGACTCTAAGACTCTGAGTGTGTGAACATGCTAAGCAAACTCGCATGACTTACCTGAACTAGTCTTAACAATGTTCTTGATGCCTGAGTATATGAGTGACTGTTTGCTTCCTTGCTGCTTCTGCTCCAGGTCTTCAGTGTATTGCTTCATAAGTGAACAACATTAAGGACAACAGACACCAAGACATATTGTAGTGGTAGAGACGGAACATAGGGTGGTGCACAGTACAGGTATCGAAAGGAACATGGGAGCGGAGTGCTGTGGTGTAGCAGTGTCTGCTTCATACAATAAAACCATACTGTTGCAAAATGATGTTTTGAGTCAGCTCTCTATAGCTATGTATATGTGGCGCTTACTTCGCCGATCGAAAGAGATCTGATCCGATTAGTCTGATCGGAATTAAGTTAATATATTAAAATAACCTCAAATACCTGTTCCAATACCTGCCACGCGCGGTAACCAGAGACGGTGGTTAGTAACAGGCCTGGATATATGGTTGAAACTGAGATAGGCATGGAAGAGTAACTGTTGCTTTATTTACATTTTTGTTTTTTCTGAAAGTGCAGCAGGAAGCAACACTGCTGTACTTGATTTTGGGCTTACGGGCAGGGGCGTAACAGCAGCACTCCGACGTGCTGTTGTCATCAGTTCACCTAAATCACCCCACAAACAAGACAAACGTCTGTGGATAAGAGAACGGAGCCAGGATTGGTGGGAGAGAGTTTACTGCCACCAGCAGCAGGTAAAGGATATAGTGCAGGGTGTACCACAGGGACTTGAGCTGGGGGTCGTCCCCTCCGGCCAGCAGGTGGTTGCGCCACACCTGGGCCGTGTCGTGGCCGTAGCCGTTCTGCGCCCGCTGTCTCATCTTGGTGGCAATGTCCCTGTCCCTCTCCACGGCCGCCGAACCGCTGTCGCCGCCGTCCTCGGCGCACTCGTACAGGTGTCGGCCGCAGGCCCACATGAGCGAGGTGGTGGAGCCCCAGGCCAGCGAGATGCGCTCAAAGACGGTGAAGTCGGTCATGGCGCGGTTGGGCGACACCACCACCATGCGGTTCTGCGCCGAGGGGTGCCAGGCGAAGCTGCTGATGAGCAGGCCGCTGTCGGTGCTGCAGGGCTGCACGCTGCGCTCGATGATGGTGGGCTCCGTCTCGTCGCCGATGGGCGTGGGCGCGTGCTGCATGTCGTACAGCCGCACCACGTTGCTGTCGCGCGTGAGCGTGGCCAGCAGGCCCGTGCGCGTGGGGCACCAGGCCACCTTGGTCAGCGGCTTGGGCTGCTCCGTCAGTGTCAGCACGGGCTTCTCGAACTTGCGCAGGTCCCAGATGGCCACCTGGCCCTCGAAGAAGGAGGCCACGCGCTCGGGGAAGTGCGGGTCCACCGTCACGCCCTGGATGGCCTTGGTGTTGACGAAGGTCTTCTGGCTGGTGTTGCGCAGGTCGAAGATGGCTAGGTTGCGGTGCATGCCGGCCAGCAAGAGCTTCTGGTCGCGCGGCAGCCAGCACAGCGAGAGGCACGCGTCGTTCTGGCCCAGCTCGTACAGGGGCTTGGTCACCACAAGGCCCGAGTCGGTGTCGCCGGCGGACGACAGGCGGATCTTCTCCATGGGGACGGAGATGTCCGGCGCGTACTTACTGCTGATGTCCCAGATGAGGACGGAGAAGTCGGCGCGGTGCTTGTCCAGGCCCGCGGCCAACCAGTTGCTATCCCAGGGGTTCCACGCCAGCGTGTTGCACTGTCGCGCATGCTTGGGCACAAACTCCTTCCCCATCAGCTCCTTGCATTTGGAATTGGGGCTCTGACCCAGACTGGTGAGAACTACTCTGCCATTGGCTTGGCCCACGGCCAGAAGACACTCCGGCTCGTGCTTGGGGTACCAGGCGACGCATTTCATGTACGGGGTGTCGGAGTTGATGGCGAGGAGGGTGGCCGCTGTCTCCTCGGACAGAGGCAACGTTCCTGCCTTGGTCTCCGCACTGCCGATGGAGCCGATGCGGTACAAGCTCAGCTCCGAGTCGCATATCACATAGCGATCCACGTGATGTGGAGACCACAGAATGTCCGGCTTGGAGCCACTCATGTTGTTTACAGGTGAAGTGTCACCATCCGGGGAAGAAGTTGGCGACTACTCCCTGCAAGCCTGCAAGGTGATATCAGAGGCATAATGTGACGACATTTTTTTCGTGAGTCAAATTTGAATGACATTTAACCTAAAAAGGCCTTCAAATTACGCAGACCTGAGAACCAAAACACAGACCTGAGAACCAAAACACGTTGTTTTTAGCTACAAGTGAAGGGACGACGTGAATAAAACCACAGCGACGTCACGTTGTGGAAATCAACATTCCACAAAGATTCCTTGAATCCCCGCATTAACTAACTATACTAACATAGATTTATGAAAAATGACTTGGCAAGAGCGTAATACCCATTGATACAACCTGATACAACACAGCAACAGCTTCACATTAGCTTGTCACTAGCATTTTGAGCCTAGCTAAACAAAACAAGCCATGCATGCTCAGGAACTTGCTAGTCAAATGAGCCCGATATGCTTAATTTAATGTTATCTGCCATGTTTTCTCCCCGAATCACATGCTCTGTTACTACGTTCACTTGCCAAACATGCAAGAAAGCACGCAGAGTAGACAGGCAGTTCACTAGCTCCTACTGACGCTTAGCTGAAGCTAACTCACAACTTCTTGGAATTCGCTGGATATTTCTCCTCAGACATACACACGTT
Source organism: Engraulis encrasicolus (assembly GCF_034702125.1). NCBI lineage: Eukaryota > Metazoa > Chordata > Actinopteri > Clupeiformes > Engraulidae > Engraulis > Engraulis encrasicolus. The sequence continues at coordinate 43,480,247 of NC_085861.1, forward strand.
TTTGACATAATGCTGACACAATTACAATAGGGATACACTTACTTTCAGCGCCATCGTGCATTTCTCCATAATATCGTCTCTCTTTTTGTAATGAGCAATCTGCATGTGAAATGATGCACACGAAAGTTCCTCGTACGCAGACAGACAGGGGCCCCTCCAATCCATGATACCAAACCCTGCCGCGTGAGAGCAGCAACAACAAGGTTAGAAGTAGAACTAGTAGACCAGGAGCCCAGGGGGGTCAGCCTAGTTGGGAAGGTTACCAATTTTTATGGGTACTATGATGTCTGGTATGGTCCCCAGATAGAGGAACAGCACGTCTGCCGGGTTCCCTGTGGTGGGTGTGGCCAGGGGGGCTGTAAAACTGGCACCCCAAAAATGGGCTAGATCAGTTGGTGAGGTTACCACTTGGAACCTGTTGTAAATTGTTCATCATAGTCCCCTGATAGAGAAATGACCACTGCCAGACATTTTTAGTGGTGGGTTACCCCCGGCAGACGCCCCCGTATGATGACACCCCCAAAAATAGGCTAGATCAGTTGGTGAGGTTACCACTTGGAACCTGTTGTAAATTGTTTGAGATGGTCCCCTGATTGAGGAATGGCCACTGCCAGACGTTTTTGATGGTGGGCGGGGCTTGCCAGACATCATTAATTGGGGGGTAAAAAATGGGCTAGATCAGCTGGTGAGGTTACCTCTTGAAACCTATCATGAATTGTTCATCATATTCCCCTGATAGAGAAATGACCACTGGCAGACATTTTCAGTGGTGGGGGACCCCCGCCAGACGCCCCAATATGATGACACCCCCCAATATAGGCAAGGTCATTCACAGACGTGGTACAAAAGACGCCACACCACTTTTTTTTTTTGGATAATTGTGGGGAATTGATTGGAAGGGTCAACATGTTCATAGAAACTTGTTGTGGGTACTTTTTAGGACAAAAATGACTTTTCTTTAACAAATATTACAAATCCGGGCAGGAACCAGTGTGTAGGCTTTCAAAATCAATGCAAAGATGACGTGTTTTTCACTTAAAAGTGCATTTTGTAGGATGGTGGACAGAATATTTCATTAATATTTAATTTTTAATATTTAATAACAATAACAATTTAATTTAATTTAATATTTAATAACAAAGTAATATTTACTATTATGACCAAAGTACAATAGGGTTTTGCAGCTAAAGATGTTGAGGAGATCCCCCTTTACATGTATGAAAAGTGTAATTTCCCCAATCATAATGAATACTTAGAATTTGATGGTGGTGGTAAATATTCAGAAAAGGTAGGCTAATATTTGTGAATGGGCAGTATGAATTCTGGGAAATAAACAAATATATTACACAATGCACCTATAAGCAATTCAGGGACCAATTACGCTGACATTGAAGGCCTGTGATTTATACCAAGAAATTGCACAACTATTCACTACTGCACCACTGTATGTTAACAGCAATTTGAAATTCCCACTTTCCAGCAGTTCTGAAGATTTAGAAGCAAAATACTTAAAGGGGTATGCCACTATTTTTGCCCTGAGTTTATAAAGGTGGTAAAGTGCCTTATTTTTCATGTTAGGCGTTGTCTTGTTTTAAGGAGCGAGTAAGTATCTTAAGCTGGTGAGACTCAATGGATCACACATGCTACTGTGATCCATTGACTTTCACTAGCTTAGCGATATACTCCCTCTTTTAACTTGTCTTAAAGCAAGACAACGCCTAACATGAAAAATAAGACACTTTACCACCTTTATAAACCCTGGCAAACGATTGTAACTGGCCCCAAATTAGTGGCATACCCCTTTAACATAGGCATATACAGGAGGACCAACATTAACAGACAGACATTAAAGCGCAAGACAGGACCAGTAACAGTATACAAGTACTAAGAAATACTTGTTGTTCCAGTTATCAAGTCACAACATTTGGAAGCAGCAGGGTGTGTTGCATATTGCAGGTGCCCAGGTAGTTGTTGTGAGTATTGCAGTCACATGCGTATGAACGGCCATCTGGGTACTATGCTCGTGAATGTGTGTTAAGCCCCTTTTTGGGGGAAAACAAATCGAATGTCTCATTAACTTACATGCACAGTCCATGCTTCAGCCACGGCTATTTGGCTATATTATTTGAATAGCCGGCAACACAACACATTTTCGGCATGTTGAGCATGAACAACGCTAGTCTACAGGTCAATTGACTTGCATTGGCTTTCCCCCCAATGTTTTCAACCAAAAAGGGGTGTAATGCACATGACAAAAGTCACGCCATTTATGCGTATAGTGCAGTTCCATGTATGTTTGTGTGTGTGTGCGAGTGCGTGCACAGTCTTTTCCTTGGGGGCAGCAGCAACAAGAAGACATGTATGGTGTTAAGAAGACTGCATGCATGTCCTGTTTTGCCTTGTTCTCCAGCTTATCAAATTTACCTCGATTAGGTGTTAAGGAGTGGCTTAATTGATGGCACCTGACTCTTGCAATCAAGCTGCCTTTAAAAGCTGAAGGAACTGACGGTTCTTCATAGATGTTCTATTTGAACCTGTGGCTGCTGCTGCACCAGCCAGGGTTTTTGTATTTACTAGGCATTATAATTTGGACTTTGTTTAATATTAAGTTTGTTAACGTCTTATCCTGGTGTACTTTAACAAAACCCCACAGGTTGGGTAACTTTTAAAAGATGTGTGTTGTCCTTCAAGGTTAAGATTTGGTTCTGTTCTTAACCCCATAGATAGAGCATGTTCACATGGGGGCATAATAATGGTGTGTTGTATGTTACAGGGCCCAGGCAGTCCTTGTGAATACTGCAGGTAAAGATGCAGTCACTGTGCACACCAATTCCATAGGTAGGCTATAGGTGTGTGTCTATCTGTGCAAACATGTAAAAAAGGCATCAAGAAAGTTGTTTTAGTGGGGGTCATCTGTGTTCTAGGGCCAATCCCAATCCTTGCAAGTATTTCTCCTCCCATCCATCATGAACATTGTGCTCAGCTAGTGCCACTCATTCGAGTTGTCTCATAATGTGCTCTGTGCAAGTAGGTTTGCTGTGCCCCCTACCACAGTCCACAGCATGGAGGGGATGCTAGGAGACATGCCAGTACACCAAGGGACATGGATGAGGCCATAGGAGAGTTTGCCATCCAGCAGCGGAATACAACAGCAGTGTAGAAATGGGATTGGCCCTAGGACACAGATGACCCCCACTAAAACAACTTTCTTGATGTCTTTGCACTGTTTGCTATATGAACAAGAAGAGGTCCTGGGAGGGTGAATGAATGTATTATTGGATGTCTGACATGCCCTTCAAAGCACTTCATGATGCATTATGGTTGGTAGTAATTTAACAGGATAGGGAGGATTTCTTGGTCAGTGTCAAATGTTCAGTTGTTTTTTATTTGTTCACTTAATTATTTCTCAATACGTATATACTGTTACAAGCCCTGTCTTCCACTTCAATGTCTGTCTGTTAATGTCAGTCCTGTGTATGCCTATGTCGAGTATTTTGATTCTAAATCTTCAGAACTGCTGGAAAGTGGGAATTTCACATTGCTGTTTCTTAGTAGAATTCACAGGCCTTCAATGTCAGCGTAATTTCTCCATGCATTACTTAAAGGTGCACCAGGGTAATATTTATATATATATTACCAACATCAAATTCTAAGTATTCATTATGACTAGGAAAATTGCACTTTCCATTGTTCTCCATTGTCTGCCATTTTGAAAGAGACATTTAAGCAGCAAAACGTACTGTACTTTGTTCATAATGATACATATTGGTTTATTATTTTGTAAATATTAATGAAATATTCTGGCCACCATTCTACACAATGCACTTTTAAGTCAGAAACATGTCATCTTTGCATTGATTTTGAAAGCCTACACACTGGTTCCTGCCCGGATTTGTAATATTTGTTAAATTAAAGTCATTTTTGTCCTAAAAAGTACCCACAACAAGTTTCTATGAACATGTTGACCCTTCCAATCAATTCCCCACGTTGGAATTATCAAAAAAAGTGGTGTGTCGTCTGTCTTTTGTACCATGCCTGCCTCAAACCTTATGTGAATGACCTTGCCTATATTGGGGGGTCATCATATTGGGGCGTCTGGCGGGGGTCCCCCACCACTGAAAATGTCTGCCAGTGGTCATTTCTCTATCAGGGGAATATGATGAATAATTCATGATAGGTTTCAAGAGGTAACCTCACCAGCTGATCTAGCCCATTTTTTACCCCCCAATTAATGATGTCTGGCAAGCCCCGCCCACCATCAAAAATGTCTGGCAGGGGCCATTCCTCAATCAGGGGACCATCTCAAACAATTTACAACAGGTTCCAAGTGGTAACCTCACCAACTGATCTAGCCCATTTTTGGGGGTGTCATCATACAGGGGCGTCTGCCGGGGGTAACCCACCACTAAAAATGTCTGGCAGTGGTCATTTCTCTATCAGGGGACTATGATGAACAATTTACAACAGGTTCCAAGTGGTAACCTCACCAACTGATCTAGCCCATTTTTGGGGTGCCAGTTTTACAGCCCCCCTGGCCACACCCACCACAGGGAACCCGGCAGACGTGCTGTTCCTCTATCTGGGGACCATACCAGACATCATAGTACCCATAAAAATTGGTAACCTTCCCAACTAGGCTGACCCCCCTGGGCTCCTGGTCTATAGTCTCTAAGGTTTGCTACCAGTGTTACGGATATGCTTTTCCTAATAACTAACTGAGGGATATAGTAGTAGAGTAGAGTAGAGTAACTTTATTGATCCCCAGGGGGAAATTCAGGTATCCAGTAGCTTACATAAATACACAAATACACAAAAGCCCACATGGACATTTCAAGACACAAATAACACAGGAATAGTCATCAGGGCGGGGGAAATAAAATAAAATAGTAGAGATAATAAATGTAAAAAAGGTAATTGTGCAAAAAGACATTCTGTGAGTTGGGATAGACCAATGCAGAAAAACATACTCTGTCAGTTAAGGTAGACAATCTTAACATGACCTGGAACAAGTGTTGATGGATACATCTATGATATAGCATAGTAGGGCCTATGTAGAAGTAGGCAGTGTACAGAGTATGATAGGGGTTGAAAATTCTCACAATGTCACAGTAAAGTACAGGTAAGTGTATTAGGCAAACACACACACACAAACACTATGGATACTATGTGAATATGGATGTGTTGAAACCAAAATTAACCACCCTCTTCTATTAAAATGTTATTACAATGAAATATCGTTTCAGATTTTGGCATTTGTATGCCATAGAATAGACTACCTATTAAAAGACTTGGCTTGCTTTAACTTAAAAACATAAACATCACCAAACGTTGTCCAGTGAAATAGTAAACACGCCCACCCTTTCATGTAGCCTATTTCATATTTTTATTCATCAATGCTGCAGACATCTGTCTACAGTATGAACGAAATAATGGTATTTTGATTGGGCATGTAGTAAAAATCACCAATTTGCAATTGGCCAGCAGACAGCGCCAACGCGCTAAAATCGCTCGGAATATCGACGTCGCCTACAGTGCTTTCTTCTGCATTGTTCGATGTGAAATTGGCGCTGTACCCATAAACTATACAAGATGCACTTAGCAGTGACATCGTGTTATGTTGGCTAATAATTGTTATGGCTAACGTAATCTAATAGAGTTCTTCAGCGGAAGCGGAAGCATGTAGTAGATTGTAGTCTTTCATGTTAGCATTTAAGGACGTCCTGGTTCCTATCGGCTTCCGGCCTCCATTGGGAATGAATAGGGGTAAATTTCAAATAAGCTCCGAGTGCAAGCACGCGCTTAGCGAACCCCCGCAAACTGTCGAGGGTGTTAAAAATAGGCTGTAGGTATGACATGGTTGATCATTTTGTGTCAAACTTCGACATAAATACGATGTTGCGTCCATATGCTAAACCCGGAAGCTTTGGCGACTACAGAAACGGCGCCAGTATCTAACGGCATGTACGTGCGGAAGGTTGTACCCATGGCAACCAAAGGAAAGTATGTAGTTCGGAAGTTTTAATGATCAGAAAGGGGTTAGCAATATTGAATTATAATCGTCATGATTTAACATGTGAATACACCAACATGATGATACGATCCGTTCCACTAATGAGAAAGGGATGCGGGGACACGCTAATGTTCGTTGTTGCCGTGCAACTTATATTTTTGCCAAACCTGAATCTCTATGGCGTTTTGCAATGTAAAAAATCGCCATGGAACCGGTAGTCCAAACGCCGCATACAAGTTGACGTCAACGCTGAAGAGCTCTATTGACTACGCTGCATCGTCCGTTTCATAGTTTCATTCAAAGATACCACAAAAATAGCTCTTCCCTGACCGGGAATCGAACCCGGGCCGCGGCGGTGAGAGCGCCGAATCCTAACCACTAGACCACCAGGGAGCATGCGTACATCGATGTCATGCTTTGATTTGTATACAAACTGTGACAATCTGAACCATTCAATCGTACTTCAATCATGATGAGTAAAAAATAATTGACACAATTAAAAAATAATAAACCATTTACATAATTAATCACACACAAATGTGACACAGATGCACACAGATGTTGCGCATCTAAAAACTTTACTGAGTCTACTCTGTACTAGGGGTGGTACGGTTCACAAAATTCACGGTTCGGTTCATATCACGGTGTCAAGGTCACGGTTTTCGGTTCTCTACGGTTCTTTTTAGTTCATGATAAATGGTGCACTGGGAATATTAAACAATATTTATATAACTGCAATTATTAAGTGATGATGCGCAAGTTGAATTTTACCTTTTGCATGTGTCTGAGAACTGCCTCTTGTGCTAACCTGCGCTTGCACTTAAACTGTCGTCAGCTGATGTGCGCTGTCTGAGCGTATAGAATCGGACTGATCACTAAATATCCTACATATGGTTTTGTATAGGCTTATAATGTGAAAATGGTGTGATTTTAATTGTGTCATCCTCTGATTGGTCTTATACGCTAATGTTTTAATCAAAGAGACTGGATAAGATACTCCTAGAATCTCTGTTTTACATATTTTTCTGGGCAGTACATGAATTGCGGTTTGCGACGGGTTCGGTTCGGTATGTGTGTGAATTGTACGGTTTCGGTTTTCGGTGCAGTTTGTGCCATCCCTACTAAGTACTAGGGCTCGTTGTCACTTCTGTCTGGAGCCTGGCTGCACTGCGTGACTGGCAAAGGAGAAACCATAGACATAGTCTATGTCTATCAAGGAGGTCTACATAACATGTCTATAGTTAGAAGAAACTAATATAAGGTGCGTGGGAGTTTCCATGTGTAGCTGTATCGTCGCGTTCTTCATCGGCACTCCCCCTCTGTTGTGCATCCTAAACCATATCGCCCTACTATGATCTGGGCTTAATGAAGTGGCGTAGATACTGTATAGGCTACCTTCACTCTCCCACCCAAGACTCTTGCACGAGCGCCTTAAAGTCCAACCAGAATTTGTTACAGCCTTTATTAATAATTAAGAAAACTCTGCAATATTTTATGATGAACATTAATAAATATATGGTTTGACCACTGACCTTCCTATGGTAAAGACATGTGTAATACAGTACAATATTATAGTAGGCTCTTGTAGGCCTACATTGTATTGCACATCATAACTTGTTGGACTGCAGTCCTCTATTACTTTGAACAAGTATGTTGTGGTAGCATAATAATCCTGCCTGATAAACCTGCTGAGTGCAATGGATTCTCATAGAGCTCGGTAGTCAATTAAAAGAGGGACCCCTGCTTCCCAGCAGTTTCAGTGGTACTACGCAAGAATAATAAGTACACATTACATCACTACACTTAACTGACACGTTTGTCTAAAGTGACTTATCTACAGGGTATTGTTTATAGTCCCTGGAGCAATGTTGGGTTAGGTCCTTTCAAGGGCACTTTAGCCACTGATGAAGTTGTAGAGAGAGGTTAGGGTGGGATTTGAACCTGCAACCCTCTTATCTTCAGAGTGACCACCTCCCTATCAATTAGGCTTTCCCCTGCTCGCCACCGGAACCACACACACACACACACGGATACATTTCCACATTTTTTAATTATCAGATGCCACAAGAACAGAAAACAAAAAACTGCAACAGTCATAATGTGTAGAACAGCATAGTAGCGTAGTTAATCTACCTCAGTAACAAATTGATGAATGCGAGACTGAATTTATAGCGTGGTGCATTTAAGCTCTTTATTATGTGATGGCAACCATTATACGGACCTGCATGAGGTTCAGTACCCCCACCTAGTCTAGCTCACAGGGGTAGATTAATGACAGGTTGTCCGGGGCCAGTGACAAAATGAACCCTACCACCCCCTCCCTGACACTGCATGCACATTGCGGTTCGCATGCGCGTCACAGAGACAGTTGCAGGGCGAACATGTGAGGTTTGCGGGGTGTTTAGTTGTTCTTTTTCACACTGCACAGTTACTATACATGTCCTATCTACGGGAATCAGCATCTAGCCCCAGCCTTCTAACCATGTTTTAAGTGCATATGGCAATGCGCAAAAAATGTGATTGTCCTATCTGTTAAACTGCAAATGTAATTGCAGCTTACATGGATGCTGATATGTGAGAATTTTGTTTTTGTAAAACCCATTAAAAAAGACATAGATGGCTTAAAAGCAGCGTAGAAAAAAGAGACAGTCCATATGGACAACTTATTTTGTGGATATATAACAATAATTGAGTCCGATTATTAGATACAGTAGATACAGAGTAGAGGTCTTACGTCTGTATGTGCTATTAAATTCAACAGGACTTCACTTGGGCCATTCATTTTCAATGGTAGCCCTTCCATAGCACACATGCCTGTACAGGAAAATAGAGTTCTATTTTCAAGGAGCAATGTGGACATGTCCAACTCGTGCGCTCAGGTCCGTCTGTGCTCCGTGCTGACACCACGCTTCAGTGTGCTAGGCATATTTGTGCTAGGCATCATTTGCTTACTGAGCCATTATCAACCTGGTAACTGTTCTGTGTGGTTTGTGGTAATGCCAGTTATGTACTTTACTGCTCCTCTCTCAGTGGGTTAGCAGGCAAAAAAGGCATTGATTTCAGCACAATGAATAAAAAACATTATTATAAATATATGACATCAGACTTCATTATTTATTACTACTAGAATGTAACATATTGTAATAATATATTTATTTAGCCTGGTCTTAGCCATTTGTGAACTTTCACTTAATTCAGCCTCTCTTCACACGTTATTTAGGTTTCCAGCAAATCTAGTCATTCAGTGCAGGAGGGCGGGAGGGAGGACGGAGGGGGATTAAGGATGACACAATATATAACAGAGATGGAATAAAATGAATTTTAGGTGTTTAAATCAAATCCAAAAGTTTCAAACTTCAACAGAGTTCACCTCTCCCATCTGACAACAATACTGAATTCCGCAGCTCCAGACCTTGTATAAGAGGCTAAGACCAGGCTATTATTAACTAGCATTTTTATTCCATGATAGGTATTGCACATATAATATTTATAAGCTATGCTATATACTGTATATATTTATGTTTTAAAGGGACACTGTGCAGGAAATGGTCAAAAAGGTACTGCAACTATGCTGTTCATTGAAACTGGGCTGCCTACTGCCAAATTTGATCTTTACATGAAAGTTTACTAAGTAATAAACAAATATTTTCTAGTATGGTCCAAGTACAGTCATTTTTGCAGCTAAAATTGGCTATTTTTGGAAATTCAAAATGGCGGACCATGGAGAAGATCCCCTTTTCATGTATGAAAAGTGCAATTTTCCCAGTCATAATGAATACTTAGAATTTGATGCTGGTGGTAAGTATTCATGAAAAAGGTAACGTTAGTGAATGGGCAGCATGAATTCTGGAAATAGACAACTAAAAACCTCACACAGTGTCCCTTTAATGTATCATGCTATTTATTTATACATATATGTGAATAAAATAGTTCATATTCAGTATACTAGTATTATTCAGTATTCTATTCAGTATCTATTCAGTATTAATCAATTCGGGGTGGGGGAGGGGGGATCAACAGTTTTGTATTATTGATGGTTGACCGTGTTACAGGAGTAAGTACTGCGTTTGATGAAAAACTCAAAAGAAATAAATTGTTAAGGGTAACACAAGGGACTAGCAGTATTTAGACTAAAGACCATTTCAATGTTAATTTTATGCTCGCCCCTGTTAAATTATATTCATGACAAAAGATAGGCATTGGTCTATTGCTAGCGTCATTACTCCTCCGAGCAAAACAGGGATGAAATTGTATACATGTAGTACGTTTTCAATTGCATCTGTGTAAAAAGGTGTAAAATCTCCAAATACTTTTACATTTAATATATTTTGTACACGACTAGATATAGTGCTCAGCGGGGCAAGCTGGGTTGTAGACAATAGAACAAGCTGTGTTTCCAACAGTTGTGTCAGTTGTGAGCTGAAAGCAACTAGGCTGCACATCATTTAAACAGACTCATGGAACAGAACAGCTCCACCCGTCCAATTCCTTGGGGACAAGTATGTTTGATCAGGATATTTTTTTTCCTTGTTCTACTGGTGGTTTTGCAATTTAATTGTTGATGAAGTCTTTTAGCTAGATTTTTTTTGCAATTCATAATATTCATACTGGTGAGATGCCTGTTAAGACAGACTACATTATTTATGTATATATTTCATGTTTTTATATGTAAATATTAGCTTAAAACAGTACATATACATTATTTATGCATATATTTATTATATTAATTTATCTGTAAGTATTTGTTTAAGTATATTATGTACATATATTTATATGTATCAAATATAAATTATATATTATAAATTATATATCGATTTTTGTATTCATTATTATTTATTTGTTTATTTATTTATTATACATTATAAATATATATTATTTTTCACTCAATATTAGAACAAATACACAGGGATGCATATTAATGCAGTTTTCGATGCATTAATGGTAGTTTCTTAGACACATCTATTTATGTAAGCACAAAATAGGAACATTTTACAATGCTTACATACATATACCATAGATATATTGTATAGTGCTCCTATTTTGTGCTTACATAAATAGATGTGTCTAATTGTTAATGTAGAGGAAACGGCATAAAAATGTATCACTGTGCATTTGCCCTAATATTGAGTCCAATAGATACCAATGTGAAATTACTATAGATGAAGTTTCTTGCTTGATAAGATATAAGGAGGTATGATACCATATCTGTGACTGACTCTAAATGTCATTTACACAAGTAGGCAGCAGCTCAATGCTGAATGGTTAAGAGTTTTTCTATGGTACAGGCTGAAAATTAACCCCTTAGCACAGAGCCTATGTTACAGCCTTACTGTCACCAAAATTGTGGCTCTCTGTAATGTCATGGCAATGTTGTTATGATCTAGTTGAGCATTTTCAGCAAAATAGTGAATAGGCCCCCATCTGCACTAAGAGGCTACACCTGGATACGTAAATAGATTTATAAAGAGTTTTTTCTACCAAAAAGCTTTGAACTTCTGCATCACCACAACCCATTCACATCAGTACTAGTGATGCCCATTTCATTCTGCTAGCTTACACAGTAGCAAATGATTAGGGGCACCAACTGCATTAAGGAAAACAGGTAAAGCTTGACACCTATCTTTGTCCCTCCTCTCCCAGGTGAGGTGACGTTTTTATCCAAAGCGGCTGACAGTTCTTTTTCTTTGTTACAGCCCATGGAGCAGTGTGAGGTTAGGTGCCTTGCTCAAGAGCACTTCAACCATCGAGTGAAGTAGGGAGTGGAAGGGTGGGATTCGAAAATGGGCTCACAGCAGAAAACAGTTTGAGAACCACTGCATTAATGATGTGCTCCGTGAGAAAAGATGGTCTATGGACACTGAAATGAGACTGAGAGGGTTCAGGACGGAGCCCCTCATGATAAGAGTTGGAGTTGGGAGGGCTCAGTTTGGGAGGACAAGGATCAGGATCACCACTAGCCTGCCCCCTTGTGACTGGCCATTAATCTACTCCTGCATTGCAAATTGCAGTACAGCATGCGCTGTGTGAGTACAAGTGCGAGCAAGGGCCTAAATTAACACCAGCCAACTGGCCAAATGCTGATGACATTTCAGTTTGGATGGTAGAAAAGACCAACTTAGACACTTTGACCCATTGGTGAGTGTGTGTTTGGCTAGTAAGTACTAGCCATTTGGGCTGGTGATGAAAACAGTTAATTTAGAGCCCTGAGTGCAAGTAATTTGAAGTTGTTGATCTTGGTAATAGAGAAAAGGGAAAGTGCAGAGTAGCTTAAAGAATGGTGCAAATGTTAAAAGGAATGCGGTTAGTATAGGCAGTATGTGAAGAAATCAGCGTTCAAGGGCAACTGTGGGTATGTGAGAAGACACACACACAAAGGAAATCATTGGCCTTGGCCTTGCTCTATCTCTGCTGCAGCGGCATCAGACGTTGGTGCTCCATGGTATACCACAGCTGGATCAGCAACATCCTTTCTGAAAAATTAAAATAAAAAATCAAAAGGGACTAGGGTCAGTCAATTCAATTATCATAGAGGGCACTGTTTTGAAAGTGCTACAGCTCACTTATATTGTAAAACTGTACATACCTATATTCAATATAGGGAGTTAAGTGTAGAACATAGGCCTCAGATCATTCCTCATATACTGTATTTTAAGACATCTATATGCAATAATCATTTTTTTCTGTCACATAATGATTTGCTGATACCGTTTGATGTTGCAGCCTCCACAACGCCACACGGCAACAACAAGACCGGCCACACCTGCGAAAGCTGCAAGAGCACCGACAATGCTTTGCCAAACAACACTGCCACTGGAGGAGTGAGAACCTGTCAACACAAAAATGCCACCTATTATTACACCAGAAAAAGCATCAACAAACTTAAAAAGCTTTGATTATATTGAAACTGTTGGCACTCTCTGATGTAGCACTGCAGTAAGTGTTCAGAGTTTAGGTGTAAACAACTGGACTGGATAAGACAGAAAATGCTGTATGTGCCAAGAAATAGGTTGGGAGTGGGGTATCCTAATTTGCACAGCATAACGTTTCTTTCTATTTTTACCGTCGGCAGAAGGTTATGTTTTGCCCGCTGTGTATTTATTTATTTATTTATTTGTGAATATGTCTGTTTGTTTGTTTGTACTTCGTATAACTCAGTCAGAACTGAGCCGATTTTTATGAAATTTGGTGGGATGATTGGTCATGACCCAAGGAACAATCAATTAGTTTTTGGGAGTGATTGGGTCAAAGGTCAAAGGTCAAAATGTTTGTTTGTACTTCATATAACTCCGTCAGAACTGAGCCGATTTTTATGAAATTGTGTGGGATTATTGGTCATGACCCAAGGAACAATCGATTCGTTTTTGGGAGTGATTGGGTCAAAGGTCAAAGGTCAAGGTCACGAAAAGGTCAACAACGTAAATTGAGCCGATTTTTATGAAATTTACTGGGATGATTGGTCATGACCCAAGGAACAATCGATTACTTTTTGGGAGTGATTGGGTCAAAGGTCAAGGTCACGAAAAGGTCAAAAACGTTTTTCTTTGCCAAGCACTATATGCCAGAACAACGTGTGAGGTTGATAAGAGGTCAAGACTGGGCCAAAAATGTAATATTACGATATTCCGGTCCGATTTCAATGAAACTAACACCAAAATTTGGAGAATGTTATGCCCCACACTCTGAAGATGGCCAGAAAAAAATAAGTGGCGTAGGCGAAGGTTTGCGCTCTACCGAGTGCCCATTCTAGTTTTCTTTTGTTTTACTTCTGTTTGCTTGCATAGGTGACCATTGCCTGCCTGCCGGTTTCACTGTCATGAGGGTTTTATACTGAAACGAAGGGATAGACATTGCCATGGCACCCTGTGCTCCTCTGACTTTGTCCCAAGAGAGCATCTCTTAACCGCCAAGTCAGATGTGCTTTGTCAGCTGCCTTGCACCGTTTTGCCATTCACTAAACATTGGATGAGGTCACAGTGTTAAATGCAACACCTCCATCAAAAAGTAAAAAAAATGCTCTGGCTACTGAAACTTCTACACTCTCTGACCATTGGTATAACCAATTTGTATACCCATTTCTCATCCATGACAAGCCTCTCTGGCAAAGTTTATATCAGACCATATCCATGCATTGCTTATGTAGCCCAGTGATATTTTAATTTTTTGTTGTGAAGAAAAGTGTATGGGGTCGCTAGAAATTTGAGATATCAAAATGGGGTCCCGTACCAAAGAAGGTTGGGAACCAGTGGGAACCAACAAGAACACATTCTTAAAGTGTATTTCTCTCACATCAACAGCAGCTGATCACCCCCAGGCTATTGATATACCTTACTAATAGCCTGATTATCATGACTTTCAAATCTCTTCGAGACTTGGTCTGACCAAGACCATAACAACTAACATTTTCAAATGGCATGGTTGACAAACCTCCCTTGGCTTGCTGCTGAACCAAAGTTTAAATCAAACTTTTTCTTGGCCCAATAGAACATCTCTGCTTAAACCAAGTCACTGCCTTGAACACCCCTCTACCCAGGACCGTTGGAGATGCTAAAGTTGATTGGTTCCCGACAAACTGCCTGAACAAGCAGTTTTCCGGATCTAGTGTAGTACAGATGAAGGTGTTGCGTCACTAGAGGGCGGAGCCTGAGTATTTAAACCATACGAGTTGATAGTTCTTTCATACAATTTAATGCGCAGCCTTCAATGTGAGGAGTACAGCCAATTGCATCTGCCCATTCCTTCTGTGCGAGCCGACCAGCAAAGTCTCTCTGATACTGATACAAATGCGGTCTAATATAAACTTAGCCTCTGTATGCGACTGATTAAAGGTGCAATAAATCAGATCACTCTTTCCTTTCACTTTCCTACCACTGAGACAAATGACAGTAATTAGTGTGTAATTGCCTAAAAGGACATTCCTGATCGCTGTGTTGTTATGCTAGTGAAAATAACAAACTTCTCTCTGACAGCTGCTGGTCAGATAGGGAGGAGTCAGAGGGAAGCTTGTTATTTTGACTGTCTGGTACATGTTTGATTGTATCAATGGCGGATCAAGGGTAGTTTCATAATGTGCACCCTTCCGCCACTGGAGTGCCCTTAACAGTCCTTGAAAAAAAACGTAACTACAGGTACTACAGTAATACCAGAGATTCTTTAAGTATAGCGATATGCCAACATAATAGGTTTCTATGGGCACCTAATGTGACCAGGTTCCGGTCTGCCTAAAGGGGTGTGTCATAATGCTCCTAGAATGAATAGAACAGTCCTTAGGTCTGCCTAAAGGGGGATTTCCCCCCCCTCCCTCTTGCGACAGTAGAACCCGGAAACAATGGGCCAGCGGAACCTCTCTCTTATCTACTCTCTCTGGTACTACACCAACACAACATTAGAGTCTTCAGTAATACAGTAATACATAATACCATGACCTGGTTGTTGCCATTGACTGATAGCAGCACATTTATAAAAGGTGCCTCGTCTTAAAGGGGCAATATGTAGGATTAAAAGTTTAATTAATGTCAGTCCCGAGTCAGACGATGCTTATTTGAGTCATTAGTAAGCGAATGATGACTCTCGCGACCACTTTCACAGTCCGCTGTCAGAGAACCCCACATGTAACTTTGAACAGAGCGATCCGAATGAGTATTGTGGGAAACACTTATCATACGAAAAATTGCTTTACATACCGCCAGATACATATTCACATTTTTAGCAAATGCTGCCATTCTGTGATGAAAAACATTCTCACAGCGTGCTTGGTTAAACTGTATTTTTTCATGACAAGATTAGGGATTTTGAGACAGGCAGGCCACAGGCACCGCACAAACTACGTTGTGCTCCTTTAATGTTTTAAAAACGTCCTTGCTGACCTGGAATGCCCCAAGTGTTCTGGGTAGGTGGAGGTGTTGTAATTATTTTGTATATTGTGTTCATGTGCTGTGAGAGAAGCATTGTAATATTCAGTGATTCTGCATGGCCAGACTGGACAGCAAAGCTTTACCTGGAGTGAATGGAGGTGGGGGGGTGGATGCGGGCCTGCTCGAATTAACTGCAAAAGAGATAGATATAAACATAAACATCTTACAACACAAGTCATCTCAGTGATTTTTTATGATTTGGTCATATGCTCATAGATTGAAAGATTTCCAAAAAATAGAGTATAACTTACATTGACAGGAAATGTTGTGCCGAACAACCTGCATGCACACATGCATGCACGCACACATGCACACACACACACAACACAGACATACATGCATCAGTGTTCCTGCTAAGATCATCAAATAAACAAAATAATAGCATAAAAAAATTGCGTTTCTGTCAATGAAGGGTTTGTTTGCAAAACGGTGTATCTCCATTTTTTGACTTTTGCATTTTATTATTGGAAATGACTGTTCAGGTCATATCACCATTGTGTGAATTCTTACCATTCAAATATTTTGAGAACATACTTTTTTAAGCTATATAAAATGCATTTTGCAATGCATTTCAATGGAATGCCCAATACAAAAATGTCAATTTCCCAACATTCTATAAAATGGAGATACACCGTTTTGCAAATAAAGCCTTCAAATACTGTATAATGGCATCAAATGTCATTGCAATATGTTGTATGACACCTTTGAAGGCTAATTTATTTGTACTGGATTAGTGTGTTAAGAGAAAAGAGTGAAGCTACAATAACAGCTTTAATATTAACTTGTCCATGATGACAGTCCACGTTGACGATAACGCGTTGAACAGGCTTCTCCACATCAACTCCCTCAAACGTCATGTTTCGAACTGGGTCAAGGAACTCCGGCTTTGAACCAGGGTTGTAGAATCCGCATTCTATTTCCTGAAAAAAGGAAAAACAAAAAAGGTGTTAATTCCAAGTGTGTGTTTTCCATTTTGACACTGGATAGATAATCACAATCGTTACGTTCGAGGAGAACTTCTGCCAATTTCACTATGTTGTTGTATTGCTCACGCTACCCTTGACTTGTCAGTACCCCGTGATGCTGCATTTTTTCGGCTCAGCCATTTTTTTTGGTCTTTCTGACTTTATTTATGATAGGACAGTGAAGGTGGTGACAAGAAGTAAATGGGGAGAGAGAGACAGGGAAGGGCCGGCAAAGGACGTGGGCCGGAAATCGAACCCAGGTCAGCCGCATGGTAGATGAGTGCCCTATAGCTTGGCCACGGCAGGGCCAAGATCTGAGCTATTCTAATGGGGGAGGACTTTGTTTATATTAAAAACCTTCTCAACATAGGCCTACTCCAAATATTATCCCAAAAGGTATCACTGTTTGCTAGTTGTCTGCTGATGTTATATTTAAATGTAAACTACCCCCATTACAATGACCAGGATCTCGGAAAAGGCTGAAGAAAAAATTATAATTCTCAGGTACTAAGAAGTCCAAGGTAGTGTGAGCATTACAACTGCATGTCGAAATTGGCAGAAGTAATCCTTTAAGTGTGAAAATTAAACACTTGTTGCTGATCTGAGAAATTTCGGTTACCGCAGTAGTGTAAGGGATGCCAACTAGCAGAGTTGGGTGGTAGAACGTTAGTGAACCTCCCTCCCGAAGCCTCACACAGTATCAGTTGGGCTGAGCTATCGGTCTTGAGCTTAAGCTCAATGGTAGTGGTTCATACCAAATTGGATTATTAACGGGCCGGTCGCAGGTTAGAGCCCCGAGTGACGAACTACCGCAGAATGTCCTCAATTCAAGTTGTAGTGTTAGAGCATATTACACATGACTGTAAACCAAGGAATGGTTGTTCCAGTGCACCTGAGCAGCCATTGTGGAAGCTGCCTAAACAGGGCTTTGAATTAAAGTCGCCCCTTTTTTGATTTTCACATATTTTCGGTATTTCCAAGCATTACACATGAATGTGCATATCACTATCTTCTCAGTATGTTCTGTACGTAGATTGGCATTTTTAGCATAGCTTGGCATAATCACTGGAAGCAAATGGTACCATTAACATCTGGCCACAAGTGATCCCTGAAAATAATTAAATAGCCTTTTTGCAATCTGGAGAATTTTACATTAATTTTAAAAAGTGCTTTATAAGCACATTTTATGATGAGTACATTGCTATGTTAAATATATATATATATATATATATATATATATATATATATATATATATATATATATATATATATATATATATACAAACCCCAACTCCGATGAAGTTGGGACGTTTGGTAAACAGTGAATAAAATCAAAATGCTATCATTTTCAAAACATTCAATCTATTCATTAGATGGAGAATAGTGAAAAGACAACATATTAAGTGTTAAAACCGAGAAAAAATATTGTTTTGGGGGACATATGTACTAATTTCTAGTTTGATAAATCCAACACGTCTCAAAAGAGTTGGGACGGGGATCAGTGAAATTTAGTAAACATCCAAATAAGATAAAACAACAAAGAAGAACATTTCAAAATGAATTGTACTGACGGACAATATAGGTGTCCAGGTATAAGATCATCACAGAGAGGCTGAGTCACTCAGAATTAAAGATGCAAAGGGAATAATTACCATAGTTATTACATACATTTTTGAATTCCCTTTGATTTACCACGATTGAGTGTATATAAGACATATTTTTGTTAATAAAATCATTGTATAGGTTCATGACATCATGAAATATATATTGGCTGTAGTCTCACTCTAATTCCTGGAGTGCTAGAGCTATTGAAAAATTACCATATTAAGAATGCTTAATGCATGAAAATGATACAGGGGTGTAACATTCTCCTAAGCACCTGAGCTCACTTGAAATAGACCCAGAAGACATGGGAAACTGTCCTTTGCTTACAGAAGTCAGCAGAAGTTGTAGAAGTCCATTCTTTTTGACAATAATAGAGCATTGCACATCCTGTGCTACAGTAAAAATGGACCATCCAACTTGTGTTAGTGCTAGCTTCAAAAGTCAGCCTCCATGATGGAATGCGGGTGCAGTAGTGCATTGGTTAAGATGTTCTCACTCATCTGTAGAGTTAAATACAGTGCTGAATGGTATAAATGGGTTTTAAACAGCATGAAAAGCCACTCATGCATTATATTTTGAAGGGAGATCTTCGATTACTGCCACATAGTAAGGTCAAATTGCATTCTCTACTATGTTTTAACAGTTTGGCTCCATCATAAGGACCAGCAGGTGATAAAATGGTGGGTTTTTGGTCAAGACCTGTCACACTGTAAGCACTACAGAAAGGAAAACATTGCAAAACATGACAAGGAATACACCCACCATTTAAGCTGGTGAAATCATGTCCAAGATAGGAATTAACACTGTTTTTTATATAAAATCATCTCATCGGTTAATGTATTTAACTGTTAAGTGTTGTCTTTTGTTTTGTTTTTAGTCTTCCTCGACATTTGCTGCCATTTATTGTCCCCATCCCAACTCTTTTGAGACGTGTTGGATTTATCAAATTAGAAATGAGTACATATGTCCCCCAAAACAATATTTTTTCTCAGTTTTAACACTTAATATGTTGTCTTTTCACTATTCTCCATCTAATGAATCGATTGAATGTTTTGAAAATGATAGCATTTTGATTTTATTCACTGTTTACCAAACGTCCCAACTTCATCGGAGTTGGGGTTTGTATATATATATATATATATATATTGTCAAATGTGTACAGAAAAAAGCTATGTGCTGCTCTCATATTTTACCAGGGTTTAACTACAGATAAGTTATTTCCTGAAATAAGGTGTACTGTTCCTTTAGGCTCATTCCATGTCAATTCACTGGTCTGTTTACCATATACAGTATTCAGAACTCAGCAGCAAGACTACTCACACACACCAGACCTTGGCATCACATCACACCTATCATTTCAAAATTCTCCTCCTCATCTACAAGGCCCAGCACAACCTTGCACCAACCTACCTCACAACCTCTCCTCACTCCGTACAATCTCGGGCCACACACTACAGCTCCAGGCCTTTTTATTAGAATAGCATGAAAAAGTTGATTTATTTCCATAATTCGATCAATAATGTTAAACTGTCATGGATTGTAGATTCATGGCCCAGTTTTTTTTAACTATTCCAGTCATTATTTTTTTTTTCTTTATATACGTTGGGCTTCCAGCTCAAAAAACCCATGAATTGGGGAATTCGCAGCATTAGAATATTGTAATAAAATCAAATTTTTCATCATCAAAATTTGGGTCACATTAAATCAGTTGAAATTTGGTACTTTCTACATAACATGCAATGTTCAATATTTGGTTAGGACTCTCTCTGTCTTAATAACGGCCATGATGTGTTTAACATTGAAGTCAATGGCAAAAACAGTGCATGGGAGTTATGGAAGCCCAGATATCCTTGATGCTTTGCTGTCAGCTGTTCTTGTTTGTTGACCTGGTGCCCCACACTTCACTCTTCAATATACCCTGTAGATTTCCATGCCACGTTTTGGCGCTAACTCACCAGTTTAATTCTAAATCACCAGAAATGAAACCCCATTGAAAATGAATAGGTACAGTTGAGGACGATATTATTAGCCCCCCTCCTGAAATTAGACATTTCTCTTGATTTCTCAGTAAGAATGACCATTATTAACAGTTTCTGTTATTCTGGAAACAAATACACTGATGGAGATAATGTTCAATGAGTTGAATTTGGATTTTTCTATTGTTACTATGAGTTTAAACAAAAAAGGGCAAAAATGACAAGGACAAAATTATTAGCCCCCTGATCATTAATAGTCAATATGGCGCCATTTATGAACCAAAACTGACAACAGGCTCTGATAAGTTGCTACCTAGGTTGGCACATGCCCCACTAGGGATTTTGGTCCATTTCTTCACTGCAAAGTGTTCTAGCTGGTCCAAATCGCATGGATGCTGAGCATAGACATTAACCACAGACTCTCAGTGGGATTAAGGACTTGACTATGAGCGGGTGATTCCAATATCATGGTTTTAGTGTCTTGAGGAACCTCTGAACTAATCTAAATGTATGCTTTGGGTTACAATGTTGTTGGAAGACCCAGCAATCCAGATTCAGACCCAGACTCCCTGTGTCTGAGGCTGAATAACAGACTAAACTTGATGCCCCACCACTGTGTGTAACTGTGGAAACTGCTTGGCCTCATTAGACCAAAGAAGCATTGGACACCTGCCTAGATGATTGGTATTGACCTGGCCTCACCTGGAGTTTTTTCCCCCACCAAGAAAGACAGTTGTTAGGGCTTGTCATCATATTGGGCTTTGGGGCCATCATCACAGACGAACCCCTTTACTAAAGGCAGTGCATATCAGAGTGTTATTGAGCTTTGCCTGTGAACATTTGAAAGTCAAAAATGAGTTTTGAACATCTCTGCTTTCTTCTGATGATATTCAATTGCACCTGCTTTGATGCATGAATTCTGCTTCTGTCAGGTGAAGAAAGGGATGGCCTTGGATCGTTATAAGATGGTTTCCACAATTAAACATGGTGGTGGATGCATCATTCTGTGGCAGCCTCAGCCACAGGAAACCTTGTTTGGGTGCACGGCACCATAAAAACTGAAAAATTATGATAGAATGTGGAAAGTGACCTTGCAAAAATATGCTCATAGAGGGAGCTAAGATCTTCACTGGATCTTTCAATAAGATAATAACCCAAAACTTGCATCCTAAATAGTTCAAATGTTCTTCAAGGATACTAAAACCATGGTCATGGAGTGGTTCAGACCTCAATCCTTTAGATAGTACTTGAAGAGTGCTGAAAATGAATGTCCATCCTCAACATCCATGCCATTTGGACCAGCTTAACTATTTGCGATGAAAAAAATGGGCCAAAATCCCTGGTAGGACATGTGCCAACATAGTTAACAACTAATCAAAGTGCCTGGTGTCAATTTTTGTTCATAAATGGCACTATATTGACTATTAATGATAAGGGGGCTAA
The DNA here is from genome assembly GCF_034702125.1 of Engraulis encrasicolus. Classification (NCBI taxonomy): domain Eukaryota; kingdom Metazoa; phylum Chordata; class Actinopteri; order Clupeiformes; family Engraulidae; genus Engraulis; species Engraulis encrasicolus. The sequence continues at coordinate 43,502,157 of NC_085861.1, forward strand.
TAATTTTGTCCTTGCCATTTTTACACTTTTTTGTTTAAACTCATTGTGAAAATGGAAAAGTCCAAATTTAACTTATTGGATACTATCTCCATGGTGTATTTGTTTCCAGAATAACACACATTTATTAATAATGATCATTCTCAATGATCAATGAAGAGATATGTCTAATTTCAGGAGGGGGGCTAATAATATCGTCCTCAACTGTATATGTAGTGTACATTTTGAAGTGGTCTCTCATTTTTTTCCGCGGCTGTATATACAGTGCACTGTACTGTATACACACACATAGAAATATTATTTTTTGTTAAATAATATATAAGCTTTTTTGTAAGCAGGGAATAGATAGCACTCAGTTTTTTTCTTTTTCCCTTTTCTTTTTATCCATTCATTGCAGGGTCAGACAGGCGTTTCGGCTACAAGAGCCTTAATCAGTGTAACAAATTCTGTCTACTGAACCTTTAAAAGCAACAACCTCCTTGTCACCTGTTGCTAATAACTCATTAAAGGTGCCAGAGCAAGCGCTCCGTCACATCAAGTAGTTATTAAGCTGTTCATTAAGTGGAGCGTTCACTCCACCACCTGCTGGAGTATCAAGGCAACCAACAATAGTACTGGTAACCCATGTCAAAAATAGAGAAAAGGAAAAGACAGCAAGAACAGCTAGACATGCAGTATAGAGAAGATGGTAGATACAGAAAACAAGTTGGAAATAAATGTGTGTGTGTGTGGAAGGGGTAGTCAGTAGAGGGCCAAGATACAGTAACATAACGGAATGCAGCTATTTCAAAATTCCATGCTGCTAGATTAAGGCAATGGATGGGTTGCCTGTGCTCACTTATCCAACTCTAAGGACTGCAGGGAGGGACTTAATTTCACCTGGGGATGGAGTATCCCTGTAAGGATAAAAAGTCCCCCTTCAAGTATAAATGAGTACAATAGGGTAGGGGTCAATAAACTATACTTAGTGAGTGCTGTTAGTGATCATATAGCTTCGAGGGGCCACTCCAAATTCCTCCAAGGGCCATAAAAGTCCTCCAAGGGCCATACTATGAACACAAACCAGGATTTCCTCCCTGATCTTTAGGCCTATATTGAAGGTAGCCAGCCACCTTAACAGACCCCACCTTCTCTAGATCCCCTGAATATAACTGAATTGTATTGCAAATGTAATTTCTAATCTTCCTTTACAAAATGTGTCATATTTCATGTGAAGCTGCATAACATTCAGATCATATCGGGGGCCGGATAAAACGGCCTCTCAAGGGCCGCAAACAACCCTCAAGACATGGGTTCCCCACCCCTGTTCTTGGGTATCTCCAGCTCATCTATCCAGAAAAGTAAAAAGTAGAGAGGGAACTAAAAGCTCATACCGTGCAGGTCCATGCGATGCTACATTCATCCGGTGCAGCAACGACCATCTTATCCAAAGATGGCACCACGCTACAGTGGTTAACGTCACGTTCCAGGTTGCAGATGCATTCAATGTCTGGTGGTGCTGGAGCAGGCTCAACCATACTGAAGCACGCCAGGAAGAACAGAGCTGAGGGCACAGCAGAGCAGAAATAGACATATAATCAAAATGTTGGCAGTATTGCATTCTCAGGTGCATTTGTGATTGAGCAGAATATTTTTGTAGTGGTTGTTTGTCAAACAAATACAATTGAACTCAGTGCTCTCCCCCATCCTCCTCCATGAATGAGGTTCCCAGGGCATGGTACCGCCTGACCGCACTGCTCCCTTCGGGCACCATTGGGGGCTGCCCCTTTGCACGGGTTAGGCATACATACAATTTCGTTGTGTGCAGAGTGCAGTGTTCACTTGTGTGCTGTGGAGTACTGAGTCAATGACAATGGGAGTTGGAGTTTCCCAGTTGGGCTTTCTGGGCTTTGATATGCCGACTCCCATCGGTTCACCGTTTGTAAACAATAATGCATCATCAAGATATTTTAGTATATTTTGTGTGGGTTCCATGATCTCATTCAGGCATTGAAGGGAATGAGGTTGCAGACCAGCTTGGTGAGGATTCTTTAAATGTTGAGGTTTAGTTTAACATTCCACTCAGTAGGCTAAAGCAGAAGTGAAGCACATCATAGTAACGATAAAATGCTAGGCTTATGGCAGGGGCAGTGGGACGGGTAGACTAGAACTAGGCCTAAGGGCAGTACTGTAGGCCTACAAAAACAGGTTCCCCAGAGAAGGCAGTGTAGTTTGAGTCGTACACATGTTTTTTTGTTTTGTTTATAAACACGATGTTGGGAGGAGTGGCAAGACACTGGCAGCCAACCACATGAGCCAATTTTGCATTTTGAAACAGCGACAGCGGTTCCCAACAATCAGAGGTTGAGTTGTGCGCAGCTAGTGTTGCGCAGCCAGGAGAAAACAAAAATGTAGAACCCATGTATTAGAGCAGATAACGCTTTTAGGAAAGGGATAGGCTAACCATAGCATGGAAATGGAGATGGTTCATCATGTTTTGTTACTTTTTTTTAGTAAACTTATTAGTATTTATTAAAGTATTTATTTTCTTGAATTATTTTATTTGATTTTGTCATTACTTCGTCGAAGCTCCACACCTGTAGTTTCACAATTGTACAGTTGGTGGCGGTAATGCAACATTGAATAGAACTATGCCAACCACCAGAAGAACAACATCCTGGGTACAGGGGCTACAGAACTTAACAATTGCCCCAACAGTGTCCGTATCTCCAGTCCCACCCTGTTTTTTTTCCACAACCGACAGTGGATATTGCAATATTGCAGTATATACATGAAGAGGCGGAGACAGATGAAGAATCTCTGGCATTATATTATGTCTGACTACATTAGAGACAAGCACTACCAATGCACTGACATTCACACTAAGGATCCAGTGACTGAGCGCGGGTAGGGGCCTCCATGGTGGTCAGACGAGTAGGGGTCAGCCAGAGGTGGAGACTAACGGATGAACTGTCAGTGTATGCTACTACTAAACTGACCGCAATAATTAAGGCTTTAGAGTGGGTGGAGGAGGCACGGCCAAGAAAGGTGGTGATATGTTCAGACTCTGCTGCAGTAATAAACGGCATACAGTCATCAAGGTCATGTAGGATGGATTTATTGATTGAAGTGTTTATTGGTTTATATTGTTTGGAAAGGTCGGCTATGGATCTTTCTTATGAATCCCAGCACATGTGGGAGTGTGGGGAAATGAATGTGCTGACAGCCTTCGGGGAGAAGTGTAGGTGCTCATCCAAAGGGGCGGGCAGTGGTGAAACAATGCAGATGCTATGGGACAAGGTCAGTAAGGGAAGACACGTGAACAACATTCAAAAGGAGGAAGGGAAAGTAGCCAAGGGGGCAATAGGAGAGACGAGGTTGTCATTGCTAGATTGAGGATAGGCCACACGTTACTGAACAGTACTCAGTGTAGTTACTCTACTACTCCACTATTATTTTGTTCTCCAACCCCTGTAGGCCCGCTTTTAAGAAGTAGGTAGCAGAATCTCCCAGAAACCGGTAGGTGGCGGTATGCGCAAGCAAAGCGCAGAGCCGTAACCCGCCAATAACCCAAAGAGGAAGAACAACAACAACAACAAACCAGACTCTGCAACAAACCAAAAATGTTAGATCCACGTTCTTTTAAATAATGGAACGCCTTCATCGCCTCGCCCGCGCACATGAAAAACCGGTGTTTGATGCGTTTGATGTGAGTAAAGCGGCACTTCTTCAAGTTTATCTAATCGACTGTTACGGTAGCTCTGTAAAACTTTTAGTCCAGTCGGATGCAGCAATGCCAGCTTGTAAGCGGCAAGCCAAGCCAACAGAAGAAGAAGAATAGCTGTGAAGACTCAAGGAGGACACAGAAGTACCGTAGTTGTTTAAGTGTATCCTCTTGGGTATACTGTAAAAGAAAAACTCCTACTGCTTGTCTGGTTATGCTGCGTTGCCAGACAAAATGAGTGGGGGTGGACGTCGACTGAAAATACTCCGGCATTTTTTCCCAACGCCTTTTGGTTCATTCAGCTTCCGGGAGGAATGCAGCTTGGCCTGTAGCAAAGTTGCATGGCTTATCAAAGACACATTGGCGTAACACAAACACTTGGGGCCCCCCAACCACGCAACCCCACACACACACACACACACCACGGTCTCCTCCATTAACTTTTTGAAGTAGAGGTCCATTTTTTTCAGGGCAGAGTGTCCCGGTGCCCACTAGGCTACATATTACCCATGTATATATTCTTTTATTATTATAATATAACGTAGGCCTAATAATATATATCATATATTATAGGTCTATATGTATACAAAGGTCTATGTATAGATATTATAGCCTATATAAATATAGGCCGTGTCTAGGCTACACACACGCAGCCCGAGGGAGCTAGCACTAGAAACCTAGCAGCTATCTTCCAAAAGCCAAAACAAAACTCCTTAAGTACGGAATTGTCGAAAACTATATTAAACTATGTTTATCACAAGCTGCTTATAATTGCAAGGACATCGATATTTGGGTCGTTGTGGCATTTGCGGGAGGCCTGGTCATGGGCGTTTTTTTTGGGGGGGGGGGGGGGGACATGTCCATACCACTTTTGATATAAACCTAGCTAGTCCCCATCAGTTTTTCATAAATAAAAAAATAATAATAATAAAAAAAATAATAAATTTGCCATTAAAATGTCCCCACCACTTTTCGAGCCAAACGGTCTAGCGTAGCTCAGGTGCGTTGGTAGATGGACACTCCCAACTGAGATCGCTCCCGGACGTGCAGTCCCAGGTGTTTCTATCACTCCCGGACGTGTAGTCCCACCCGATTATATTTCACGTATTATCATACACTGCCACATACAAGCAATTTACGGTAAGGTTTAGGTTTAGGTTTAGGGTTAAGTTTAGGGTTAGAAACAAAAAAAACTAACATCAAAAAGATAACTAGCTCCGTTATATGGCGGTGGGACCGATAGTCTGGCTAGTGGGAGCGAGCCGACAGGGGAGCGTCCTGCGTTGGGAGCGTCAATCAGGGAATCTTCCGGATTCGAACAGTTTGTTAAACGCAAGACATTTGCACATGCTTGCTTTTTATAACCAGGAATAAACGAAGTGAATAACGATTTCTAGCTATTGTCGTCTACTGGTAGATAGCTCATCAGACCTAGCCTGGTCCTGACCATATCATACTACCATTTCCATTTCGTATTCATAGGATGGCGCACGAGGCTACATCATCAGACCATGGTGCTGACCGACTAGAGAATTTATGGACACACACCTTGACAAGTGCAAACTTACAAGGCGCTACAAGAGTTAAATTTACGGGTTGGTCAGCCGCATAAAACGTTCTCAGGCACGGTTGTTGTGCTGTGACTGCGTCAGAGCTCTCTACCACCACCAGAGGAAGCAGGGAAAGTTGTTGTTGTTGTTTTTTTTTTTTTTTTAAGTATTATCAGTCAGAAACTCTTGAAAACGTAACAGGTTAATCACAATTAACAAACAGCTACCACTAGAGGAAGGCGATTTGAGGAAAGTTATTTTACCGTACCTGCTGTGCCGGCGTCTATCCTGACGTTATCCATTATGTTGACTGGCAATAAATAAGGAAGTAGCCAGGCCTAAACAATGGGAAATAACAGTAGGCTACTAGTGGGCGCCGGTGGGCGGTGACCAAGCTTCTTCGCCAAGCCAAGGAGTGTTTGCTCCTTATTATAGTTTACCTTATAAGGAAGTACATGGGCATAGTGAGACGCATACAAAATGTGTTTCTTCTTTGAGGTACACAACACAATAATACACTTTTTTGTAAGCAGTGTGGCACAAAGAGCCAACATCCCTCATATTCTTCAGATATTCAAGTATATTTCCAAACGATAAAGAAATAAAACTTTGACATATTGGTTGGAAGTCAGTGTGCAGAGAAGGCTACAGTTTCAGTTATTGTTCTTGTTATTTATTGTCAACATTTTTTGGGTAATGAATATAAAAATGGGAGTTTCTTCCTATGAATTATAAGTGATCTCAAAGGGAACTTTTAGTTATTGAATTAACATTCAGACTAAAGAAGAAAAGCACTCATTTACCATATCCCTAAATTATTGTGAGGAGTAGGCCTATTTGTACAATTTGCGATCCCTAAATTAAAATTGTCATACATTGCCATTACACAACCAGACAGGATGAACCAAATTCAGAACTATGTAACTACCCTGGGAATTCCCATGCTGCCTTGTGACACTCTACTAGCCTGGAAACCAAGTGGACAAAATTCTTGCATGAGTTTAGGGCCTGATCACAGACCGGGGAGGGAGGACAAGACAGTCATACTATTCAACAAAAAGAAGCTTGGCAGTTTGATAATGGATCTGCCACTGGCACCACTAGATGTGAAATTATCTTTAGATCACGCTTTCGATTTTGAAAGTGAGTCAGAAGTTGAAGTTGAATTCAGTTTTGAAAGTGTGCCAGAAGTTATGTCATAAAGTTGAACCGTGATTGGCTTTGATTGGCTGTATTACACATGGTGTCAGACATTCACAGTGCCTGATGAATGGCTATGGGCAATTCTACACCAGGGTCATTTCACGTGAAATCAGACACTTTGGGACCCGACCGACCCGGATTTCGATCATACTTGGTGTGCCTTTTCAGTAGCAAGGTAGCACCCCAGAACTGCATTGGTTTGAATCTGACACTAATATTAAGGGAGAAACAGACTAGGAAAGGTTCACATGTGAGGGTAGGACACTATACATTCAGCCTTGAATATATCAGTCAGTGTTAGTCACAAAAAGATGCCTGTGGTGTTGTTTGAAAGCTCTTTTCTGGCTCTACATATTACACAATCACCTTGGAATACAACTACTCTCAGAATATGAATTATGATAAATTGAAAAATTAAAAATTGAATATCTAAAAAACTTATATTTTAATATGGCCAGTTCCTTGTCCAAACGTAGCCGGCAATGTCATGAGCAGCACCTAAAATGCTGGTGTTCGGTTTGTTATTCATTTCAGAGAGAATTTGACTTACAAATATGGCGTCATACAGACCACTTACTAATAATATGGTAATACCATAGTAGCATCACATGACAAAACAAAAACAAAACAAAAATGGTCAGTGTCCATGGTCCCAGGTTTCAGAAACTAAGGCAGATGTCCATCTATACACACCAAATGATGATATGTGAATGTTTGAACATTCCTTCTCTGTGTACCTGTGCCATCTTCCCTTTACCGTACTTTAAAGAGATAATCAATGGCTACACTCTCATTTTGTACTCTACCAGTGCATTTGAAGCAACAGCTGTGTCTTTTGTAGATAATGTATAAGTACGTCCCGTTGCAGTTACAGGTTCCACTACCAGAAGCACATCCTGATGATCCATGACAAGTCTATCTGGTCTGAAGGGAAAAGTGAAGGATGGAGATGGCCCATGAGGATGCAGGAAGTTCAGTTTCACGTCTCCAGTGCTCGGCATACATTCCTCAGCACATGCTAGCCACCAGTTGCCATCATATACAGCTACAACATACCCTTTGAAGCTTGAAAATGTAACACATTCCTTTACTGAGCTCACTCTTTCAACTCTGCCTTCTCTGAATGCTGAAAATGGCCTAACTTCCACTGTGTCCACTGACAATGGGCAGAAGCTGTGTAGTTTTTGAGTACCTGGAATAGTTCTTGCAGATTCAAACCTTTTCTCAGCTTCATGATGGTACATCTCTGTTGTGGCAAACTGGCAATGGATGTTCTTGACATTATCCTTGACAAATTCAAACAGTTGGTATGGCGTTACAATTTAATTGTCAATAGGACGTTGCAGACTTCCTGCACAATATAAGAACCTTAAAAACACAACACATTTGTGCCACCACGAGGCAGATTTTCACATACCTGCAGAGTGGCACTTTTTTGCCACATCACATGGCAAAGGTCCATGTGATGGCGTTGGAGGGACAGTTAAATGGCTTGCTGCACGAGCAAGTCTGCAACATCCTATTGACAATTAAATTGTAACGCCATACCAACTGTTTGAATTTGTCAAGGATAATGTCAAGAACATCCATTGCCAGTTTGCCACAACAGAGATGTACCATCATGAAGCTGAGAACCTGTTGAAAAGGTTTGAATCTGCAAGAACTATTCCAGGTACTCAAAAACTACACAGCTTCTGCCCATTGTCAATGGACACAGTGGAAGTTAGGCCATTTTCAGCATTCAGAGAAGGCAGAGTTGAAAGAGTGAGCTCAGTAAAGGAATGTGTTACATTTTCAAGCTTCAAAGGGTATGTTGTAGCTGTATATGATGGCAACTGGTGGCTAGCATGTGCTGAGGAATGTATGCCGAGCACTGGAGAGGTGAAACTGAACTTCCTGCATCCTCATGGGCCATCTCCATCCTTCACTTTTCCCGTCAGACCAGATAGACTTGTCATGGATCATCAGGATGTGCTTCTGGTAGTGGAACCTGTGACTGCAACGGGACGTACTTATACATTATCTACAAAAGACACAGCTGCTGCTTCAAATGCACTGGTAGAGTACAAAATGAGAGTGTAGCCATTGATTATCTCTTTAAAGTATGGTAAAGGGAAGATGGCACAGGTACACAGAGAAGGAATGTTCAAACATTCACATATCATCATTTGGTGTGTATAAATGGACATCTGCCTTAGTTTCTGAAACCTAGGACCATGGACACTGACCATTTTTGTTTTGTTTTTGTTTTGTCATGTGATGCTACTATGGTATTACCATATTATTAGTAAGTGGTCTGTATGATGCCATATTTGTGAGTCAACTTCTCTCTGAAATGAATAACAAACCGAACACCAGCATTTTAGGTGCTGCTCATGACATTGCCGGCTACGTTTGGACAAGGAACTGGCCATTTTAAAATATGAGTTTTTTCGATATTCAATTTTTAATTTTTCAATTTGTCATAATTCATATTCTGAGAGTAGTTGTATTCCAAGGTGATTGTGTAATATGTAGAGCCAGAAAAGAGCTTTCAAACAACACCACAGGCATCTTTTTGTGACTAACACTGACTGATATATTCAAGGCTGAATGTATAGTGTCCTACCCTCACATGTGAACCTTTCCTAGTCTGTTTCTCCCTTAATATTAGTGTCAGATTCAAACCAATGCAGTTCTGGGGTGCTACCTTGCTACTGAAAAGGCACACCAAGTGTGTTTGAAATCCGGGTCGGTCGGGTCCCAAAGTGTCTGATTTCACGTGAAATGACCCACCACACTCCCCTATGAGAAAATGAATCGATGATTAGTTACAATTCAGTGCCACATATTCCAAATGACCTGGTTCCACCTGTCCAATTCAAGTGATCATTAAACCAGGCAAAGTTGACAGGCAGAACAGGTTATTTTGCATCGTAACTAATGAATCCAGGCTGCCCATCACTGGATATAGGCGATAGCCAGACTACTATTTCCATTCTATGGTGTGATTGTGTTTTTCTTCAGGCACATTGTCAATGTTTTATCCATCTGACGGAAAAGAATAGAAAAAAATAAAAGAAAGACAAGAAAACCGAATGAAGTGTCTGCCACTCCTGGCCCACGTATGGGTCATAGCTGAGTCAGAGGTGGTGATGACTGGGCTTCCTCTGTGCTCATCTCCCACAGTATGGCTGGTAAAAAAGACCAACTTACTAGCCACTTTGACCCATTAGTGAGTGTGTGTTGGTGAGATTAACATCTTTAGGCTGGTGATGAAAAAAGTTAATTGAGGGCTTTGGCTGTAGCCTACAAGTGATTAATAGGCTCGGGGGTGGCTTAACCTCTTTGTGTGAGCTAAGCCTGTTTACATTACAACAGTAATCGGGTTATTGGAATAAACAGGTTATTGGGGTAAACTGTTTATTGTCGTTAACATTCAGTTTTTCAGTTACATGTGTTTCACTCAAGTGTGTAACACGAAGCTAGAATTCAACAAGGCTACCCAAAGCATGGAGAACAGGCAAGGCCGTGCTGTAACATTGACCATAGGCCAATCAAAATATGCTGACCAGGCCAGTGTGGTATTTCTTGGCTGAGCTGAAGGGCAGGGTGAAGAAGGAACTATCATTTGTTTCCTGTCAGGGTTTCCATGACAGTGTTGTCAAAACACATCCACAGTGGAACAGGCCATAAGGGTCAGAGTTTTTGGGAAGCAGTTCACTGAAAGCCAGATTATTCTATTTTTGTATCAAGTTTGAAACAACATATTTTTTTTACCTGATCTAGGAGTTGTAGCAGTTGTGATAAGAAGCCACAGGATGTCCACCTATGATGTATAAAACACATAATAAATACATTAGAGGCATGGGTGAAAGGTGTAAATACTTTGTCTCAATTACTTGTCAAGTGTTGCTGCGCAATAGTTTGTAAATATTTGTTGATTTTTTTACACAGTGCAAAGGAGAGAAATGTCTTATTGGTTTGTTAGTACTGTAGTATTAGAGGCTAAGTTGGATGCAAAAACAAGCAATCTGAAATGAAGACAAACCTCTGTATTTAATATTGACATTTTTCAATCAAATTGTTTTTTAATTTCTGCAGTTCACTATAAAATGTTACTAATCCGGTCACTAATTGCATAACACCAGATTTATTGCAATAACAGACACACTTAACATTTCCAATCACTTATTGCATAAATGAATCACATACTAATCACTTATTGCATAAACAGCAGTTTTATTGCAGTAACAGACAACATAAAAAAACACAGTTAACAGACACAACCCGTAGAATCAATGAACTTTTTTTTTAAGTTTATAAAGTCACACAAAACCTATCCATGTATTTTTAAAAAGTCAAAGTTCTAACATGCTCTGTATTTCATGCTGTCAATATGAGATGCATACTAATGTTGTGTGTTATTATTGCAGCTGAGAAGATGGCCAAGATATCCTTATTGCTGGATGGTAGCTCTCTGGTCGTAGTGGACCATGTCTGCAAATGCTTCTGAACATTGACATAATTTCTAAAGGTTAGCAACCATTCACAAATTCACACCACATGTATGTGTGTTTCAAATGTCTTAACAGTTTGAAGCACACACTGTTAATCAGAGATGCGTCCTGTTCATGTCGTGTGTTATTTTGAGAGGATAGTTAAGGAATAATGGCAGCTGCCTGGTTACAGTACATTGATCCCCTTTGTAGCACCATGTCTAAAAATGCTGAGAAAAATCAGTTTGTAAATGTAAGCATTTTTTTATAAATCTGCACCAAATGTGTGTTTCAAATGTCTACTATCTAACAGTCTGAATAACACACTCATACATGACATGACCAATATGTTATGTGCTCGGAGCGGCAGTTTACAAACGCACCCTTGGTGCCTTCTAGTCACAATGACACTGAGCCCACCATTTCATTGATTGGCGTATTTGGGTCACATTTTCTCAATTTGTTGTATTTTCCAGGATTGTTGAGGACTCCCCCTCCATGCGTGACATCTTTGAGAAATAGCCACGCTTTCTGGATATGCCAAGTTTTGTAAGTCTGCCAATGTAACATTTTTTTAACCTTTGTTTAGAAAGAACAAGTCACGATATCATTGTGTGATTTGTTGACTTTGGCTATACTTGGTGTTCATTTAGCTTCCTCCTCTGATACTGCATGATTTATACCTTTCACTCAGTAGAGTAAAGCTTTATATAACCAGTTAAAACACGGTGTTATAAGTTTGCTGTTACCAGAATGGCAATTACTGAGTCGTAGTGCATTACTAAAGGCCCTATGTTATGTCATAGTAGAGTAGTACTATGGCAATTAACCTTTCAATGACTATTACAGCATGTTTCAGATGGTATGGTGTGCATTATGGGGCTAAGCACCATTGATGTCTCTCTCTCTTTCTCTCTCTCTCTCAAATCTTAAAAATTCTTTCAGACTGGAACCAACTTTGCATCCCTCGGCACTGACACTGAGAAGGTTTCAAGGGCCCCACTACTAGGAGGCCTGAAGAGTTTGACACGGCAGTGTCATCACTGCCAGGGATGACAACGTAACCATTCCTGTTGCTGATTGCCTGACGTGCGCAATGACAAGCTTTTCATGCTCTACTGGGTGTGTAACTTGGCATATCTACCACAGTTTAACTCTGTTTTTGCCTCTTTTGAATATGTGTACGATATAACCATCTCAACCAACAAGTGGGCCAAGGTACTGGAACATTTCTCACTTCAAGTTGCTCAGTAGTCACTGGACATTTTTTTAAAACATCTATGCAGACACCACCCCTCCACAACATACCATGTGTATTTTAATTACTTCTGATTCCACTGACATGCAGACTACATCCTATGCAAATTCAGGTAATTTACCTGGTACTGGAGAAACAGCATTGTATGCCATTCTAAGTGATAGTTGCCTCCTTGTTTTGCAAAAATGTACTGTTCTTTGAATATAACTTAAAGTAAGATCAGCTGGACTCTGAGGTTGTCTCCGGTTGTCAAGCACAACCTTAACGTTTTGTAAGTAAGTAATAGTCACAGGATATGCATGCATTTGTAATTTGAATTTTCGTTGAAAACGGCTCACCAAGCATAAAATGTTACCTCTGCTTTTGATTTTTAAAAAAAAAAAATGTCCCTTAATACCAGCCTGTCTTTTTGTTGTGTCCACACAACTTTACTATCATCAGTGTTGGGAAGGAACAGATTGCTGTAAGCAGATTTTGAGTTACTGTATCCCCATCCTTTCAGATCAGTGCTTTAAAGCCTTTTGAAATTAAATTGTTAATAAACTTTGTGAAAACAAACTCAAATCTTGGTTATTGGTTATGATTGATATAGCTTTGAAACTGTTAATTTGGAGTGAAGTAATTGCAGTGTCCATCTAACCTATCTATCTATCTAAAATTTTAACCAATGTCTGTGTCGGACACATACTAATCGAACAAATTGGTCAAAACAACCATTTGGGGATTGGTACATTTGTGACTAATAAAGATTGGTTAAACATAGCCAATCTATAGGTCAAAACAACCGATTTAGAATTGGTTAGTTTTTTAACTAATTTAAATCGGTTGAAATTTTAACAAAAGTCTAATCGGTTATTTTGACTATTATTTTCATTGGACACATATTAATCGAGCAGATTGGTTAAAAACGACTATTTTTTTGTTTATTTCAACCAATCTGTTTTTAGAGTGTACATGTAGGCCTATTTGTGGTCTGTTAGGGCCTGAAAATGTAAATATGCCTGTACCCTCTGTTTTGAGGGGAACTGCTTACCAGACGTTGTCTGCAGCACCTTCACATCACTCCCTACTGCCTAATGAGCCTGCACACAAATATGCAGCATTATAGATTTATGGGAGCAGTCACACATTTCCCTCAAAGGAGTTATATTCAGTTCCATCCTTCTCTTGTATATCTACTATGGCTACTGTGACATAAATACAAAATATTTGGAGGTACTGGAGGGTATTCCTCAAAAATACACACAGGTGTAATGATATGTGACATCAGGACTTGGTCGTCAAAATTGTGAAGTCCTTTTGACAACTGCTGGTACCTGTAGACCATATCACACCTGTCACAGGCCTTTGTGAATATAGAAACACCTACAGTATGGTAAACAAAGGAAAGTGCAGAAGAAGACTCAGAATGTTAGCCATGACACAATTATGATACATACTGTATTAGTCGGGGAGGAACGGTAGCCTACCATGCACCCCCCCCACAACAAAACGCCATATGACTTTTTTTGATCTTCAAGATGTCCTGAATAAGAATTTGAGTGGTAACAGTAATATAACTCACTCCCACTATACTTTTCACATCATATTGTATATGACCCCAGAATGCTCAATGCATTCTAGTAGTACACTGCCAAGTCCTCTAGAGCCATGATTCAGTTGGTTATCATAGCTTATGATATACCATATGAAAGCTTGGAGTCTGTAGTATACATTATACTGTATTTGGTGTACCTTTTTGCATAGCAACGGTTGCTAGGCAAAGCATCTTCCTTAGCAACCAACATCAGTGACACAGTTCCTCTGTGATTACATTGCGCTATGATGTCTGGATCTAGACCACTTTTCCAAGGTTCAACATGACTTGTTTGAACCTCCAAGATGTCCTTAATAAGAATTTGAGTGGTAACAGTAATATAACTCATTCCTACTATACTCTTGTACATCATATTGTATATGACCCCAGTACGCTCTATACGTTTTAGTTCTATGTAGTAAACTGCCAAGGCCTCTACAGCCATTTTGCAGGTTATTTATATTATTATATGATTTTGGTTATCATAGTTTGTTATATACAATATGAAACATTGGAGTATGTAGTTTATGAACATTGTCATATTTTTGGTGTACTTATAACATTTGGGAAAATATACTTGGTTTAGTGGTATGATGTCTGAGAGCTCTGGGTTTTTTCCCCTTGATTCTTTAAATGACCAATTCTTACATAAAGACCTTAAAAGGAAATATATTAACAATTTGGAAATGTCCAAACCCTAATGTGATGTAAGCACTAACTACTTGAACTATTGACAATGTTGCAATCTGTACGGCCTGTGTCACTGTCACAGTCGATGCAAGTTGGTGCGCATGACCACAAGACCCCAATAGAAGGAAACCGGTTGAATCATAAATAACGTTTATTGAACATTTGGGGAAAGCTATAGTCCAAGGCGGGAAGTTCATTTACTGCTGCTGTCACTGTCTGTGCTTGACCAATCACTTTCAATTTCACTCTCACTGCTACCACCACAGTGCACTTTACAGTGATACAGCTGGTGATGATGCTCTCAATGGTTCCTCTGTAGAAGGTGGTCATTATGGCTGGTGGGGCACTGGCATGCCTCAGTTTGCGCAGGAAGTAGAGGCGTTACTGGGCTTTCTTGGCCAGTGATGCAGTGTTGGTGGTCCAGGAGAGGTCCTCGCTGATGTGTACTTCAAGGAATTTTGTGCTGCTCACCCTCTCCATAGCAGCACCATCGATGGTCAGTGGCAGGAGTTGGTGGTGACCTTTCTGGAAGTTGACAACAATCTCCTTTGTCTTGCTGACATTCAGTAGGAGATTTTTGACGCTGCACCACCTGACTAGGTGGTCCACCTCTGTCCTGTAGTGTGTCTCATCAATGTTGGTGATGAGACCCGTCAGGGTTGTGTCATCTGCAAACTTCACCAGGTGGTTGGTGCTGTGGGATATTTTGCAGTCGTGTGTGAGCAGGGTGAAGAGTAAAGGGCTTAGCACACACCATAGTGGAGCTCCTGTGCTCAGCGTGATGGTGTCCGAAGTGTTGTTGCCAACATGCACTGCTTGTGGTCTCTGGCACAGGACGTTTAGCAGCCAGTTGCAGAGGGAGGTGCTGAGGCCCATATTGTCCAGTTCGCATATCAGCTGTTGGGGTATGATGGTATTGAATGCTGAGCTGAAGTCAATCGTTGAAGCAGGATGGAGATGACTTCTTTGGTACCGATATGATGGTGACGGCTTTGAAGCAGGAGGGGACAATGGCTTGTTGTAGTGAGGTGTTGAAGATGTCAGTGGAGACATGCTTTAGTTCTTCAGCACAGTCTTTCAGCATCCGTCCAGGGATGTTGTCTGGGGCTGTTGCTTTGTGTGTGTTGATCCTGAGAGCCCTCTTCATGCTATCAACAGGTAGACACAGGTATTCTGTGGGTGGGTCTTGTTTTGTTCCTCGAAGTGTGTGAAAAAGCTGTTGAGGTCGTTCAGCAGGGATGTGTTGTTTTTGCAGCTCCGAGGTGATGGCTTGTAGTCAGTGATAGCTTGGATGTCCTTCCATAGGCTCCGTGCATCTCTGCTTGTGTGTATTCTTGCTTTGCCTTTCTAATGCCTTGTGACAAGTTGGCCATAGCTGTTTTCATGCCCGCTTCATCCCCAGCTCTGAAGGCTTTGTCTCTTGCCCTCAGCAGCCTGTGGACGTCCCCTGTCAGCCATGGCTTCTGGTTGGCTCGAGTGATTATTGTTTTTGTGTCTGTGACGTCGTCTATGCATTTGGTGATGTAGGATGTGACTGTATCTTTATACTCCTCAATGTCTATTTGGTTGTTGTTGGTGGCAACTTGTTTAAAAATATCACAGTCAGTTATTTCAAAGCAGTTTTGGAGGGCGGATAAATCCCATTCCTAATTATGATGCGCTTATCAATTTTCAAAACCCTTTAAATAATTTTAAAACTATAATATTCTAATATATCATAATTGGCTAACATTGTAGAAGGGAGTCATTTAAAGAATCGAAAAAAAATCAGAGCTCTCAGACATCATATCATGAACCAAGTATATCTTCCCAAATGTCATAGATAGGCCTACACTATACATATGTAATATTCATAAACTACACACTCCAAGCTTTCATATGGTACATAACAAGCTATGATAACCAACTGCAAAATGGCTGTAGAGGCCTTGGCAGTTTACTACTACATAGAACTAAAACGTGTAGAGCATACTGGAGTCATATAGCCTACAATATGATGTACAAGAGTATAGTAGGAATGCGTTATATTACTGTTACCACTCAAATTCTTATTAAGGACATCTTGGAGGTTTAAGCAAGTCATGTTGAACCTTGGAAAAGTGGTCTAGATCCAGACATCATAGCGCAATGTAATCAGAGAGGAACTGTGTCACTGATGCTGGTTGTTAAGGAAGATGCTTTGCCTAGCAACCGTTGCTATGCAAAAAGCTACACTAAATACAGTTTTATATATGTATACTGCAGACTCCAAGCTTTCATATGGTATATCATAAGCTATGATAACCAACTGAATCATGGCTCTAGAGGACTTGGCAGTGTACTACTAGAATGCATTGAGCATTCTGGGGTCATATGCAATATGATGTGAAAAAGCATAGTGGGAGTGAGTTATATTACTGTTACCACTCAAATTCTTATTCAGGACATCTTGACGATCAAAAAAAATCATATGGCGTTTTGTTGTGGGGGGGGTGCATGGTAGGCTACCGTTCCTCCCCGTCTATATATATACGTATATACCTATTATATATAATATATACCTATTACATATACCTATTACAAATGTATAACAACACCATATTTACCTTCCAACACATCATTACTTAAGAGTTTTATCCACACCAGCTCACTCAGTGCCGCCGCACACTCCACACACACAGACGCTCTTGGCAGCAATCTCTCTGGGAAGTTGCTTTTGTGATGTCTGGTGGGATGTCTGCTGAGATCTTTTTGTTGTCAATGATGTATCACAGCATGACTCATTCTCCCCCACATCCTCCTCCATTTGGCAGGTAAAGATGCTCTCCTCCATACTCCGAGCTCTGCGGAACAAGGAGGGTTTGGTGCTACTTTGCCATTGCAGGACATCCGTGCCCTTGTGCATTCAAAGTGCCATGTGATGTTTTTCATGTTGTATGACACTACAACCCTAATCAGATGTACAAAGCGGATTCCAAAAAAGTTGGGACACTTGGTATTTTGTGAATAAAATCAAAATGCTGGCATTTTCAAAACATTCAACCCATGCATAAGATGAACAATGGCACTAGGTCAACATAGGAACAGTTAAAATGAGGCAAAAGCATTGTTTTGAGGGAAATATGTGGTCATTTAAAATTCGACCCATGCAACAGATCTCAAAAAAGTTGGGACAGGGCCAAAAAATGTTGTAATAGTTGAATAATTCTAAAAATAACAAGAGGAGGAATATTTTGAAAGGAACTATATTTACTGCCAACATGAATGCACAGATAAAATAACATCACAGAAAGGCTGTGGCACTCAATAGCGAAGATTTTGAGAGAATTACTGATCTATTACACAGAAAGATTGAATTATCAAAATTGCAGGCATATAAGGCCTATTTCTGTAATGTAGAGTTCTGTGAAATCATTGCACGAGTTATGAGATCATGACATACCCATCGTCAATAAGCCAACTATGACACTCCAACAATGACAGCTGTTGAAAAAATGACCATAAACACAACACTTGATTAAGGCACATGATGCAGACATTAAACAGAGTTGCAAGTGGCAAAGCTCATTCTATATGGACCTAGGTGACATGTGAAACTGTCCTCTGATTACAGAATGGAAAATATTTCATTCTTTTTTAAAATCATGGAGTCATGCACCCTCCAGGTTATGAAGAAAATGAATACTTCAGCTTGATTTAGTGGTCAGTCTGAAAGACAGCATATATGATGGTAAAGGGGTGCAGAGGTGCCTTGGTTATGGTCTTCTTACTCATGTAGAGCATTAAAATGAGGGCTGAATGATATATTCAGACTTTAAACAGCATACATAGCTACCAAGGCATTATATTTTGGAGCAGTCTTAAGATATTGTCCCATAATGATGGCAAATTTCAATCTCTACTATGTTCCAATAGTGTGGTTCCATCATAAGAGTAAACAGGTGACAAAATTGTTTTCTTGCAGTGAGGATATGCCACGTATTAAGCATAACAAGAAGGTAAACAAGTCGAAGAACACACCTATCAGTTGAGCTGCTGAAATCATGTCTCGCACATCAAAATATCTATTTTTTAAATAAAATCATGCCATCAGTCAAAGTATTTAAATGTTAAGTCTCCTCCCTTGTGTTGTGTTTAGTCTTATCCAACATAAAAAGCATTTTATTGGCCCTGTCCCAACTTTTTTGGAATTTGTTGCAAGGGTGAAATTTTAAATTATCACATAATTACCCCAAAACAATAATTCTGCTTGGCTTTAACAACTGATATGTTGTCTGTACACAATGCTCTACCTTATTAACATATTGAATGTTTTGAAAATGCCAGCATTTTGATTTTATTCACAAAATACCAAGTGTCCCAACTTTTTTGGAATCCGCTTTGTAATATGACGTGTGGGGTTCGTAGATCGACACATCACACCTCTTTTGAGTTGGGCCACAGACTGTTACCAAGCATGACCACGGCCTGATTAATGCACAGGCTAGATATGGCTGCAGCCTAGGGGCCCCGACCTGCCATGGGGCCCTCAAAGGTGAAAAATTGCAGAATTATAAGATACAGTATTGACAAATTCATCTGTTGTGTGGGATAGAGTTGGAAAACATTTTATCCTTAATTCCTAGCTGGTAATTATGACACTGTCTATGTAAATTTGTTATGAAATTCGCTTTCTGGTTGGCCCACAGCAACCTGTAGCCTAGGGGCCCCAGGCCATCTTAATCCGGCTCTGAGCATGACAGTGGGACCCCTGCCTCTGCTGCCAGTCTCTGCCGAGCCGTGCACAGCTTCATTTTATCCATTCCAAACCACCTGTCCCTCACCATCTCCTCCCGGCTGCTTTCAGGTAAAAGAGGGGCTGCAACACCTGGTGGACAAAAGGCCAGCGATCTTAAGTGGCAATGGCACTCAAAGGCCAGTAGCTTGGACCTTTCCGCACACTTATAGTTTAATCGACAGGCATTCTCTTCACAACCACACCCTTGCTGAGCACCCCAGGTCTTTTTTTCGCACATGGATTGGATTGGCCTGCATGGGGTGCAGAAGGACTTTGCCACAGCAAACACCCCAGTCCTGCTGTCAATGCACTGTGATGGTAAGGCGAAGGGCGTTGATGTCTTCTTTCACCACCAAACGCTTCCTTTGCATGCGAGCGCACTGCACAGGTTTGTCATAGCTGAAGGCCACACCAACAATGGTGTTTTTCTTCTGGGCCAATGGGAGCTGATGGTGAGCCTGGGGCTGCTGCTGGTGGGCCTGTAGCTGCTGGAGGGCCTAGGCTAGGGCTGCGTCTGGGCCAGCAGGAGTTAGTGGTGTTGGCTTGCCAAATTTGACACGAATGTGTCTTTTTTGGCTGCTGTGTATAGCCCTACAATGGAAATGTGCAATAGGTCTGCACTGCAGGTTGCATTTTGCAACGTGGTAACCTTTAAATAGCCTAACAGGTACGTCATTGAAACAGAGTAGGGCCTACATTTTACAGCACGGGTGGGGAACCTGTCTCGAGGGACATTTGCGGCCCATGAAGCCGTTTTATCCCCCCCCAAACATAATTTTAATATGTAGCTTCATATGAAATATGACATATTTTGTAAAGGAATCTTAGAAATTGCATTTGCAATACAAATGCTACATTCAGGGGACCTAGAGAAGGTGGAGTCTGTTGTAAAGGTGGCTGCCTTCAATATACTGTAGGCCTAAAGTGCAGGGGGAATATCCTGGTTTGTGTTCATAGTACGGCCCTTGGAGCAATTTGAATTGGCCCTTCGAATTAAAAAGGTTCCCCACCCCTGTTTTACAGGAAATATAGCCTAATACTTGTCCAATATTTAAATTGCATTAACTGCATTGCATTTGTACCATCATTTTTTCTTCTGTAGCCTGATCAAAAACATGATAGGCCTACAATAATTGATTGTTGTCCTTTGGGGGGAGGGAAATGGAAATACAAGCACCAGACGCTGTGCATTGTAAACAGCCAACTCATTTTTGGCGAGCTAATGCCATGCTCAGCCATCACTAGTTCCAGCGAGGGTATGTGCTCAAACTTTTCCATGACACTATGCACGAAAGACCTCGTGCACTGTGCACTGACACAAGTGCGTGATTTGAGACGTAGCCTCTGTCAGATCCCTCTTCTGAGCAGGTGCACCCAATTACGGCACTGATTGGCCGTAATTAGCAGCAGGTTTGTTCTGAGCAAAAGGCACGTTGTGGCATTCAGTTCGGTTTGCAACAGAGCAGCAACATCTCCGTTGTGGGCTACTAACAAAAAGTTGCGTTTATAGAGGCCATGGCACAGAAAATACCGTTTTACATGTATGTCAGCTACCAGAACAACGCCAAGTTAACTTAACTTAGGGTAGAATATGGCCTGCACTTCCACGAGATATGGCTACAACTTTAGGCAGTTTCACAATCACTAGGCCTACGCTACAAAGTTGCAATTGAAGCCTGAATCAGTGCCAATGCCACGGTAGCAGTGCGACGTCTGTAAGTAAAACATTTTTCTTTTACAAGAGTAGGCATAGGCATCGTGGGTTATGATTGAAACGTATCCTATTTCCAGGCGTGGTATCGTTTGGTAATGTTTGAACTTCATCATAATCATAACACTGTTCCGAAGTTTGCTTTTGTACGGGGAAAAACACGTGACATATTGCAATATGAAACCGTAAACGGTTTCAATTTTCCGAAAGAAACTGCCGTAGGCCTATTTTGCTGCCACACCGACCAGCGCGCGCATTCATGCGTTTGGCCCAGAGCTGTTGTAATGATTGATTGTGATTAGGCCTACCTCCCACTTCATTGATAGACTAGTAGACAGTGGTTCCCAAACTTTCCCCCCTTGTACATTTCAATGTGGTTCGCGCACCCCTTAAGCGAATATTTTGGTGTACTTATGGCCACTCAAATAGCTTCAGTGCACAAATCATTGTACATTATGCAGAGTCATCTAGGTAATCATCATTTCCAATAGACTTGATGTTTCTTCAAGCATACAATGCACCATTAAATAAAAAACAACTTAATTTTCATTAATGCTGTATAAAAACACACATATCCGCCATGGCTCAATCCAGCTCGCGCACCCCCTTATGGCAGGCCACGCACCCCCAGGGGTTCACGCACCCCAGTATGGGAAACCCTGGACTAAGACAACATCATCATAATTTATGACAAAGAAACACTTTATTTCACCAATAATAATAAAAATAGATGTGCCATCGTTTTATGCGTTATGTCGTCTACATAGTAGCGTCAAATATTTGGAAGTTAGTGGGGCGAAAGTAGGCCTATGAGCCTAGTCAAATATATGGAGGTAATAATGTGTCAGATAACGAGGGGATATTCATGTCATTTGCTCGAATTGGGCCATTGTGCAAATATGGCTTTCACCAGGAGAGGGCCCTGTTACTGAAACTTCAAGTTCCAACCCAATTTTTGAAATAGAGTGCGTTACAATATGTGACCTTGCCTCCTCCACTTGTGCTTGTCTCCTCGTACGAGGAAGTAGCCTAATATGTTATGATGACATCACTGACCACAGCATTATATTTCAATATTTTGCAAAAGCTCAATTGTAAAGCCTTCTTCTCATTTGCAATTGGGATGGTGAATGAAAAACAGCCCCTCAAAAGTTGTTGTGGCTAGGCTGACAGCTGGGAAACTTTTATGCGAGTACATTTAGGGTTTAACCCCAAAAAAAATGATACAAAAGGTTTTTTTCTGGATTCTATTACTATTGGACCTGCTAAATGACACACTAAAAATCTAGCAAAATCTGACTTCGGGACATGAGTTATTTTCAACATGGCTGCCATAGGCTTATTATAAGGGTCGAGAGACACTCCAGGTGAATAGGCCAAAAAATGTAGCTTGCCAATATCAACATGAAACTTAATCCGGTGATTACTGACATATTTGTGAGAATAAAATGTATTGCAAGTTTTCTGAAATGTTATGTTTTAATATGGTACTTGGACTTCTATCTAATTAAATATGCATTACATTTCAAAATGCAAAATCTGAAAAAGCCAAGCTCAAAATTACTCTTTTTATTTTGTTTCTAGTAAGCCAGAAGATATCTTCAGAAGAGATTATGGACATCTCTTTTTGTTTTGTAGTAAATCTAAAAATCTTTGTGCAGACTCACCAGCTGGCTTTTTTTTTTTTCAAAACACGATTATTGAACATCTCACTTCAATGCAAATAATTGAGTTTTATGTTTCTCAAGTTCTTCCAGACATTCTTTGAGTCTGGTGGTATCATTCTTAGCATGTATCAAGGGCAAGGTCAGCTGTCCTCAAATCATAGCCTCTCCACAAAGGTGTCCTAAGGGCTGGTGCTGGGACTCCTATTTGCCATGTACACCACGTCACTGGGCCATGTTATCTGTTCCCACAGCTTCTCATACTACTGTTACACCGATGAGGCACAGTTATACCTGTACTTTGTGCCAGATGACTCCACGGTCTACGCACACATTTCCGCTTGCCTCTCTGAACTATCCACAAGTATGAAGGAATGCCACCTTCAGTTGAGCCTGGCTCAAACTGCACTGCTGGTGATCCCAGCCAAAGATTTAGGTTGCCATGATATTGGACTCAATATGAATTCTGCTACTGTTGCCTCAAATAAGGCCACAAGAAATCTAGGTGTCATTGTTGTGAGGCATACATGCAATATTGTTGTGTGCAGTGTGTGTGGAGCGCTGCGTCACAATCACAAGGGGAGCTGGAGATTCTCTGGCTCTTCACTTCCTGTTCCCAACACACGGTATTGATCCACCTGTGTCCAAAGACGCCATCTGATTGCTACTGAGAGGCTGGACTTGTGCCCTGTGTCTATAGAATTCAAAGTTTTAGGCTGCATTTTTGTCACTGACAAGCTAACATTTGCACTGACTGCAAGCTAATTTGTTACATGGATGGTAATACGCTATAAGGTTGCAGTTGCAAAGCCAAAGCATCGATTGTTCACTTTGCCCACCCTTTCCCTGTTTGTCACCCAGGCCACCTTAGGAACAACACCGAAGTTCAAGGATGCGTCTTGCCAAACAGACCCACCCAGTCTGTCTACCAGGGGTACACAGCTATCTGTTGGTACTTCACGCCATCATGTGAAGAGCAGAGGTTTGTGATTTTGTCCATTTTTCAACCAGTCTCTTTTCTATTTTAGTATCATTGAACCTATACTGTAGCTTACTGTATCGATTTTGTTGTTATTCTTGTGTTGTCACAATGCTAATTGTGTAAAATGCATCGCAAACACAGGCACTCAAATGCCATGCACTACAGCTATTGAAGCGTCCTGGAAACCCCTGACCTCTATGCCAATTAAGCCATGGCCATCTAAAAGACCACGACCAGCTGTGGAGGAGGAAGGTGCAGATGAAGGGAACGACGATCCTCAGTAACCGCTGAGCCACATGACTCCACATATGTGCCCGACCAATTCATGATGTTGGACTTGGAATTATTATTGGAATTATTGCAGACTAAGTAAGTGTTCGTGGGTTCGTGCTATCTCAGGGTTTTCCCCGGCACTTAATCGTTGGCCACCGTGACAATAAACACCAACCACCTTCACTATTGCAAATAAAAAGATTTTGTGTTGTGAATATAAGTTTTAATGTAATGCAAGTTGCTTCACCCAATATCTTTTAGGGGGTTTCATATCATAGTCCATATAAAACCGCTTTATATGTCATATGAAACCATCACCAGTGTAAAGCCAAAGCGGTTTCATGTCTCTGATACCAGTTAACACCTACCACCTTGACTAATGACAAATGCTGCATGGGATGGGGAAACGCTGCAACCGACATCTCTATGTAAACTAAAAACACAACTTGTCACATTCTTCTTTCTTAGACACACCACACGATTTGGCCACACAGATGTGAAAAATGGGCTTGGGAAATCTTTGAAAATTGACCTCTTAAAAAATGAAGTCACACCACACATACAAGGCACTCTCGACGATGCACCAGAAATGTGCCAAATGTGACTATTACCGGGAAAGGACTCAGCTGGTGATGGCGACCTGTCCAGTCACTAACCTACAACTCTCAGCTGCACTTCAACGGCACATCATTCTTCCAGTTGAACAAGGTATCGAATCACACTTTGCACTCACGAAAACATTTCTATGTATTTTGTATGGCACAAATGACACGTATATCATACTTAATCTTGTTCATGTCTTGTCATATTAAGATCCAAAGACCAGAATTGTTGAAAAATGTGGTAATGAATTATCATTTCACTTGTAGGTATTCAAAGCCTCAGGTCCATTGGATATAAAGCATTCAGAAGACATGCACAGACATATCTGAAGCCAGCAGTGATCCACAAAGGGCATCAGTTTCAGGAAAGACAGTGGAAAAAAATCAAGCCAGCGAAAAGTCAAACTTGGTAGACATATGTGGGCAGACAGTCCAGGTAAGCCTATTTATTGACTCGCAATGTATATAGCCCCATTATACACGTTGTTCCACCAGTGGAAAGCTGTAATAGTCTTTCAAAAGCACTACATTGCTTATGTGTTGCAGGTCACAGAGCTAAGTATGGCAACTACTCGCTGATGAACCTGGAAAACAACAATATAATTGATATGCAGCTTGTTCAGGTGAGTAGATACTTCAATATCATTTTAGTGGTTTTGTCATTGTGGGTTTTATGCATTCATCCTTGTTTTTATTCATACATACTTACTTTTTATTCCACAATAGCAAGGTTGGAGATAGCCACAAGAGTTATGACATTGGAGGTAGCCACGACTTTGTGACCAACCAACATCCTCAAACTTATATCTGTGGGATCGTGACATCCAGCATTTTTTTGTCTGGCATCTCAAAAAGGATAATGTTTGTCTATTAGCTTAATTTAAGACATAAGTTTTGTTATCCAACGCTGGAGGGATGCATGAAAAAAGATGGAATCATGAAGAAATTAGACAAAGCATTTTGCAAGTTTTCAAGTATACACCCAAAATATAGTAATTGTATGAGTGAATAACCATTTGATGACAAAGGCAATAGGCATATTTTAAACATGGACTCCAAGCGTGGGGACCTGTCTCACAAGACTTTTCTTTGTCTTTTTCTTTACGTTTCCACCAGGTCTATCTAAGAAATTCTTCACAGCAGATGGGACATAAGGACTAAAGGAAGCTACCGGTAAGCTCTCTGCAAACGCAGCGCTGTGCTCACAATACAGTGGACATGTGAATTGCTTGTCTCTCGTAAGCAATGATGGTTTTAAGTGCTGTAATCAGTGCTGTACAGCCAGACACTTGGTAAATGGTTGTAATGTTTGTTAGTTGCTAATGGGCCCTTCTCAAAACCTAGGACAGTGCACTTCCAAGTGTATCAGCCTAATTAGTCACGCCCAGTGATTGGATATTCCGTAGAGTTCACCAAAGAGTATCCAATCACTGGGTGTGACTCTACGGAATATCCAATCACTGGGTGTGACTAATTACTCTGATACATTTGGAAGTGCACCGTCCTAGGTTTTGAGAAGGGCCCATTGTGTGTAACTCATTTTCATCACGTCAGTTTAGTTCCATTTTAGTTTGCTTTGTAATTGATGTGTAGTAGGGCCTAAATATCTTCTCTTAAAGGAGCTCCAGGTAGGATTAAAAGTTTAATTAATCATGGTCCGGAGTCAGGCGAGGCTTGTGCGATTCATTAGTAAGTGAACGATTGCTCTCGCGGCCGCTTCCACAGTCCGCTGTCAGAAAACCGCACAAGCAACTTTTCACAGCGTCGGACCGAACGAGTGTCGTGGGAGACACTTTATATTTGAAATAGGCTATCGCTTTACATACCGTATTCAGATTTGTATCAACTGCTGGCATTCCATGATGAAAAACAGTCTCACAGAGAGTTCATTTGAACAGCATTTTTTCATTACGGTGTAGTTTTTGAGACAGGCATACCACGGGCGCCACGCAAATAACGTCTTCCTACCTAGTGCCCCTTTAAAGTACTATACATTAAAAGTCTTCAAAGGGCTAATGGTTGAAAGTAAATGGATGATTGTCAGTGTTTTCAGTTTAGTTATGTTTAACAACTTCTTGATCTGATTGAATGCTTGTTCGGTAGCATTTCGACCTGGTTGATGCATAAAGTTTAAAACATGCATCACTTCAAGAATGGTTGAAATATGGTTACAAAGTGGTTAAAACATACTTGCAATGTTTCTTGCCCATTTAACTTGAACTTAGTGGAAAACATGCATTTATATGTCATATGTAAATAATCCCTCAAAGATGCATTTTTAATTTTTACTATTAACTATTAATTATTTTTTGTTTTTATATGTTTGAAGGTTTTTCACTCTCTCTGGTCTACTGTTCTACACTACTCCATCTCATACTACTACTTCAAAACATCAACGCCACTGAAATCTATAAAAAAAAATCAAGACAAGGGTTGAGACAAGGTGTCTGAGTACAGTCCTTCTCTTTCAGTAATGGGAAAACCAGTGCTTACACACTTGACCAGTGAAAAAACGCTACAGTGAAAAACCACCCTGGAGAAAAAAAACGATGCACCATTGGAAACTGCTGATCAGTGAGCCAACTGACCGGAGCACAACCTCCTGCTGTCAGTGACGACGCAAAGACTCCACTCACACCACAACCCAACAGCAAGAAAAAAAATCACCTTGGGGCCTGGAAGATAAACCTTGAAGTCACCTGACAAAAAACGCAAATGACAAAACGAAGACAAGACACCACTTTTGCGTCTTCTCTTTTCATCTCTGTATAAACGTACACTCAGGAACTTTTTAGCCATTTTCCATGTCTATGCAACTGTCCCGACCAGCTGTCTTGGACTGCTGAAGCACCTTTTGTCCAATAGCTCTTGGACTGCTGCTGCTGCTGGTGGTGGTGTTCTGGACTTTGACTGTGTGTTGTCCTGGACTGCATATGGGTGATGTGCCTTCAGCTGACTTTAGGTGAGTACTGCAGTGAATGTTCT
This sequence comes from Engraulis encrasicolus, assembly GCF_034702125.1. Classification (NCBI taxonomy): domain Eukaryota; kingdom Metazoa; phylum Chordata; class Actinopteri; order Clupeiformes; family Engraulidae; genus Engraulis; species Engraulis encrasicolus. Next base: position 43,529,585 of record NC_085861.1, read on the forward strand.
CTTTTGCATGCCAGTGACATTGTCTCTTGCTTGTGCAGGAACGTCTTCTACTGATGTTGTTGGCCAATCACCCTCAGGAAGCTAAAGGAACTGTGCACCGGACTGTCACTCGTAACTTTCATTTAGGTCATCAGGACTGGCCCCTCGAGTGATTTCTGCCATGTTCACCGCACCTGGGTGCTTATTTATCAACAGTTTCTAGAATCCCTTCTAAATTCTGTCCTATGAGCGAAATTTAGAATATTATTCTCAAGTAAGTCCAGAAAAATCTGTATTTGTCAAACGTGTGTTGACTGTTCCTACACACATCTCTGCAATAAATCCTACACGTTCCAAATCACTGTCCATGCACGCACTTGGGTAATTTGCTCCCCGAAACGCCTCAAACTAACCCTAAATGCTATTAAAATCCCTTTAGTGCCACACTAATTTCACCATTGTTTGGAAAAATGCAGATTGATGTGTCGTATGAAGCATTGGCGGGAAACGCAGAGATAATAAACTTTTCCGCAGCAGGAAGAGCACACTGACGTAAACACTGTTGGATAACATAGACACTCTCCATTACAAAACAAATGACACTACCGTATATACTGTGCGGCCAATATTATTTACAGTTTCGTGCTTCTTCCACACGCATGCATAATCTGAGATGTTCATATATTTTGGCACATTTCTACATTCAAGTACATGTTCGTAAATCCCAGACTTTGCTCAGGAATGACGGCACTAACGCTTTACGCACAGATCTGTGCTTAAGAACGCATGATAAATCTGTCCCTAATAATCCACCACCAATCTCTGATGTCTGTGCTGCTCTGGATCTCTCCAACTATTTTTGCGTAGAAGGTTTGGCATCCATAACTTTCACATTGTATGGCACTCAAGATGGTCTGGCTGTTGTTGAGGTGATGCCACTTCTTGACCTTGATTCGGCAGTGCTTTTGGAGGTAGTTCTTCAGCCGTGCTACAAGGACTGCTCCGCACACCTTCGCCTTCACAGGTTCACCTTTTGTGGTCAAGAGGGGTCGCCTCAACTAGCCTCACAATGACACTATGGCTGAATCTCCACCGCAGGTTCAGCACAGAACCATGTGCATGCTCACTGCCATCAGAGAAGGTGATTGCACATGGTCTTTCAGTTGGGTCTGGTGGTGTGAGACTTGTTCAGCGAGCTCAGAGACAATGCCATAAAGCTCCTTGAAGAGTATGCTAAGCTGAGCCAAGGCAGCATCCCAGGTGTCTGCTGTGCAATACATATCTTTTGCCTCTTGGAAGGCCCTGCACTCAAGATGGTTCCCCTCTGTTTTGTTGGGGCCATAAGACCAAGGGGGCCATAGAGGCAAGAGGCTTGGTTTAACAGCTCTCTTCTGGTGAGTAGTTCTGGTGTTTGTTCTCTCACTCTGTCTTTCACCAAGCCCTGGCTGAGGCACATTTTTTCTTCTTGGATTATTCCTCTTGCATGACTTGTCATCGTCAATGGTGTAGCCGAGGCCCAGGGCTTTCTCCTCTTTGTCGAATTGGTTTGGCAAATCATTGCGGTCGTTTCACCTCAACTCACTAATCCCACTTTGATCCGAGTAGATCCAGGGCTTCATGGATCACACTTCTGCTTGAAGGATCTGCTCAATCTTGCATGTGAGGAGTTTCAGGTGGTCGAGGTTGTTGTGGGAAGTCAATACGTCATCGACATGGGCATCCTCTTCGATGACTTGTCTTTCCTTTTTGAGATGCTTGCATGGAGGTTGGCTGGCAGCCTTCTACGCAAATAGAGTTGGAGAGATCCAGAGCAGCACTGATATCAGAAATTGTGGTGGATTCCTAGGGGCAGTTTTATCATGCGTTCGTAAGCATAGATCTGTGCGTAAAGCGTTCGCTCAGGAATGTCGGAACAAAGTCTGGGATTTCCGAACATGTACTTGAATGTAAAAATGTGCCTAAATATATGAACATCCAGGTGCTGTGAACATGGCAGGTATCACCCGAGTGGCAATTTAGGGCTGAGTATTTTTCAGCTCCGGTTCCAATACCTTAATTTCGGTACTGGTTCCTGAACAGTACCTTTTTAGGTTCCTATTTTATAATTACAGTTGGGGATGGCATACATTAAAAAAAAAAATCATAACTGACTACCAAGATACCAGAAGTTAACTGACGTGATGAACATCTGGGTACTGAAACGTGGAACAAAAAGACAAAGCATGTTTCAGTACCCAGAAGAACCTTAGCATTCTGGTCGGTACTATTAAGGAACAGAATTTCGGTGCCCAGCCCTAGGGGCCAGAGCTGATAACCACACTGAAAGTTACGGGAGGCAGTCCCGGTCTGCAGTTCCTTTAGCTTCCTGAGGGTGAGTGGCCAACAACGTCAGTAAAAGACGTTGCTGCACAATCAAGAAGCAATGTCACTAGAATGCTGAAGAAAGCATTCACTGCAGTACTCACCCTAAGTCAGCTGAAGACGCAACACCCAATTGCAGTCCAGGACAATGCACAGTCCACGTCGAGAACTCCACCACCAACAGTAACAGCAGTCCAAGAGCTATTGGACGAAAGGCATTTTGTCAGTCCAAGACAGCTGGTCGGGACAGTTGCATGGACTTAGAGAGTGACTGAAGGGTTTCCAAATGTCAAGAGGGATGAAGCAGAGATGAAGCGAAGTAGGAGGCAGTACCTTCATCCAGCACCATTACTGTCAGTGAAGGGGAAAGTGTTCCTGGGCCCGGCGCAAGAAGGCATCAACTTCGCAAATGCAACCATTGACAGCCATGTTGTATACAGAGACCAAGCAACTGGTACTCTCGTATGGAGGGCGGATACAGGCCTTCAGAGACCATAAAGCTGTTCCCCTGCCACCATACCAAGCCTGGGTCTCCACTCTCCAAGCGCAAGAAGCACACAGTGAGGGGCATGACTCAGTGGCAGGAACGCTGCTGCAGATAAGGGAGCCGAAGAGCCGAGAGACGAAGAATCCTGGCCCAAAGTGGTTGACGATTGTATCATCTGTGAGAAGGAAAGGGCCAAAACCATGGGTGATTTCCCTAAAGAGTGGAGTCCAGATGCATCATTCCAGTTGACCTCCATCTACCTGTTCGGACCATATCAAGGGGCGTAGCATTCTGCTGCATGTCAAGCTGAGCCATCCATGTCGAACTGGCAAGCACCCTGACAAGAGCGCTTCATCCTTGCTTAGCAGAGATTCACTTCTGCCGTGATCACCCCGAACACACTGCTGCTTGGCTGAGCCACTCTGGAGATTTCTAAATGGTTGACTACTACACATACCCCTTCAAAAGATTGCAAGAAATGCGAACACAAGTCAGTCACTTCTGGAGGTCCTGGAGCCAACTTACAGTCCCAAACCTGTTCTTCCGCAGCAAGTGGCACACTGCAAGATGAAATGTTGCTGTTGGACATAGTGTGGTTCTGCAACCAAAATGTCTTTTGGGGGCAGTTCAAGCCTGCAAGAGGGGTCAGTGTGAATGCAGACCTCAAAGGCATTGTCTGGGATATGATCAAATGAAGATTCTAAAGCAAATCAAAAAGTCCTGCGACCCGCAAGGTACCACACTGCACCGGGTTGTGTGTCACCTCCTCGTCCTCCTCCTAGTAGAGCAACAAGTCAGCAGAAACCAGCTCGCCTGATCGGTGCAATCTTCCTGGGTCATGCCACTCAAGATGAAATGGGAAGTGTCGTGGCGGGCGATGGGCCTGCACACGTCTTTGACAGCCACTGAGCTGGATGTTTGGTGTGAGTAAAACCGTTGAGTAAAAAGCCAGTGTAACATTTCTGTTTTAACCTAAGAGAATAGCCTTAAAGGGACACTGTGCAGGAAATGGTCAAAGAAGGTACTGCAACTATGCTGCTCATTGAAACTGGGCCGCCTATTGCCAAATTTCATCTTTACATGAAGTAATTAACAAATATTTTCTAGTATGGTACAAGTAGTCATTTTTGCAGCTAAAAATGGCTATTTCTGGATATTCAAAATGGCGGACCATGGAGAAGATCCCCCTTTTCATGTATGAGAAGTGCAAATTTTCCAGTCATAATGAATACTTGTCACTTGACGGTGGTGGTAAGTATTCATGAAAAAGGTAACATTAGTGAATGGGCATTATGAATTCTGGAAATAAACAACTAAAAATCTCACACAGTGTCCCTTTAAATAGTGAGGATGAATATGAAGATCTATTTTGTATTTTATCTATTTAAGATCTAAATTGAATCTCATGTCATGGCCTTGTCTTGTTTGTGTGTGTGTGTATATAGCTCCAGCCTGGCGTTAGCATGGGCATGTCCACAAAGGCCCTGGTCATCTGCATCCTCTACGTGATGGATTAGAGGAGGAATGGACGCATGGGCTGCGCTCCCATGGCCATCGACTCCTGTCACCATGGCACACCTCATCGAAGTGAGTGTCACACAGTCACACGCATGCTCACATTTCTCATACAGCTCCAGGCCTTTTTATTAGAATACCATGAAAAAGTTGATTTATTTCCATAATTCAATCAATAATGTTAAACTGTCATGGATTGTAGATTCATGGCCCAGTTTTTTAACTATTCCAATCATTATTTTTTTTCTTTTTATATACGTTGGCCTTCCAGCTCAAAAAACCCATGAATTGGGGAATTCGCATTATTAGAATATTGTTATAAAATCACATTTTTCTTCATCAAAATTCGGGTCACATTATATCAGTTGAAATTTGGCACTTTCTACATAACATGCAATGGTCAATACTTGGTTAGGACATTCTCTGTCTTCATAATGGCCATGATGCGTTTAACATTGAAGTCAATGGAAAAACAGTGCATGGCAGTTATGGAAGCCCAGATATCCTTGATGCTTTGCTGTCAGCTGTTTTTGTTTGTTGACCTGGTACCCCACACTTCACTCTTCAATATACCCTGTAGATTTCCATGCCACGTTTTGGCGCTAACTCACCAGTTTAATTCTAAATAACCAGAAATGAATCCCCATTGAAAATGAATGGGGTTTAATTTCTGTTGAGTTAGAATTAAACTGGTGAGTTAACACCAAAACGTGGCATGGAAATCTTCGGGTATATTGAAGAGGGAAGTGTGGGACACCAGGTCAGCTATACAAAAACAGCTGACGGCAAAGCATCAAGGATATCTGGCCTTCCATTACTCCCATGCACTGTTTCTGCCATTGACTTCAATGTTAAACGCATCATGGCCGTTATTATTAATAATATTAAGACAGAGAGAGTCCTAACCAAGTATTGAACATTGCATGTTGTGTAGAAAGTACCAAAGTTCAACTGATTTGATGTGCACTGATGTGAAACAAATTTTGATGAAGAAAATTGTGATTTTATTACAATATTCTAATGATGTGAATTCCCCAATTCATGTTTTTTTTGAGCTGGAAGACCAAAATGTGTAAAAATAAACAATTTAATGATTGGAATAGTTAAAAAACTGGGCCATGAATCTACAATCCATGACAGTTTAACATTATTGATGGAATTATGGAAATAAATCAACTTTTTCATGGTATTCTAATAAAAAGGCCTGGAGCTGTATATATATAAACAGGGTGTCAAAAAGGGGGGAGAACCTTGGGTTGAGTCAGCAGGGCCCACCAGGTGCAAGGCGGGCCCACATGGAGTCAGATTTTGTTTTACATAAGCCTGTTAATATATAAAGGGTGGTCCATTAGAGCTGATTGAACATGGTACGTTTATGTACAGGGGTGGAGCACAAAGTTCTCCATCACACAATAATACCCTTTAGTGGGGCTATGGCGGCTAGATATATTGAGTACATTATTGGAAGCCTGTTTACACTTAACTAGCGAACTAGCCACTGACTCATCACACTTGGCTGTCAAAGGCTCGCAGCCCTCTCATGCATTCTGGCGTCTCCAATCAGGCGCGGAGTGGCCATCGGGAGATCGGGGACTTGTCCCGGTGGGCCGCGGCCGCGAAATATATTATGGCGGCCATATTATGTTCTTAGCTGGCCCCTCAAGTGATTCACCACATTGTGTTCTCACCCGGCCCCAAAGTGTGCGAGGGTTACAGTATAGTTACCGTAAATAGTTTCATTTCAAATCTATATAAATTATAGTTGAATCACCACTATATATACCGTCTACCCGACCACAATACCTCAGTGACGGTGTCAAAGAGTAAATTGGCCACACCCCTTCTCTACTGATAATGTTCATACACCGTAGATCGCGGAAGTTTACTAGATCTTAGTAACATAGTTTCGTTTTCAGTATTTCAAGAACCTGTGATATTTAGATTGGTTACCAAGGAATGGAAATATTAGTAAGTTGTGATTTATTTTCCGATTTCCACATGACTGTTACAGTTTACAGTCTGCCACTCCAGATTCACTTGTTCTGTGGTTATTGACTTGGGTTACGAACAGACTCCACCAAGTGGTAAGGAGGTGAACTGCAGCTAAGCAGGAAAACACATTGTACATGTTTTGATGGCATTGGTTTGTTAGAACTAGCGGTAGGCCTATATCTCCTTACAGTCGAAATAATGTTATATCATACATATATTTATATGTGGCACATTTAGGATGTAGCCTATGTAATGTCTGAAGAAATGGAACAACATAATTACCACACAAGATTCTGATGTGAGCAGTGCTGGGTGTGTAGCCTAAACTGTGGATTAAAATGTAATTGCAAGAAACAAAGACATTTGCTGCGACGAAGACAGGGTTTTAAGGTAGGCCTACACCGTTTGGTTATTAATTTTGTTGACTTATGGTTGTGCTTTGAAGTAGCCTAGGTTTGGCTTAGTTGCTGCATGGTGGGTTTATTGCACAATGTAGACAGACTTTTTGTAAGCTATAGCCTACTCTTCTAAAAATCCCCACACTCAAAACTTTGTGCCCATGCTCATCCTGTCTTCCTTAAACGATATTTCAATAGGCCTACAAACTGTCAAAATGACAGTGGAGTGCACATTTTCATGGAACAGTAGCGTGATGTAGCCTAACCTGCAATGTTCTATGGTGAATGCTTTGGACTGTGATGATGGCTGTGTAGGCCTATTTCATCAAGTGTAGGCTACAATTCTCCACTTCAGGTTGATATTTTGACAACACTAATGTCCACATGTAGTAGACCTACGACTGCAGATTTCGTGTTTTTTTGTCTTTTTGGTTAGGGAACCATGTTGTTCGCGTTGTTGTTGTTGTTTTTTTTTTGGTGTTGGTGGAGGGGTAAAAAGGGCCGCTAAGGGAAAAATTCTCCTGGTGAGAATACTCTTCCCACTCCGCCCCTGCAATGCTATGGCAACTGACTCGACACAACGGAACACACACAGGCAGATTCAAAGTATGTGCTGGTGCAAGAGCAGCACAGAGGAAGAGAATTTGCTTCTGAGAATCTCAATTTAAATGTGTATTATTTATATTTATATTTGCGCCAAAGGAAGGATTTCTTGCGCTATGTAGATGGACTGAGATGTAACTACATTCTTAAAACAAATCTGTAAGCTTTAAAGTGTGTCCATGCTCATCATGCTTTGCATATTTTCTTGATGGAGAGTGTGGAATATGTCTGTAAATGGTATTTCAGTGCAGACATGTCAGCCCAATAGTGGAGTGCACATTTTCAAGATGAAGGAAGGGTTGCCATCCCTGCCATGGCCAACCGGTAGGACACTTGCTTACCATGCGTCTGACCCGGGTTCGATTCCCGGCCCGGGTCCTTTGCCGACCCCTCCCAATTAGCAAATTGCCCTCTCTCCCAATTCGCTTCCTGTCCGACTCTCACACTGTCCTATCAAATGAAAAGTCAAAGACAAAACAAAAATCTTTTTTTTTTTAAAAGAAGGAAGGGTTGCCTGGTGCTTGAAAAATAGATGGGTTAATCCTCAATGCATATTTGTAGCCTTTTGTTTCACGTGGGCTTGCAACTGCAATTGCAACCTGCAACTTGGTTTGGAACGACTATGCATTGCAACAAACCAGAGCTGCTTTATCCTCTGTGATGGGAAATGTGGAGTTATGGAAGCCTGGGCCTTGTGCAGGCTATACGGCCTATGGAAATTACATGCTTGCATCGTATATATTTTCAGTAAAAGGCGTCTGATAAAGCGCTCCTTATTGGAACACCGCGGCCGTAAGCCTATCCCAACTCTAAGTGCGTCAGAGAATCTTCACAATGCACCAATTATGAGAATAAAAAAGCCAGTGTGCACAGGGCCAGATTAAGATGGCCTAGGGCCCCTAGGCTACAGGTTGCTTTGAGGCCCCCCAGAAGGGGAATCTTGACAGATTTACATGGACAATGTCTAAATTACGAGTTGGTAATTAAGGATAACATGTCTACCAACTCTACTCAACATGTCAGATTCATTTTTCAATATAGCATCTTTGTCACAATTCTGCTTTTTTTTTTACTTATAGCAAATCGGAGATCCCCTGAAAGGTGGGGGCCCCTAGGCTGCAGCCATATACAGCCTCTGCGTTAATCCGGCCCTGCACTGTATCAATCAGTCGTTTCATTAGGTTTATATGGATTTGGTGACATTATGTTGTAATGGTAGCCTATGTGACAATGACGTAAGTGCCACCCAAAAATAGTCTGAAATAGTCTGAAACTGAAATTCTGGCGCTGTGGTTGCCTTGTGCGGCGCATCAAGCCGGACACCTAATTGATTTAAATGCGCGAAATCACATGTAGGAAATACACAATTTTCTGGGGGAGGACCACCCACCCCCGGCCACTAAAATGCCCTAGGGTCCCCAACAATCCCCTTCCCTAAGGCCCCCCAAAACCCTAGGAACGAGCCTGAGGGTTAGCCATGGTTTTGGTTGAGGCACAGAAGAGCATTGTCACATTTAGCAATAGAAATTTGCAGCTGCAACAGAAACACGCAGCGGAAACTGCGCAAACCTTGTGACAAAAAAGGCTTTTCTGCGCCGTTGAGATCTATGACTTAACTTGCAAAGGCGTCGCACCCCCACCACGGAATGCACTGCCGGGACCAATATATGCTGTACGCCTTTACATGATGGTTTTAATTTTGTTTAAACATTCTTTAACAAGAAATAGGCTGGCCCAGAGTACCTAGTGATACACTGATAAATCAGTACATTGGCTCAAAATAGCGTGATATTTGATCTGCACGTTTTTGTTGACACTTATCAGGCTATTTTTAGCCAATGTCGGCCGATCATTATCGGCAGCTGATTGATCAGTGCAACACTACTCACATGTAACTATAATATGGTGTCTGTTCTTCCCTCCTGCAGGTGAACGGGGTGGGTCCCATGATCGGTGGTGCTATGCACAGCCTGGCCGAGAGGCTAGGCACCCTGAAAGGCAGTTGGCCCCCAGAGGTGAACCAGTAGAACACCTGCAGGAATGCCATCGAGCTCAAGACCCAGGCCCTATAAGCCTGCCGCCCTGCCAGGGGAAGCAGGGACCAGCCAGGCTTATTATAGTAGCCCCCTTACTTCCAGCAACCCAGCTCTCCTGCTCCCAGAAACCCAGCTCTCCTCCTCCCAGAAACCTAGCTCTCCTCCTTTAACCTCCCCCTCCGCCCGTCACCAACAACCAGCAACCCCAACAATCAAAGACTTAACATCAAGCCCACTACCACCACCACCATCATGGACATAGTTAAGTACACACACACACGTGCATACCAGGCTTGTGCAAAACTCTGAATTCCTGAATTTAATTCAATTCAGGAAGTTGAGTTGAACTTGAAGTTGATTTTTAATTGACTCCACCCCTACAGGACATTGCAATTCAGGGAAAAAAATAATCATAAGCACGTCAGTAAGATTGTGATATTTTAACATGTGTTTTCTGCCAATCAAGATTACATCACAGGGATGGACACAACATATACCATCGTGTATTATTTAGTACCATACACACAATGCTACAGTGTATCAAGAAGACTCAAAACACACAACCATAATTGTTTGAAAACACAACCTTGTGTTTACAAAATAATACAGCACTAACAACATGTGTTTTTCTGCAGTCTAGTGACATTGACTCTTGCTTGTGCAGCAACGTCCTTCACTGATTTTATTGGCCATTCACCCGCAGGAAGCTAAAGGAACTGTGCACCAGACTGCCAGACGACTGTCATTTAGGTCATCAGGACTGGCTCCTCGGGTGATGTGTCCTATGTTCACAGCACCTGGAATCCACCACCAATCTCTGATGTTAACACTGCTCTAGATCTCACCAACTCTGTTTGCTTAGAAGGTTTGGCATCCATAACTTTCACGCTGTATGGCACCCAAGATGGTCTGGCTGTTGACGAGGTGATGCCACTTCCTGACCTCCATTTGGCAGTGCTTTTGGAAGTAGTTGCTCTACACATCTTTGCCTTCTTGGAGTCACCTTTGTGGTCAAGAGGGTTCAGCTTGGCCTTGGCCTCAACTAGCCTCACAATGATACCATGGCTGCAGCTCCACCGCAGGTACAGCCCAGACCGTGTGCAATCACCTTCTCTGATGGCAGTGAGCATGCATGTGGTGCTTGTAGTTGGGTCTGGTGGTGTGAGACTTGTTCAGCGAGCTCAGAGACAATGCCATAAAGCTCCTTGAAGAGTATGCTGAGCTGAGCCAAGGCGGCATCCCAGATGTCTGCTGCGCGATACATGACACTTGCCTCTATGACCCCCTTGGTCTTATGGGTAACCATCTTGAGTGCGGGTCCTTCTAAGAGGCAAGGGGCTTGGCTCAACAGCTCTCTTCTGGTGAGTAGTTCTGGTGTTTGTTCTCTCAGTCTGTCTTTACTTAAGTCCTGGCCTAGGCACATTTTTTCTTCTTGGAGAGGTTGATCGAAACCTTGACATGCAACCTGTCACCGGCGATGATTTAGCCGAGGCCCAGGGCTTTGGTATCCTCATCGTTGAGTTGGTTTGCCAGGATCATGGTGTTTTACTCAGTCCTCTTACCTCTCGGCTCACTCCTCCCACTTTGATCCGATTAGATCCAGGGCTTCATGGAGAATTCTTGAAGGATCTACTCTGTTACATGCTTTCAGGCTGACAGCCTTATACGCAAACTGATGTCAACACTGTTCTGGATCTCGCCAACTCTGAGATAGGTGGTGGAACTACTTTGAAAAGCACTGCAAGATCGAGGTCAAGAAGTGGCATCACCTAGTCAACAGCCAGACCATCTTGGGGGCCATACAGCGTGAACGTTATGGATGCCAAACCTTTTACGCAAACAGTTGGTGAGACCTAGAGCAGCGTTGACATCAGAGGTTGGTGGTGGATTCCAGGTGCTGTGAACATAGCCTACACCACCCAAGGGGCCAGTCCTGATGACCTGAATGAAAGTTCTGTGTAGCAGTCCTGTCCGCAGTTCCTTTAGCTTCCAGAGGGTGAGTGGCCACCAAAGTCGGTAAAAGACATTCCTGCACCAGCAAGGGACAATGCCACTGGAATGCGGGACTCACTAATTCGACGCCCTTTCGGTACCCTAACCCTAAACCTACCTGTAACCCTAACCTGAATCCTAAACCTAACCCTAACCTTAAGCGATTTTAGGGTTAGGGTTAGGTTTAGGGTTGTTTGAAATGTTTGATTACCATGTGATGTACCACGTAAGTATCGAGAAGGCGTCAAACTAGTGGGTCCCACTGGAATGCATTGAAATGGTGGTTATTGTCAATGGAGGAGGGAGGGCACTCAGAATCTACACTCATGATTGGGAGTGAGCTACAATAGTAAATACTTGGACATGTGTTTTATCTTTTTTCCCCATCTCATTTTCATTACATTTGATCACTGGTATAATCTCAACAATTGTGTTTTTCATTATTTTTGTTTTCTACAATCCAAAATGTGGATGTATGATATGTGAATAACACCTTGGTTATCTCTCCCAAGTCGTGTGTGTTTGTGTGTGTGTGTGTGTGTGTGTGTGTGCGCGCGTGTGCGTGCGTGCGTGCGTGTGTGTGCTTGCACGTGCGTGCGTGCGTGTGTGTGTGCTTGCGTGTGTGCGTGCTTGTGTGCGCGCGTGTGTGCGTGTGTGTGTGTGTGTGTGCGTGCGTGCGTGCGGATGGACGACGTACTGAGTGTGTGTGTGAGGGTGTGTTTGAGAGAGGGTGTGGGCTGGTGCAAGTGGTGGGTGCGTGTGGGTGAGAGTGGTTTGGATGGGTGAGGGAGTGTGTTATAGCATGTGTGGTGTTTGCTTTTGTGTATGTGGGTGTGTGGATGGATGTATCAGTGGATGGACGATGTGTGTGGATGTATGAATGCATGTATCAGTGAATGGACGATGTACTGAGTGTGTGAGTGTAGTGAGTGCGTATAGCATGTGTGGTGTTTTTCTTTGCTTTCGTGTGTGTGTGTGTGTGTGTGTGCTTATATTACAGGTGTAAATCACACCCTTCATGGCGATTCGATATCGATCCGATTTCTTTTTAGGCCGATTATTTTTGATCCTTAAGAATGCTCCAGGATCCGATTCAAATCAATTATTCTTTTTTTTTACCTTACAGGCTTGACTAATGTGTGAATTGTTAAATACATCAACAAAAATATCTGGAAATATCTGCATGCATTTCATTTTATTCTTCTGCATAGTGATCACTCTATTTTTAAATTTTGTATCTACATGTATACAGAGCAACCTGGAACATAAATTTCCCCTTGGGGGTAAATAAAGTTTATATCTGTCTGGCTGTGTCTGTCTATCTAATACAATTCACCAGGATTGTGTTACCGAAGGCTTGAACATGCAAAAAAGCTGAGAATTTCTGATTTTGTTTTTATGTGTTCAGATGCCAAATGAACACCTCAAAATCAGTGCTCATTTCAAAATATTCCAGCGTGTAAATTAGATTAGCAATTTTTTTTAAGCTATCCATGAAACAAATAGCTGTAAAGTTTAGATGGGTGAACGCTGCTGTGGATGGTACATAGTTCAAACAGAGAATTGTATATGAGCGAAATAAATCAGGTGGATTCTTTTCCGGTAGGCTATCCACTTTACGTGGGGTGAACGCCCCTTTAGAAGACCTTCGTTTGGGAGACCTTCAGAGTCTTGAGGTTGAGAATAGAGTCCCCTTAGTGCTGTAGATGGCGGTAGCGCACGTCTTGTGCAAACACCACGAAAAGAGAAGAAGGAGGGACAACGCCCCCTTAGGAGACCGAATTTTGAGCACACTCCTTTGCATTGGATGGGCGGGTTTTAACATATCTTACTCTACTAGACGATTCTTTGGTTCAAACGGAAGTTTGCCATTGAGGAACAAGGGATAGTAGACTCTTTTTTTTATTTTCCCATTTTTGCAGTATTTCCAAGCATTATTAATGGATGTGCATATTCAGTGTTTTCAGTACTTAGATTTATTGGTAGGCCTATCACAATTATTAGCATAGCTTAGCGGAATCACAAAGTAAATGGGAGCATTAGCATCAAGCCACAAGTGATCAGAGGATGGGAATTTAATAGCCGTTTTCCCCTCTGGTGAATTTCAGATTCATTTTTAAGTAGTTTATAGGCCTAAGTAGGCTACATTTGATGTTTTGTTGGCTCCAATAGACTTGCATTGCTACGCTTAATTTGGCTATATTGTTAAACTAGGCAATGCAAACACATGGATGAAAAAAATCCCATGTATTCTCATATGTTACTGGGACTCTACTTTCAATTTCTTGAAATGAGGTGGACTGTTCCTTTAAAGGTGGTTGTGCAGGTTAACCACCACTGATGATTACATGGACAGGACTATCTTGAGCGCTTTAAGTACCTATTATTTATCTTTATTTTTTCAACGTAACTTGTTGATATCTCATTTGGGACTTACATTCAGCAGAGAGACTAGAATTGGGTCCCCAGTCCCCCAACATGATGTGATATTTTGTTCTTTTCCCCATAAAACAGTACTTCATATAATATTAGGTTTTGTGGTACCAAATACATTGGATAATAGTTTAAATGTGTACTACCAGCAAGAAAGTGGTGTTTTTTTTTAAACTTAAAAATCACTTAACCTGCACCATCACCTTTAATTGGTGGTAGTGTAATATGTATTCAATGATTACCAAATATCATCAAAATATACTAAAATATACACATCTACCTATAAATAATGATATCAGTAATTTACATATCCTTGGACGCACACAGAACACAAAAACCAGTGGATGGCGAACTAAACCAAAGATTTCAATTGGATGGTGTCATCACGCATCCTTCCTCCAGACTGCCATATTGAGAATGAAGGAAATTAATAAGGAATATGACTGGTAAGTGGTCAGTATTGTAGGTTAGATTTGCCCAAAGGGGGCACTGAGTGGCTGCTTTTACATTCTACAAATTAAATAGACCTAAATAAATTACCCAGAAAATCCCAAACCAAAGTCCTTCAATACAGCCGCCCTCAATGTACTGACCCAATTTTTCTTTTCATGTGCCTCATTACCATTAGTAAAGAGAAATTGGGTCAGCACATTGCATCAAAATAGTTGCATATGCAAGTTTGTCTTGCCTACACTGTGATATATCAGCATTTTGAAGGACATTTTCTCCAAAATTCTAACCATAATTGAGTCATATGTACCTGTTAACAGGTACACTGGCTGTGACCAGACAACGAAGTGACAACTTTTACTGTAGAATTTTGGAGAAAATGTCCTTCAAAAAGCTGATATATCACTGTGTAGGCAAGGCAAACTTACATATGCAACTACTTAGATACAATGTGCTAACCCATGTTTTCTTTACTAATGGTAATGAGTCATATGAGCCTGTTAACAGGTCCACTGGCTGTGACCAGACAACGAAGTAACAACTTTTACGGTAGAATTTTGGAGAAAATGTCCTAAAAATGCTGATGTGTCAATTGGGCTAATTCAAGTTGCATATGCAAGCATTTTGAAGTGAAGTGTTGATCCAATATTTCCTACCTAATGGTAATGTGTCATATGAACCTGTTAACAGGTCCATTGTCTGTGAACAGACAAAGAAATAACAACTTTTATTGTAGAATTTTGGAGACAATTTGCTCCAAAAATGCTGATATGTCAATTGGGCTAATGCAAGTTGCATATGCAACAGGGCCGTCGTTAGCCCTATTTTAGGGGGGCTTTAGCCCCCCCTACATTAGTATTAGCCCCCCCCTTCAACGATTTTGCAAATATATATATATATATGGTGAAAATGTTTATTTCACCAAAATTCCCCGTACAGGGTGTGACCAAGAAAATGATCCAGGAGGCAGGTGATCGGAGTTGAAAATACAAAGTGTAATTTTATTATTTACAATAAACATTAAAAGAAAGAAAAAGACAGAATTCACCTAAAACTGAGGTTGTCTGGCCAGCAATGTTCATACAAATGGCTCAATAAAACACAAGGCTTCACTAAACCACAAAACACACGGTGACCCCCAAACCCGCGTCTAGTCTATGAAAACACTGCAAACCTGTATACTATGAAAACTTCACGGCAAGTTAAGCATGCAGATTACACACGCAATAATATCTCGTGATGGCAAAACGTGAGCTCCTCTGTACACGCTGGACCAGAGCAGAGCCTCAGTTAAAACAACAAAAGAAAAGAATAACACAAAATAATTTCTCTCTAACAAAAATGGGGAATTTAAAAGACTATCGTGGTTTAGAGGCTGCCTAACATGAAAGGACAAACTGCGCGTAGAGCGCGAGGGGAAAAAGTTCACTTGTGTCTACACTGAGAGGGGATAAGCGGCACAACACTCGTGTGCGCTGTTGGTGCTGGAATAAAACCAAATACACATAAGTACACACAGCAAATAACACGTGACATTGGGTAAAAGTGTTCGATGGAATTAAAACAGTAGGTACCTGTCACTGTAGGTGAACGCTGTGGGCATCTCAGACTGGCAAGCCGACCCATCCATGCGTGCAAACTTTTTTTCTGCTTTTTTTTTTAAATATATACATATAGGCCTAGCCTAGGTGTGGCATAAGGAGGGTATGCAGCTTTAAGTCGCAGCGGCAGTCTGCTGTGACACCTGGCCAGGGGATTGGTGCAGCATTAATTGGTGATACCTGGCTATCTTTTAAAAGCGCTACCTGGCACAACAGATGAGGCGGCCGATTTGATCGTTTGTGGGCCACTGTATTCAGTGTGTCCCTGGAGAGGTATGAGCCCATGGGCAACGACGCGCCACGGGGATTTGGCAATCTTTGTGGCGGGTCTCAACGCTTCTGTGTGGCTGAGTGAGTGCTGACTAGTCGTGCAGTTCGCATGTTTCCTGGTATGTACCGTCATCCCTAGGTCATAAAGTAGGCTACCTTAACGTACATGCATCTCATTGGCTGTCATTGGCTGCCAGGTACTGCGCTGGGTGTCGTTTCGGGCCCTTCCCCCTGTTGCTGCTGGGGTGTAATTGTGCTCCGCTGCCCATGGTATGTTGCCAACCTGTCCCATTGCTATTGATTATGGAGCGCCTATATGTGTACTGATGTGCTGCCTGTTAAATTGTTGTGTGCAGGTAACCAGCGGATGATCTCCCTACGTGGGCCGTCTGCTGCAGCGAGCCGCTGCTTTGTTTCCTGTTAAAGACTGTGCGCTTGTGGCGCTGATCTGTGAATACAGTGCAGGTGTGCTGGGGTTGCGTGACTGATCGAGTGAGTGGATGTGTGTGAAGTGAACGTGTTCTTTTTGTTGTTTATTTTGGAGCCGAGGAAGTGAGAGTTCCTTTGTCCTGTATTTTGTTTCTCTTATTGTCTGTTTTGGTTTGTTCTTTTATTTTATTTATCGCGCTGTCTACCCATCCGGGTGCTGGGACGACCCTCACTAATTAGCTGGTTTGCCGTGTTCTGTGGTGTATCGTTTACTTAATCACTCGT
Organism: Engraulis encrasicolus; assembly: GCF_034702125.1. Lineage (NCBI taxonomy): Eukaryota > Metazoa > Chordata > Actinopteri > Clupeiformes > Engraulidae > Engraulis > Engraulis encrasicolus. Next base: position 43,546,416 of record NC_085861.1, read on the forward strand.
GTGGGGTTGCTGTGCTACATAACGAAGTGAAACTATTTGCTGTGCCGTGGTACTTTACTAGTAGAGATAGAGGGTGGGAACTTTGTCATTGGGGTGTGGGATGACCACGTGATATCTTTATTTTAAGAACAGACCATTTCCTCCATGTCTGTCATTGTTTGTTAAGTGTGGCACCCAGTTGTGCCCATTGGTTGTCATGAAGAGTCCATATTTATACCTTTTATACAAAGAATAATAAAAAGAAAGCTAATTGTCCCTGAATCCTGTCTCTGCCATCCTTTTACAAACCTGTGTGCTTTATCAATTTTCTAGAAGGGAAAACACCTCCTAGTGGTGTAGTCGCTATTAATCGATTCAACCTGCTAATTATTATTTTGGTAAATAATAATTTAATCTCCACTCTGTTACACAAGCATGAGTACTTGTACACCATCACACATCACGAGTGGCAAGGGGGAAACTGATCCATCATGAAGACATGAAACGGTCACTACCTGACGATGATTCGCAGGCGTCTCGCAGGCGTCTTTTCGATACTGGACTGCTGGCACTGGTAAAGTGCTGTGCGGAAGGACGCCTTTTCGTTACGAGGCGACCCAGTGACTCCAAATTGCCAGTGGTTACCTTATGTCGGAAGAACCTTAGGTTGCAACCGCAGTAACTCCTGGCTTCAGTGCAAACGTTGCAACCTTAAGCTACAACTGGGGCATGTTACTCCCTGTACCATAACACACGGCACGGCGGCCCCAACTCACAAGAGCACCTATACTCTGTACACAAGCATGTAGCGCCAGGCTACAGCTGGCGCATCCTCCACGCTCCGCGTAAAGACTGTGAAGCCATTTCTGTCGTCTCTTTATTTTTCCCTTATTCTTCTCGTGACTCTGATTTCAAGAGCACAGCATTACTTAGCGTCAGTGCTCCCTCCACTGGGAGGGAGTGTATGTGTGTGCGTCAAAGGGTGTGTGTGTTTATTAACGCGTTTGGGTTGTGTGGTCATAAAACAAACTAAAACCAGTAGGGCGCTACGCCCGGTCACATATATATATTTTATAATTTTTCCAAAAACAAATGCAGTAAAGCACTGAATACGAACCACCAAGAAGGCAAGTTAATCTGAATACAAGTTCCTGTTTGCTTATTTATTGTTTAATGCCACTTATTGCTGTGCACCCTGCTTTTATTGCTGTGCAGTAGGATATATGTTATGCGGGGGGTAAACAGGTAGAGGATTGTGCTTTGTGACTAACACCTCGAGAAAAGTGTAATTACTTACACGGATGAAATCTTCCGACCCAAAGTACCAATTTTCACTCACAATACCCGTGTAATAAATCCATTTGACATTGTCTTGAAATTATAGTTGAGCTTTAATATTTTGAAAAATATTATAGTTTGAAAACACACATGAACTGATTAAAATAGCTACTAATGGAGTAAAAATGACCTAATATCTGCCGGGGATGCATAGTTTTCCAAGTAAGGAACCTGTTTGAATGAATCGCTTCCTGACCACTGCTTCTCCTGGAGACGCGCAGTTAGTAACTCCTTAAAGTTCCTAGTCCTTGTGTAAATTATGCTCTCTGCATTTTTATCTAATCATTTTAACTTCCGTACATAATATTCATCAGTTGAAACATTTTGAAATGTTTTGTTTAGCTGACATATAAAGAATGTTCATTAAAATGTGAATTTAAAAAAAAATCACTGTAACTAGTGTTAAAACATCTGTATGGTGCTCTTAAAATAATTGTTCAAGAAGACGCTTTTGCACACCTCTGTAGGTGAGCAGGTGCGTAGGATATTATCCCAGTGGGGTTGTCATTCAAGTGTAAAGAAATCCTGCACACTGTCCATTCCACCAACAAACTTTAATACAACATGAAGAAGGTCAGATGACCGAAACAATGTATTAAAGTTTGTTGGTGGAATGGACAGTGTGCGGGATTTCTTTGCTCTTAAAATAATGAATTCATAGACAAAACCTTAGCAGGTGAGCACTGCGCGCGCATTTTCTTCCTCTGGGGCTAAGCCCCTCCTGTCTCTCAAACCTAGTGACGGGCCTGACTATATTGCCAGTACTAAGGAAAAATTGGATCAGGACTTCACTTCAAAATGCTTGCATGAGTCATATGGTCCTGTTAACAGTACCACAGGCTGTGACCAGACAATGAAGTAACAACTTTTACTGTAGAATTTTGGAGAAAATGTGCTCCAAAAATGACGTCAATTGGGCTAATGCAAGTTGCATATGCAAGCATTTTGTGAAGTCCTGACCCAATTTCTCTTTACTATTGGTAATGAGTCACATGAGCCTGTTAACAGGTCCACTGGCTGTGACCAAACAATGAAGTAACAACATTTACTGTAGAATTTAGGCGTAAATGTCCTTCAAAATAATGATATATTACTGTTTAGGCAAGGCAACATTGCATATGCAAGGACTTTGAAGAGAAGACCTGTGTGAAGTTGGCACCCCATATGTTGAAAATCTGAATAAAAGCATTTTGGTTCATTTGTGCAGCATTTGTGCAAAATTGTGCAGGCAAAATGAACGTTTGGGCACAAACCCTCTTTAAGATATTTACATTTTAAGAGGTTGGTGACCTTAGGTCACTCAGCACCCCATTGACATCCAAATGACTCAAAAATGGTTGGAATCGTTTGCACAAACGTGCACAAACGAAGCACAGGCAAAATTAACATTTGTGCACAAATCGTTTTTATGCTATTTAACTTTTAATTTTTTGAAAGTAGGTCACTCAGCACCCCGTCAACGACTCAAAAATGGTTGGAATCGTTTGTGCTTCGTTTGTGCACGTTTGTGCACGTTTGTGCAGGCAACATGAATGTTTGTGCACAAACGATTTTTTATGCTATTTAACTTTACATTTTTTGAAAGTAGGTCACTCAGCACCCCATTAAAATCCAAATGACTCGAAAATGGTTGGAATCGTTTGTGCACAAACATTAGTTTTGCCTGCACAAACGTGCACAAACGTGCACAAACGAAGCACAAACGATTCCAACCATTTTTGAGTCATTTGGAGGTTAATGGGGTGCTGCTGAGTGACCTAAGGTCACCAACCTCTTAAAAGTTAAAGGGACACTGTGCAGGAAATGGTAAAAAAAAAAAAGGTACTGCAACTATGCTGTTCATTGAAACGGTGTCGCCTATTGCCAAATTTGATCTTTTCATCATTTACTAAGTAATAAACTAATATTTTCTAGTATGGCCAAAGTACAGTCATTTTTGCAGCTAAAAATGGCTATTTCTGGAAATTCAAAATGGCGGACCATGGAGAAGATCCAACTTTTCATGTATGAAAAGTGCAATTTTTCCAGTCATAATGAATGCTTAGAATTTGATGGTGGTGGTAAATATTCATGAAAAGGGTAACATTAGTGAATGGGTAGCATGCATTCTGGAAATAAACAACTAAAAATCTCACACAGTGTCCCTTTAAATATCTTAAAAATGATTAGTGCACAAACATTCATTTTTCCTGCACAAACGTGCACAAACGAAGCACAAACGATTCCAACCATTTTTGAGTCATTTAGATGTTGACGGGGTGCTGAGTGACCTACTTTCAAAAAATTAAAAGTTAAATAGCATAAAAACGATTTGTGCACAAACATTAGTTTTCCCTGCACAAACGTGCACAAACGAAGCATAAACGATTCCAACCATTTTTGAGTCATTTGGATGTTAATGGGGTGCTGAGTGACCGAAGGTCACCAACCTCTTAAAATGTAAATATCTTAGAGGGTTTGTGCACAAACGCTCATTATGCCTGCACAATCGTGCACAAACGAACCAAAATGCTTTTATTCAGATTTTCAACATATGGGGTGCCAACTTCACACAGGTGAAGATAAGTGCTGATCCAAAATGTCCTTATTACTGGTAAGCTTAATGCGTCATCTGGACATGCTGGCAGTTCCACTGGCTACTACCAGACCAAGAACTAATGGATTTTACTGTAGAAATCTGGAGAAAAGCACCTTCAATACATATTATTTCATACTTTTCCACCTCACATACGTACCATTTCCATTACAATGCATTCTCCTTACATTGGCCAAGTGTGAATGCAAGATGCAAAGACTGTTGCTGCAGGTACACTCTGACGAGAACCTGCTGCAGAACTAAGCTGCATAGCTTAATATATTGGACAGTGGTGTAGTCTACGTAGAACGCAGGTATACGGAGTATACCCACTTCTAAATTTTAGGGGCTTCAGTATACCTACTTCAAATGGATTGATCCATTGTTTAGAATAGCATAAATACATACAGTATACCCACTTCAAAAAATGCTCGAATATACAGTATACCCACTTCAAAAGAGTAGACTGATATTGCTGCTGATATTGGACGGAGATTTGGTGGGGTATGGAGGGGGGGGGGGTTCCACCGGCTGTGAGAGCAGACAAATAACGAAAAGAGTTTACTGTACAATTTTGAAGAAATTGAAATTATGCATGTTCTCTTGGTGTTTCAGATTTAGGTCTACTGACAATGTCTAAATATTGTAGTGTAGGTCTATGTATGTAGCCTATTTATAAGGGCTGTGGTGGACATGCACTGGTGGCATTTGAACTTGTGCATATTTAGGCTACAGTATTCGAAAAAAAATGTTACCGGTAATTTGTTTTGTTGCTTAATTAATGACCATAGATATCAGCATGTTTAGGTGAATAGGCCACACACACACACACACACACACACACACACACACACACACACACACACACACACACACACACACACACACACACACACACACACGTCTAACAGAACGTCCTATGTAGGAAAAAATTACAATGCAGGAAAACAGGGCAGAACACCGGTCCTGGGGTCCGTTTCTCGATTATTGTCGTTGCTAACCGTTGTAAGACCGTCTTAAGACGGTCTTAAGACTGTCTTACCGTTCCCTTGGATTTAGTGGTGAGCGTCGCTGTCGAGAGAGAGTTGAGTCGCTCTTACGAAGGACGTTGCTACCGTTAGCAAAGACACTTTCGAGATACGAACCCCTGGCATATGGGCTACCAGTTCTCACCACACCAGCACTAAAATCGCTTACTAAATGTGCCTGCGTTGGTTTCTCTGTTCAAAACTTCATGGAAATTTGCCTCTCGTGTTTGCTCCAGCGTACTAAACTACAGATCACGACAAGCAATTTCCCCACGTGCGTGCTCTCGGTGCATTCATATGGCCTGCCTATATCCCCCTGACGTTGGCGATAGCCCACTGGTAAACAGGTAGAAACTTCACTGTGTTTGAGAGCAACAACAAAGCAGAAACGATCTCAATGAAATAGGCCTTGTGTGTTGTGTCGTGAAATGTTTTAAATAAACAAAGAAATAAATAATGAAATAAAAGCATCCAGTCGCCATTCAGCCAGCCGCTCGGGAATATAAATAACCTAAATGTAGGCCTAAACAAACAATTCTACTGGGTGTAGGCCTATCGTGCAGTGTAAAAGCAGCTGGGTGCTCATTCCTTAAACTAAATAAAGAGAACCAGCACTCCACGTGTGTTGCCCGTCATGACGGGCAATAAAATATATAAATAAATAATAAACCATCCGCGTTCCGTCAGCCGCCATTCAGCCAGCCGCTGGGGAAAATCTAAATAAATAAATAAATAAACTAGCACCGTTCCGTCAGCCGCCATTCAGCCAGCCGCTCGAGTAAATATAAATAAATAAACTAGCACCGTTCCGTCAGCCGCGGTTCAGCCAGCTGAGCCGACACTCAAAGTCGAACACGGTGAAGATACGTTTACCCGTTCATCTTCACCTGAAGAGATCTGTGTTTGAGAGGGAAATTGTCTAAAACCGTATTAATAGAATACACGCGCATGGTGTTTTTTGAGTGTAGTGCGGATGAAGGAAGCGAGGCTCACGTCACCGCAGTTTTACGCACGGCACTACGCACGGCACCTATGTCCCTTCCATCTTCAGTCAGACTCAAATCGGACCGAAATCAAGTAGCTGAGATTAAACTGTCGTAAATACCCGACCGAAATCGAGTGGCTTGGTGTGTTCCATTACTCGTATTTACCGCCCTTTCCGCACTGTGTTTGGGTACGCAGGGCGTTCCATTTCTAAAATCGACGAAGTCATGTGTACCGCAAGTACCCGGATAACGCCCCCAAAACCGTCATTTTTGAAGTGTGGATAATTGTACAATTTTCACACTCAACGGCCGCCATATTGTCTACGTTTTGCCTACGCAGCGGAAGTGACGTGACAAACTGCCCGCGATCTTTCGATCGATATTCAGAAAACTCGGAAAGTATTCACAGCGCTTCACTTTTTTCACATTTTATTATCTTACAGCAGAAAAGTGAAGCGCTGTGAATACTTTCTGGATTGACTTCTCTCATACTTCTACATGACTCACAAGAGGGATGCTGCAATAACTATTCAAAAGACTTTGTAAAGAGTACACTCACCGGCCACTCCATTAGGAACACCTCTCTAATGCTGGGTTGTACCCTCTTTTGCCTTCAGACCTGCCTGAACTGTCTACAACAAAACTCGGGTAGGCTGTGGCATTCCAACAAAGATAAATTGGTACCAATTGGTCCAAATTGTGCTAAGAAAATATCCTTATGCCATTATATCCCTAGTAGGCAGGGTTGACCCATGTTTTCATGCTGTTGACACCAAATTCAGATCATTCTACCTGAGTGTTGCAGTAGATATCAAGACTCATCAGACCAGGCAACATTTTTCCGATCTTCTAGTGCCGTTTATGGTGAGCCTGTGTAAATTGTTGCCTCATTTTCGTGTTCTTAGCTGACAGGAGTGGCACCAAATGTGGTTTTCTGCAGCTATAGCCCATTTGCCTCAAGATTTGATGTGCTGTGTAATCAGGGATTCTCTTATGCATACCTCGGTTGTAATGAGTGTTTTTTTTTTTTACTTAATGTTGCCTTTGTATCAACTCAAACCAGTATGGCTATTCTCCTCTGACCTCTGCCATCAACAAGCCTTTGTAAACCCTAGAGATGGTTGTGCGTGAATATCTCAGTAGATCAGCCATTTCTGACATTCTCAAATCAGGCCCTTCGGCACCCACAGCCATGCCATGTTAAAAGTCATTTAAATAACCTTTCTTCCGCATTATAACGTTTGAAGTCTTTCAGATCATCTCGGCCATGTCTACATGCACAAATGCATCGAGTTACCACCATGTGATTGGCTGATCAGAAATTTGCCTCAATGAACAGTTGTAACAGGTGTTCCTAATGTAGTGGCCGGTGAGTGTATGTACATTCTGAGCAGGCCTTAGTGCAGGTGGATATGTCAGAAAGAGATAGATTTTTCCAAATTGTGTTTTTTATCAACTACAAACCCCATAGTCTTCAAATCCACCTGTTTCCATTTTTTTCCCGAAGTGGAAACGCCCAAAATCCAAGATGGCGGATATGCAGTCAGATTCTAACACAATTGAATGTAATGGAAGGAAACATGTCATATGCTAAAAAACACCAATTCCAAAAATGTATCTCTTGGACCCCCTGAATACAAAACTACCTGATTCTATTCCCCCCCTTCATTTTTAGAACCAAAATCCAAGATGGCTGACCAAACATGTCATTTTTGCTATATGTTATGTGTTTTGAGGTCTCTAAAGTCAGTGTTTTTTTCTTGTATTTTTTAATATTCTTGATGTATACAGGACCGTTCAGTCAGTCATTACATGAACATTTTCAAAAATCATTTAAAATGTATAAAAATTCAACATCTATAAAACGATTAACTGCGGTGACGTGAGCCTCGCTTCCTTCATCCGCGCTTGACTCAGAAAACACCATGCGCGTGTATTCTATTACTACGGTTTTAGACCATTTCCCTCTCAAACACAGATCTCTCCAGGTGAAGATGAACGGGTAAACGCATCTCCACTGTGTTCGACTTGAGTGTCGGCTCAGCTGGCTGAACGGCGGCTGACGGAACGGTGCTAGTTTATGTATTTGTTTATTTATATTTACTGGAGCGGCTGGCTGAATGGCGGCTGACGGAACGGTGCTAGTTTATTTATTTATTTATTTATTTATATTTCCCGAGCGGCTGGCTGAATGGCGGCTGACGGAACGGTGCTAGTTTATTTATTTATTTATATTTTCCCGAGCGGCTGGCTGAATGGCGGCTGACGGAACGCGGATGGTTGTCGTGACGGGCAACCACGTGGAGTGCTGGTTCTCTTTATTTAGTTTAAGGAATGAGAACCTTTGCTTTTACACTGCACGATAGGCCTACACCCAGTAGAATTGTTTGTTTATTTAGGCCTACATTTAGGTTATTTATATTCCTGAGCGGCTGGCTGAATGGCGACTGGATGCTTTTATTTCATTATTTATTGCTTTGTTTGTTTAAAAAAAAATCACGAGACAACGCACAAGGCCTATTTGATGGCAACAACAAAGCAGAAACGATCTCAAACACAGTGAAGTTTTTACCTGTTTAGTCTACCAGTGGGCTATCGCCAACGTCAGGGGATATAGGCAGGCCATATGAATGCTCCAAGAGCACGCACGTGGGGAAATTGCTTCAGCGTACTAAACTACAGATCACAACAAGTAAACACGAGAGACACATTTCCATAAAGTTTTGAACAGAGAAACCAACGCAGGCACATTTAGTAAGCGATTTCAGTGCTGGTGTGGTGAGAACTGGTAGCCCATATGTCAGGACCGGTGTTCTGTCGTTTTCCTTCATTGTAATGTTTTATTACATAGGACGCGCGTGTGTGTGTGTGGCCTATTCACCTAAATGTAGCATGGCGAGATAAATTCTCTTTTCCACCATGGTCAACTATAACACCGACTACGCCATACGGAGGGTTAGGCCGTAAAAGAGTGTAAACCCATAGATATATTACTGATACAACTCAGGCATCACAGGTTCGTGCACCATAAGACAGAGACGTGAGTTCCACAATTATGATTTATTTTCTGTATTCAAATTGTCTTTAAGATCATTCTTTTTAAAAGCATTTTACAACATCTCATAATCAAGGGTGTCCATTCCCTAACACCACGCAGAAGGATATACAGACATGCAGTTTCCAATGATAATAATTACAAAGTCATGCAGCTTCCGACACTACAAACAGGGCGAAATGAAAACAAACCATGCAGTTTAGGCACTTCAAACAGGGAAAGAAATAAAATATAACAAACCATGCAATTAGTCAAACACGGCACACAACGTTAATGTAAGGATTGGAAAATGCAAAGTCCTGTAGATATGCCTGCGAGGCAAGGCAGGGGGGGGGGGGGGGGGGGGGGCACGGAGACTCGTCAGCGCACCACAGGTGCGACAGAAAGGGACCTGCGCGCTATGCAGGGACGGTAGCCGCAGGCGCGCTTCCAAACGCGCGCTGGACTTGGCTTGTCCGTTCGGCACGGCAACAGACATGCGCAGCACTTCACTGCGGATACTTCAGAGGCGCGCTTGTGTGCGCCGCGTTTAGACAAAACAGCAGCCTTCCTCACCTGCCAGTGTAAACATGCACACGCTACAATTAATTCTACTGGACACACGTTAAAACGCTGTTGGGTCACAATCATACACACATAGCCTACATACCTGTCAGGTGAGGTGAATAACTAACCCAGGGCGGGGAAAGCCACAACTACTAAGCGGGGATTGGAGTTTGGGGACATCCATCTGATC
>NC_085861.1:43556212-43556675 GCF_034702125.1 Engraulis encrasicolus
CACTATTGATTTGTGCTTAGGTATGTATAATGCCTGAGTGGTCAATAACCTGATTTAATGTGCTTTCAGAGCATCTTTCCCCCACCTCATTTCATCACTTAAATGAAAGCAGACAATTGTGGGTCTTAATGAATATCTATGCTTTCTGAGCCTTAAATCGCCCTCAAAAAGTGATAGGAAAACACCACAGTAAGACCTCAATTACAATCTAATACAAGGCTGAAAATGGAAAGAAATAGAAAGACTGTATAAACAATTTTCCCGTTAAGTCCCTGTGTGCGCCTCAACAAGTGCAGCAGTAAATTGGCATAACCTGTCCCCGGGACACTGCAACATGTGACTTTACGCAAACAACTTTTATCGAGAAACCCCAAACCACCCGTATTGCTCAATGTCATAAGTGCAGAACTGGATTAGTATCTCTGTGATGGTGCTAACCACCACAGAGTTTATTTCCAGACTT
>NC_085861.1:43556775-43566775 GCF_034702125.1 Engraulis encrasicolus
ACAGAGGACAGAATGGTTACACACCGCCATTCCCACGCACCGCCTTTCCGACATTGACGTTTTATTGCAGGAACTGTTTTTCCAGCTTGCAGGAACCGTTTTTCAAAGATCTCAGACCCTATATCTTTAAGGGCATTTGGACCGTGACAAAATGATACACTATCCTGTAATTGTGCCATCACTCTCTCCACTTTCCGCTCGTGTCGCAACATTGTTGCAAATTTCAATGGAGTTAGAACGTGTTCACGCGCCTCTAAGCACTTCCAACAATGTTTAAATGATGGGAAGAGTTATTTTTTGACAATCAAATACTGTCGGAATGGTGATTGCCCCCCAGACAGAACACGAGTTGGAGACATGACCCGCATCCAGTGACAGGCAGCAGAGATCATTTTTTTCCCACATCTCACACGTACAAGGGGTCAGCCCCACTATGACGCCCAAAGGATGCAGTGCAGAAGGAAGGTACCATGCTCAGGGTACCGCAGTCATGAGGGAGGATGGGGGAGAGCACTGATTAATTACTCCTCTCACCGAACAGGCAACCTTTGGGCTACAAGTCTGATGCCCTAACAGCTTACCCATGACTGCCCATTTAACCTTCACCTAGGAGGTTCTGTTTTTTGTTCCATTAGCCTGTCTGCCTGCCTGCTTATCTGACTGTCTGTCTGAGAATAACCCTTAGCAAATAGTTGTTATTAAATAATTATAGTAAATGTTCAAATTCAAAGCTAGAATTCGGGAAAATTCCTTTAAAGCTCACATTGCCATACAGAAAAGAAACATTTTCTTCCCAAAATCCATAACCATTCTGTCTTATATACTTTAGTGGTAGCAGAATACAATGAAATATCTGTTTACAGTGGGATATCTTATGTTTACAGTTTAATAGAAGCTGTATTTTAAATGACTATTATGTGTATAATGCAGTGCATGTAAGCTTTAGATAGAAAGTCTTTGATGCACTTACTCCTTAGTGTGAGGGTTACTGTACTCCTCAGTGTTCCATCCTGATAGCAGCTGTAATTCCCCACATTGTCCAGGCCAAATTTGGAAACTTTCAAGTCCCCGCCCCTTCCAGAGATGTCTTGCACCTGCTGGCCATTCAGCGTCCACTGGCTCATACTGGACCAATCAAGTCCAGCCTCATCAGCAGCAGACCCTGTCGCCTCTTGTAAAGTCAGAGCATCTCCTGCCAGGCGATTGGTGCTGAGGGGGTCTGGTTTGTCTGAGTCCTGATTGGTCCACTGCTGTGCATCTCCAGTAGAGATCCGTCTGTGAGATCCGTCTGCTTGAAGTATGTCGCAGGTGTCCCTGAGCAGTGGTACACCATTGGCCCAGACATCACCACAGCAACGAATAATTATCTCATTTCCCGGCATTACCTCCGATGCACCATGGACCCCATGGAGGGGTTCTGGGGGGAGAGAGAGAGAGAGAGGAGAGAGGGAGGCGAGAGAGAGAGAGAGAGAGAGAGAGAGAGAGGCAGGAGAGAGAGAGAGAGGGAGGCAGGAGAGAGAGGGAGGCAGGAGAGAGAGAGAGAGAGAGAGAGAGAGAGAGAGAGGCAGGAGAGAGAGAGAGGGGGGGAAGCAGAAGAGAGAGAGAGAGGGAGGCAGGAGAGAGAGAGAGAGAGAGAGAGAGAGAGAGAGAGAGAGAGAGAGAGAGAGAGAGAGAGAGAGAGAGAGAGAGAGAGAGAGAGAGAGGCAGGAGAGTGGGATGGAGATGAGCTAGGTTAATAGTGGGTAAACAAACAAGACAAGTTAGAGAGAGTCCCAAGCTGGACAAACTGAACATCGGACTGATCTGCAAACAAATGCAAAAAGGACTGTGGGTCCTGGTAGGTGAAACTTAAGTATTAGCCACGAGTACATTTACAGGAGGCTCTCTCTCTCTCTTTCTAAATGGCCGAAACACTTTTCTCAGGATTATTTCTGGAATTCACAAATCAGACAACCCAAATTACACGCCGCAATAATACTGTGTGATACTACGCCAAAACATAAATAGCTTAGCTGGCCCTGGGTTCTGATGCCCAGACTGGACAGAAGCAACATCAGGAACCAATCACCTGTGGGAATTATCATGAATGTCACAAGGTTCAGAAGGTTTTTTTTAAAGTATATTATGGCCAGGGTCGCTGACAGCTTTGGCTGGGCCCGGGACAAAGACATCTGAAGGGTCCCAAACCCAATCAATACAATGCAATGAGGATCCAATTCTAAGCCCCCTCTTTCCCTAGGCCCGGGATAAGTGACCCCTTTGCAATTTCACCATTAACCATCAAAACACTTGACAAATGGACAAATCTCTCTATAGTGTACACAATAATGATGATGAGCACAGACAAATGTATTTGCAATAATGACAAATTAATTAATGACAAAACATTTTCCCCTCTTCAAAGCACTGGTTTATGTTGTTTTGAACATAAATCGAAACTGACAAAGGTCACTGAGTGTTCCCCATTTCCTCTCCACGGGGAACAACATGATCTATTTCTGCCACGTAAGCATCTCTGTGCTCTGGACTCTCATGTTCCCACAATTTTGCAGCATGGAAAAGAGGAAGCTTTTTTTGTCATGCTATATATCAGCTGACAGCCAAATACTTGTAGCATATCCAATTTGTTCTTGTTGTTGACAAATTAGCCTATATGTTTTTTAAACTATGTTTAGCATGCTTACTTCTTCCTTTACTTTAATTGCATTTTTGTATTTTTCTTATGAACGCTTTATTTCATTTTCCTCCTCATAACCCTACCATAGCCTAAGCTTAATCAAAATTGCAAAGTTCTTTTGTGACTGTCTTATCTGTGTAAAACTTCTTTACATAGGCTACAGTACATTGACATGCACTTGTTCCCCTCCTTCTTTCCAATGCCATCACCATTTTTTTTTTTAAAAGCTCAACACCGAATCACAAAGGTCAACAACATGGATCCCCAAATGCAGAAATGAATGTAGTATATTAAGGGTGCAATTTATCAGAAAACCAGAAGGGGGGATGTGTTTCGGATTTCAAGCAATATCAATGGAGTTACATATTATGATTAAAATCCTGTTGAAAAAGTGACAATATCAAAACCAGAAGAGGAGACAATCCCCCCCACCCCCCTACAAATCGCACCCTGCTTCAGGTATAGTCAGATGATCAGGTAGTTACCGCCGGATTGAATATTAGACTGTTACTGTAAATGTCTGTTTTTCTCCAGAATATTTCACAGTGAATGAAAGGGCAGAGGAGAGAAGATTAAGTTAGTGGAGATTTCCCAGTAGGCCTACTGCTTTTCTCTGGTTTACAATCATGACTGTTATACCCGGAGTCAGACTATACAGTAGTTTTCTGTTTTATAGTAGGCTATCCATTGATTCCACTTTATTTATTGGCTCCCATTGGGTTAGTAGGCATAAGCCTGGTAGTTGTCATTGTCATGGTGACCCCTGTGACCCTGCAATATTGAACTTCAGGTTTTTTTTCCTTATAGTATTATTTACTGCAGTGTACTGCTTTTACTTCACTTGCCTAAGTTCAATATTTTGGACAAGAAAAACTGCATAGCCTACTATAAAACACTGCATTTCATTGCATCTTACTTGGGCAATATAGGCAGATATAGGCTATTAGTTTCAAGAACATAATTCCACAAGTCTAACCCTGCGGTTAACAGATGAAGAGTTCAGATGCAAAACCAAGTGCCTTTTCAGAAAATAATCTTAATTAATTTGTATTCAATACAAAGCTATCAAAATTGCATATTTGTTTATTTTATTTATGTAATATAACTATTTATATGTATTATCAATTACATGAATGTAAACCAAACCAACAACAGCGTTCTCTAAAAATATAGAAGTGCAGGTCTTCAGAAATGGAGTTAGGGGGTTTTGCATCTGAACTCTTCAGATTTACTTAAATATTGCTAACTAAACGACCTACACTATTTATATTAATTAGTTATTTGCGCTTCTTCTTCTTCTTTTTAAAAAAACATATTTATTAATTTTATGTATTTGTCTATTTAGCCCTATTTAAGTGCTGTCAATCTGTTTAACAAAAAGTCATATAGGAATATTGTCCTAAAATCTACCAATATTTTGATGTGACTATAACGTTTCTGTAACATTTAGCCTACCTAGCCAACCAAGACATTGCCCCAAAATACGACAAGACAGTCACAGAATCACAAATCAAGTGGTCTAGTAGGCTATTCGAGCTGTTGTGGGTTAACCCACTTACCTTTCAAAAGATGTCCACTTGTCCCGGCCAATATTGACCAAAATGATACAAGCTTAAACCAGATACTCCTCATAATAAGGCATTATCCTTCCACACAACTACCGGACAAAACCCATTAACTTTGCGAAGAAGTACCTCACGTGCCAGTACTTCTCACTCAGGAGAATCCCATGATAGGTGAACAAACGCGACACTGACTTTTCCCCAGCGTCTAGTTTCGAATATTCTCCTCAAACTTGGTGCGGCCGTCAACTTCGTGTCTGCCGGTGTTGCCTGCCCCTTCCCTTCGCTTTCCTTCCTGTCGAGAAAAAAAATCGCATGCTGATCTAATCGTTGCGAAACACCACCCACTGGGAGCTATCAGGAAGAAAATGTTGTACACTACTATGTGCTCCAACTCCTTTCAACAGTTCCAAATGGCATAACCTGATAGTAACCTTCCATTAATAATCATTATGGGGGAACTGCTGTCTAGCCATGTCCCATAGCCTACTGTCACTCACCTAACTTATGTCGCCCAAACAGTTTAATTTAAGGTAAAGGTACACTGTGTAAGATTTGTATTTGTTTATTTACAGAATCCATGCAACCCATTCACTAATGTTACCTTTTTCATGAATACTTGCCGCCACCATCAAATTCAAAGTAGGCCTATTCATTATGACTGGAAAAATTAACAACAAGGACTAAACTGTTAACTCCCTATTTTTTTAGGCAGGTGCATTTTGCAGGGAGGTCAGGCCTGCTGACCTAAAACAATGTAATCTGAAAGGCCCCCTTCACCCAATTCATACAGAGTAATGAGGACTCGATTCTGGACAACCATTCTCCTTGGGCCCAGGACAACGGACCCCTTTGTCCACTCCTTTCGGCTTTCCAATGCCCTACAATATTATGTGGCCAAATATTCACTGTCCAACACAGCAGTAGGTTAATGCTGAAAAAAATACTGCTGCTGTTCTAGCATAGTAGCCTACTGTACAACAGTTTGTTTTTGGTACAGGATTTACCAAATTCCACATACTTGGGCTTCTGGCCAAGACATGCTTCCCTTGGAGGCAGGGGAGAACAGCTCTGCTTCAAGATGATTTAAACTGGGTCAGAGTTAGTCGCCTGTCTGCACATGACCAAACGTATCCATGAAGTGTGTTTGGAATGCACCTGTTAACCAGCAGATTAGGCTATGCCCCCTTTCATCTACAACACATTACCAGTGAATGAGCCCATAGAAAGCAAGTAGTCTGTCAGACAGGGGAGGCTGGTCAGTTATGCAATTGCTAGATTACAAAGAAAAAATACAGTGTATATACTGTGTATATATATATACACCCCCACACCCTGAGCTGGCCCCAATTCCTTGAGCAAGGAATGGCCCCACACACTAAACAATTCCAACATATTTGGTGGAAAGCTGATTGTTTCATTATATAGGTAAATACATGGATCTCAATATGTTTTATTTTGAATGCAGCTAAATTGTGAGGAATCTCGCAGCAGAGTGTAGGCCCTATTACTATATAGGAATAAGCACAGGAACTGACCTGTGGTGGGGAGTCAAATGTAAAGCTGGGTGCCACTGCCACACATTTCTTTCAGTCAAACATCCCCCTTAATTGTTGAGTGGGAAATGTTATACTGACTATTTTAATTATCCTTTTACGACCTGCAGGTCTGAAGACCAGTCATAAAATCAGAGAAGATAAAATTGTAATGCATCGTAAGTGTATTCAAACTGCATTGTAAGGCATTTTATTATGAAGGACAGCACTTGCAAGAATGATTTCTTGACACGTGTTAAAATCATTTGATCACTTTACTAACTATACATAACTACAAATCTGCAAAGCAGGGTGTTCCTAAACATTCATACAGTACCATACAAGATATTGCTGGGAGAAGAGAGAGAGAGAGAGAGAGAGAGAGAGAGAGAGAGAGAGAGAGAGAGAGAGAGAGAGAGAGAGAGAGAGAGAGAGAGAGAGAGAGCGCTGTTAAAGTTATTATATTAATTTCTGATAGCAACGCTTTTAAATACTTTGTCTTCTGAATGCACTTTGAATTAAGGATGTAGGCTTTTTTTTAAGTGTCAGTCACACAGTTGAGTTTTGAACTAGCTTGAGCGCTCGCTGAAGTGCCTCTCAGACCAGCAATGCACAGCAGACACTGACCAACAGAGGTTTGGTTTCAACAGTCTTTAGAGGTTGAGTGGACGTGAGAGTGGACATCCGGTCTGGTATGGTCTTTCGAATTGTGTGCTTGCTGGTAGGCAATGTCATGTACAGGGATATAGTCCAAGCCAGCCAGGGCAACTCAGGTGCTTTGTGTGTGTGTGTGTGTGTGTGTGTGTGTGTGTGTGTGTGTGTGTGTGTGTGTGTGTGTGTGTGTGTGTGTGTGTGTGTGTGTGTGTGTGTGTGTGTGTGTGCGTCTTTGTGCGTGCGCATGTGCGTGTGTCTGGGGTCCGGAGAATCAGACGCCAATGTGGCATATAACTTAGCAGCAGGCATGAAGTATGAAGTGTTTTTTTAAGTTCCATTGTGCCTGGCAAAGATTCTTTACACGTTCTCATTAAGAACTATGAAAAACACAAAAACACGCGCACAAGCGCGTAGTACACATATTTACATACAGAAAATACATGCCACACATTTCAAACACAGTACAGTCTTCATTTCCTTTTTTGTCCTTGCTGATGCTGATTTTCCAGAAAACTACTGCTGGGACTTTTTTTTTAACTGGACCAGTTGGCCGTCAATCTTCTTGAGTGACAGGTCACTGTCCAATAAACCACAGGTGCAACACGCACTGACGTTTATGTGGATGAGGTTGTAACTTTGTGTGACAGACAAGGTTTACAAAGATATGACTTCCCAGCAAATAATCAGTATCCAAGTGCCACAGCCACCCATTCACAGGTAACAGCTTCATATTTTAATCCACTTACCGGTATTTAAAAATATAATATTGAATGCATAACTGGATCTGAGATATGGAGAGTAAGGGATAGAAGTATGAGATATGAAAACATGTAAGACAATCACTTGACATTCAATCAACATACATTTTTTTCTTATTCGTTCTTATGAAAAATGGCAATTAAAATGAGATTTTCAAAGACAACAGATGTTGAATTCACCATCTGGAAAGCAAGTGAACATGTCATTTAGAGTGCACATTGAAGTGTGAAGCTTGGCTACATCTCTGAATGGGTGGCTACAGCAACTGTACATTCTATTCACACAGCAAGAGAAAATGCCTCTGCACCTCTCAAACTGTTTCCTAAGTGATGGTCTGGGGTACTAAGATAATTCTGGAAAACTCTGGAATCCCTTTTGAAAGTGGTTTGAGGTGCACCCAATCCGCTTTAAAAGTGATTGAAGGTGTACAAAAGTTCATTGCTGTGAAAACTGTGGCAACAAGTTAACACGGACAATGGACATGGGCTGACAAATTTCATTGGACGAAAGGCGTGGACCACATTGAATTGATGGCATTTCGGGGTGCTTGTTCTTTAGGCAGAGTTAACTCCAGAGCTGAGTGAATGAATACAAGTACACAGTACAGTGGAGCAGTCAGGCAAGACTTCGACCGGGACACTTAAAGGCCAGTCTCCCGAGGAAACTAACATTAGGGAGAAACCCTTTCCCCTTACTTCCTCATTTTGCATCACTTTAAGGTTTTTACTTCTAAGCACAGACCAAGACACTTGGACTTCCTTTTTTTCTTTTCCCTTTTTTTGTTCAGTTTTAGCAAAAATGTAATTTTGCAATAGCCTAACAGACAGCGAAAACAATGTTCAGATATGTTTGAATGCACAGTGCATTGACTGTTCGAAGATGTTATTGTCCAGTACTAAAAAAAAACTTTCACATTTGTTCTTGTTCCTGTTTGCGTCAAGGCAAAGAACCACGTGTCACGTTAGGTAGTGTGCGCATTACATGACGGGCCCAGTACACATAGCCAAAGTCCATGAATGTGCGTGGGTTTGTTTGCACACACAACACCCTTCCACTATTTTGTGTATACACACACACATACACACACGATTCTTCCACTTCTGATGGCTAAAGCTGCATCGCGGTTCCCTTCTCTCCAGTGAGTCAGGAAGCCAGGCCTACATCAGCACGAAGTGGGACTTCCAAAGGACTGGTCTCTTTGAGGTCTTCCTTCGCCATTGGCTACTGAGTCTGTCAATCATCTTGTCACTCGGCCAGGCAACCAGGACTCTCCTCCATGATAGGCGGGCCTGGACTGCTTCTTCCACCACCTTCGAAAACGGCTGCTCCTGCTCCTTTCGACCCGGACAACGCCTCCTACAGACACAGACAAGAATGCAGACCGTACAAATACTGTAAATAACAAGTAAATAACAATGATACTTGGGATATACAGTGAAGAAACAACCCTTCTTTCTTGGTGACCCACATTTTAAGATACTAGGCATGGCAAAAAAAGAAAGAAAAATGGCCATTATGAAGTCTTTCATAAGTCTTTCAGGGCATCCTGTGATCCTGTGAAGATTATGATGGGCTGTATTGTGTGCAGTGGAGTGCTGTGTCACAATGACAATGGGAGTTGGAGTTTCCCAGGAGGGCTTTCACTTTCGCTTTCATTTCCAAGTGTCTACAGTATGACTGTGTGCAGTTAGTGTAACGTGTGAGTTTCTCACTAACCTGCATTGCTCTGGGGCTGCTCCCTGCTGCACGGTCTCCAGCGGGACTCAACTCCAGCACCACATGACTCCCTCCAGCTCCATCAGCCACACCCCCTGGGCCAGCCGCAGGGATGGGGACCACCACCTCCACCTCAGCCTCCTCCTGCGAAGCGCTGCGGGAGGACGAGTTGGAGAGAGGTGGGGTGGAAGCTGCAGATGATGCTGGTGCTGATGCTGGTGCTGTTGCTGGTGCTGCTCTGGGCGGGGAGGTATGAGGGGCACCCTGTTGGCTGTTGAGAGAGGAGGAGCTGGAGCAGGGCTGGGCCTGAGCTAAGGGGGAGGGGGTGTGAGGTGTAGGCGTGCCCTGCTGGCTGCAGACGGAGGAGGACTTGGACAAGGCAGGGCCCGCAGCCGCAGCAGGTACGGGTGTGCCCTGGTGACTACTGCTGCTGCCGCTGCTGTGGTTATGGGCACCATTGGAGGGGGCGGGGGAGGCGCCGGCAGCGTTGTTGGCAGCATTGGCGTGCTTCTTCTTGCGCAGCGTGTCGATCCAGCTGGAGCTGTGTCGCGAGGCGAAGGTGGCGAGCGCCAGGGAGCTGAGGCGCATGTTCTTGCCCGAGGTGATGAGCTCGCCGAAGCCCTCCTGGTGGGCGAAGGCGTAGCCCGAGCGGCGGGAGCCTCCACGGCCCAGGCGACCCAGCGCGCCCGCGCCCAGCCCCACGCCCGACACCCCCGCGCCGCCGCGGCCCTCGCCCAGCTTGCGCCTCTTCTGGCGCACCAGCTGTGTGTAGCGCACCTGTGGTGGGGCGAAGGAAGGGGAGGGGAGGAGGGGAAGAGGGGTGGGGAGGGAGAAGTCGGAGTCAAAAGTCAGAGTCAATTATTGTCAATTCCTTATGTAACAAGCACTGTACAAAAATTGTACATTGGTATTACCAGACATTAAACATGTGTACAGCATTGGTATACGTGACATGTGACACCAACACCAACTGAGTGTGACGCACCGGCAGGAGAGAACATGAGGAAGGAGAGAGAGGGGAGGGAGACGAAGAAGGGGAAGAGGGAAGAACGGGAGGTGAAGAAGGGGAAGAGGAGTATGAAGGGGAGAACAAAAAG
>NC_085861.1:43571775-43574275 GCF_034702125.1 Engraulis encrasicolus
GCCCTGCGCGATGCAGATGAAGAACTCCCGCTTGTTGAAGAGCAGGTTGAGCTGGCCCGGCTCGTACAGCTTGGGGTACTCCAGACTACGCTGCTCAGGGACGTCCTGCCGAGGGAGGACACACACAGACACACACGAGGGCGTTAAAGACACGCACACATACACGTACTACGCACACATGCACGCACACACATACATGTACTACGCACACACACGGGGGCATTAAAGACACGCACACATACACGTACTACGCACACATGCACGCACACACATACACGTACTACGCACACATGCACACGTGGGCATTAAAGACACACACACACACACGTACTACGCACACAGACACATGTGGGCATTAAAGACACACACACATACACGTACTACGCACACATGCACGCACACACGCGCGCACAGACAGACACACACACACACACATGGACATTAAACACACACACACGTACGCACACATGCACACACGCACACACGCACACACACACACACACACACACACCTTTGTGAGTGACAAAACTAGTGACTGCTAAAACTGCAAAACAATCTCTAACCCTGACCTGTCAGTAGTCGAGTCAAGTCAAATCAGTAGTCAAGTTTTTGCACTTTTAGCTTTTCCACCAACAACAAAAAAACTGAGGAAAACAAAATGTTCTCACAACAACAAATGTCCTCAAAGCAAAGCTGAAATGTCACACGCACACACGCACGCACGCGCGCGCGCGCTCACACACACACACACACAAGACACATAGACATAGACCCAGAAGTTCTGTTATGAGTCATGCTGTCATAGTGTAAACACAGTGTGAACTCGCATGGTGAACTCATGCATGGGGGGTTGGGATAAGAAGACAGGAGGAAATTCGAAGATGATATCTGAAATGTGTGTGTGTGTGTGTGTGTGTGTGTGTGTGTGTGTGTGTGTGTGTGTGTGTGTGTGTGTGTGTGTGTGTGTGTGTGTGTGTGTGTGTGTGTGTGTGTGTGTGTACCAGTGTATAGACAATGTGTGTGTGTGTGTGTGTGTGTGAGAGCATATAAATGAAATTAAACAGAGCGACAAAGACAATGAGTAACAATTGTGCACTAGTGTCCCGACTATCCATGTCCTTTACCTGATCAAAAATGCCCATAGCCAGCACAGGCAAGGATGTGTAGACGATATTATACAGCGTGATGAAGTACTGGTCGTACACCGTCTGCAAGAAACACACACACACACACACACACACAGTTATTAGCCATATTGCTATAGTAGTGAGTCAGGGCACAGCACAGACAAAAAAATTGGGAACTTGTCCAAGAAGCACATGGGTGGGTGGGCTATTTTGGGTTATTTTGAGAAAGTCACCAGACACCCAGTATCAACATTCACAGGCCGGCAAGATTAACTGTGGTGGCCAAGGGTTAGCGGAGGTGATGAGTGGTTTGTGATTCACACCAATGGCTGCTGTTATGAGAGAATTGTCTCTTGAGTGTTCCCGCTCTGTCGCGTGTTTCTAAACTCGTGGCGCTCCAAACATCAAGTGCCTCACACTTCCTCAATCGTAGCCTGATAAGGCTGCCATGTAAGGTGCCAATTCAGCACACCAGCATGGTTGAGTGGGGTGGGAGCTCAGTGTATTGCTCAAGGACACTTAAGACTGTTGGAGTTGAACTGGCAACCTTTTAGTCGTTTCCTCTTTTCAGCCACTGTTACCAAATCCTGTCAAGTGCTACTCATGGAAGCGAAAGTGAAGTAAGTTACATAAGGCTAACTTTTGAGTTTCATTCTGACAGCTCAACCATCAGGCGTAGCAGAGAAATCATTGAACCATTGTGCTGTTGATTTGATCGAATGGCACTGGTGATATTTGACTCATTTGCACAGGATTAAACTTTTTCACTTTGCTTCTCTCCACTCCTTTTCATGCTGTTCGCTTGCATCTACAAGAATGAATGGAGGATTCGGCTTTGCACCACCATTTTGCTTCCTGGTTCATGGGGCAGACAGTTGCTAAAAATTGAATGGAAGTGAACGAGGCGAGTCGTGTTGGACTTGTGGTGCATAAGTGGAGGTCCAAGGTTTAGATTGTTGTCGAAAAACCACTCATTTCAAGCCCAGTAATTATTTTTTGACTCCCTCTGTCCCATGAACCAGGAAGTAGAGGGCGTGACTTAGGTGCACCATATGTCCCCACCATTAAGATAAGGTCTGAGCCACCCATTCACCTGATCAGAGAGGCTGCAGAAGAATCTGCACCAAGCGCATGACTTCACCACAGTATAAAGCCCAAACCCCTACCTTTGCTATCCCTTGACATGTAACCTGTACTACCCCCTCCCCTGAGCAGATGCCACAGAAGAAGCCAGTCTGTTTTATCATTTCACCTGAGAATAAAACCTAACCCTTCCATCACTCCAGTACCCACCCACTCCTCTCCTGAGCATCCCTCTAAGACCTGCATTACCTGCCCACAAACCTCCTGTAGCAAAGGGGAGTAGAGTTGCC
>NC_085861.1:43579275-43581775 GCF_034702125.1 Engraulis encrasicolus
CACAAACAAACAAACAAACAAACACATACACATACACAGACACAGACACAGACATGCACGCTCGCGCACACGCACGCATGCACACACACACATACACACACACACACACACACACACACACGCACACACACACACACGCACCTGGTTTGTGTGTATAGATTGCGCACTTCTTGTTTCTGAGGAAGCAATTTTGCACTATTATATACAATATGCTGTATTCATTGCACTTACCAATTGATATTACCAATCAATATACTGTATGTTGTGTTTTTTTGCTCTTACCAATTCAATTGCACTTGTGGGGTTCATATTAAGGCCGAGTGGGCAGTCATTGGTGAGCGGTTAGGGCGCCAGACTTGTAGCCTAAAGGTAATTAAGTAGTTATTAACCAGTGCTCTCCTCCATCCTCCCCCATGACTGAGCAACCCAGAGCATAGCACCGTCCCGCCACACTGCTCCCTTTCGGGTGCCATTGGGGGCTGACCCCTTGCATGGGTGAGGCATAAATGCAATTTTGTTGTGTGCAGTGTGCGCTTGTGTGCTGTGGAGTGCTGCTTCACAATGACAATGGGAATTGGAGTTTCCCAGCTGGGCTTTCATTTTCACTTACGTAACTTAATGTTTAGGGAGCACTCCCATTGACTCCCATTATAACGTCAATACAGATAAGAATGCTAAGGCATGGCCAGACAAACACCACGTCTCACCCTTGTCTGTCACTAAATTAATGTGTTAGCACTTTTTTAGGAGGCATGTTATTTATGTTATTATGTTTATTTTGCATTTAATGGATTCTGGTAACTGGTTCGTGTCAGGTTGAGAAAACGCAGGCATACATGTACAAACGAGCACTTTCACACACGCGCACACGCGCACACACACACACACACACACACACACACACACACACACACACACACACACACACACACACACACACACACACATACACACACACACACACACACACACACACACACACACACACACACACACACACACACACACACACACACACACACACACACACACACACACACATCAAAAGTAAGACATTTGCCAAATGTTCTGGCTCTTTCCCGTTCAGATAAGGGCCTTTGGAACATCCATCTGGCTCATTCCATTTCCATGAACTCACTATTCATGGCATTAACTACACTCCATGATAGACCTTGCTGTGTTGAAAAACCCTATTCTTCTTGGAGGGCTAGACTCTAATAACAACAATAATAATATTAACTTGATTTAATAGCTGTTCATGGAACCCAAGGTGGCTTTACAAAACGGAATTGACTTGAGATGCTTTTTGAACGTGGCCAGAGTGGGCGCTTGGCAGATGTGGAGAGGTAAACTGTCCCAGAGGGTGGGGGCAGCAACACAGAAGGCTCTGTCAAAAAAGGTCCGTAGCCTGAATGGCAGGGGATGACAGGGGATGATTCTGTAAGCAGTGCAAGATTTCACTTGGAGCCAGGGAAGCTGCCTGAGTGTGGGGATAATGTGTTGCCACCGCTTTGTATGTGTTTGGGAGCCTCTTCATATGGAAACACAGGTGCCACCTTTATCCTTAGAACATTATGAACAGAATATTCTAGTACTGTTTAAGACACTGGATTGTGCCATGATAAATTTATATCTGTCAATCCAAATAAAGAAGTAATGTGTGTGTGTGTGTGTGTGTGTTTGTGTGTGTGTGTGTGTGTGTGTGTGTGTGTGTATTATAGCTTTACTCACTCTTCATGCTGACAGCGTTGGCCCCGTCCCCTATGGCCAGGGTGACGGCCTTCTTGTGTATTAAGTACTGTGTGTATGTATGAGTCTGTCTGTGTGTGTGTGTTTGCGTGTGTGCGCGCGTGTGTGTGTGTGTTTGCGTGTGTGCGCGTGCGTGCGTGTGTGTATAAACTCACTCTTGATCATGCTGACGTCGTTGGCTCCATCCCCGATGGCCAGGGTGACGGCCTTCTTGTGCCTCTTGATGAGCTCCACCACCTGGGCCTTCTGCAGCGGCGTCACCCGGCAGCAGATGACGGCCCGGCACGCACACGCCGTCTCCACAAACTCATGCTCCATGTCCCCCTCCAGAGCATGCGCCTGCAGAGAGAGAGAGAGATAGAGTGAGAGTGAGTGTGTGTATTGTGTGTGTGTGTGTGTGTGTGTGTGTGTGTGTGTGTGTGTGTGTGTGTGTGTGTGTGTGTGTGTGTGTGTGTGTGTGTGTGTGTGTGTGTGTGTGTGTGTGTGTGTGTGTGTGTGTGTGTGTGTGTGAAAGTGGCAAGACACAGACAGAGGAGATATTAGGTGTAATTACTGTGCGCTGTTCGTGAGGAGGTTACACAGACAGAGAGGGAACAAAGAGCAAGGAGGGAGAAAAGAAAAGGTACACAGAGGCAGAGACACACAGAGAGAGAGAGAGAGAGAGAGAGAGAGAGAGAGAGAGAGAGAGAGAGAGAGAGAGAGAGAGAGAGAGAGAGAGAGAGAGGGAGAGAGGGAGAGAGACAGACAGACA
>NC_085861.1:43586775-43591775 GCF_034702125.1 Engraulis encrasicolus
CACATGCTATCACGAAGCATACCAAAGAAAAATACGAACACTAAATTAAGATGCAGTAATGATACAGTATGTGGGTGGGAGACGTGACGCCTTGTTTTTTCGTAACATTGGTTAAAAACCTACAAAACTGTTATTTTTCCTTTAAAAAACAAATGTCAATGAAAGAAGATGTGGTACATTATGTTTCATATTAGTCTTAGATGAGAAGAAACATTTTTGTTAAGATTTATGTAAAGGTTTACGTATATGTCAAATATCCTGCGGTGTGACTGTAACATTAATGAAACCTGGAATATAACATATATATAAATTAACCAACAACATTTTGAATAATGTATGAAGCATTTGGCATGATTGCATAAATATTAACTTTATATTAAGATATGTGAATGTGAAAAAAAACTCAAGACAGTAATATTAACTACAAGTTCAATTTCGTAACACAAATTGCGTCCTGTAGGGTGACATGTATACCAATGTTTGTGAATGGGCAGCTGCAAGGCCAACTACAAGGGTCTTAAAGACTGGCTCCTAACCAGTCAGTACCTCAGTTATTGGAGAGTGCTGTGGAAGTTTAAGGTGACTCTTAACCTCTTAATATGTCTTCATATTGCAATCTTTCTGTCACACAATGCTTTTCATTTNATGGTGTCCTGTGGTGTGACTGGTCTTATAGAAGGAAANAAAGTTTTTTATAAATGAAAACACATATTAAGGTTACCGGTAAACACAATATCATTATCAAGTTAGCATGAGCTCAGATGTCAGTCATGTATACAAAAGGATTAAAATGGCCATAATGCAGTGAATTCCCTGTGGTGTGACTCCATTTTCCTGCGGTGTGACATGCCTATGCAATGTGTTGGTGCGGGACACATTTTCCCAAAAATGGCAAAAAATAAGGTGAAATTCCACAGACCTCTAAGTGCTTTATTTTTTTCTCTTTTTTTCAATTTTTATCCATCCTTTTTTTCAGGAATTTGAAAATTTTTTTTGCATTACGCCCTTAAACGTCAACCACCCATAATAATATATTCATTGACCTCTTCAAATGACATGTTGTGTAAGGGCTCAAATAAATTATTTAGAAACTATGGTTGTGCAACATCGCACGTCTTCACCCATGCCATGGGGGTTCTGGCACGAAAGTAATGGGCTCGTTTGTGATGGCGCAGGATGCGGCAATCTGCAAAATAACAGTGCATTCTGGTTAGGAATGTCAAACCAGAATCCATTATAACGGCGAAGTGTGCAGTGCGCAGATTGCCACATCCTACAGCATCTCAAACGGGGCTAATGCAATAGCCATGACCAATTAAATCAACAAGGCCAACAATTGCCCTAGCCTTGGCACTATTAATGGCCAACACAGCTGGCTCACATGGTAGTCTCATAAAGTACTCTTCCAGGTGTTGATTGATTTCAGTCCAATAAATCACACTAATTTTTAGGGGTATTCATAGTCAGGACTAGCACACACACAATGAAAAAAATCCCCTCTGATCATCACACGCAGCGGTAATAATTCCCTTATTCCATCTCCCAGCCTCATCCTTTTCACGTTGCCAGCCAACCGCCTGCCTCTCCCTTACCGTGCCTCCTTCATGCAGTGCAGTACTCAGCAGTTCAAAAGGGGGGGGATGCAGTGCTGAATCAACACTGCATGAATACTGTGAGTACTCTGAGAGCCAATGCAAATTCTAGAAAATGTTAGTTTGACTCTCTACGTGTTTACACTGCATTTTGACTCAGAAAGAGGGAGGGAGGGAGGGAGCTGAGGTGCGTTGTGCTGTGAGTGGGACAGGAGGGCGATATGAGCAGCGTGTTTGTGTAATCTCTGATCCTCTGACCCCCTGGCCAGCACCACCTATTGGCACGCTGCTCCATGGAGCCCTACTATTGTGTCCACTTCCTATCAGCTTCCCATTCTGTGTGTGACGCGTGTAGGCATGTATGTGTGTGTGTGGAGGTATGTACCGTATGTGGTGTTTGTGTGTGTGTAAATGCTTGTTTGCATGTGTGTGCGTGTTGTCTGTACTTATGAGATTGTGTGTGTGTGTGTGTGTGTGTGTGTGTGTGTGTGTGTGTGTGTGTGTGTGTGTGTGTGTGTGTGTGTGTGTGTGTGTGTGTGTGTGTGTGTGTGTGTGTCTGTGTGTGTGTCTGTGTGTGTGCGTGTGCGTGTGCGTATGTGTGTGTATGTGCGCGCGCGTGTGTGCATGTGACAGGGTGTGTATGCGTACGTGTTCCAAAGGTTTTCAGAGCTCTCGGTGGCCCATTGAAATACATCCCCAGATAAACAGTGCAGCGGCGGGCAGGCAGAGTAAAAAGGAGAGGGGAGTTACCGGACTGCCGCCACCACCGCCGTCTTTCACAATAGTCGGAAACGGCGGGAAGCCCTCCATCACTACCCAAGAGCACAGGAGAATGAAGCCTATTCCCCAAGGGGAGGCGTACAGTAACAGGGATATGATACAAACAGAAAGAATGCTGGATGTTTGTGCTACAACTTCAATAGGGACAACTTTTTAATGTTTATCTTCACATCAATATTGACACCGCAGTACGTGGTGGGTGAAAGTTGAGGGGAGCATGTCCATGATGTATACCGTGGTACTCTTAAGTCTTTATCTCTAATAGATTGGGACTATCAACGGTGTGAAACCACAATTTTGTGTGTGTGTGTGTGTGTGTGTGTGTGTGTGTGTGTGTGTGTGTGTGTGTGTGTGTGTGTGTGTGTGTGTGTGTGTGTGTGTGTGTGTGTGTGTGTGTGTGTGTGTGTGTGTGTGTGTGTGTACGTGCACACGCTTGCACATGCAGCTGTGTTAATATTTATGCGAGAGAGACAAGGAGAGAGAGAGAGAGACAGAGACAGAGACAGAGACAGAGAAACAGAGAGAGACAGAGAGAGACAGATAGTACCAGGAAGTAATTTAGCACGAAACAGGGAAGAGGCGCAGTGAGGTTGGAAACTTGCTGGAGGGCTTTTTTTCTTCTAAATGCCACCGTTATGACTCCATGTAGATCAGGGCCATCACTAAGAAAGGGAGTGGCTGCGTCAGACCGAGGTGATATGAGCAGCATACCCGTCAGTGACAAGGCACCTACGTCACGAGGCTGATTGTATAGGATTGATCCTTAGCTGGAATAACTGGGTGGGGAAATTCTACACATGTACTGGCAGGAATAGACTTATCACTGCGATGATGTTGTTTCTTTCCCCAAATAGAAATGATCAACCTCCATGTACCTCCCGCCGGTGCCTCACCTTTTACCTGTAGCCAACATGCACAAACGCACACACACACACACACACACACACACACATATGGCTGATAGTATACGTAGATGTGACTGCTAGACATGCTATGGTCCAGACTTGCTTATTATGAAAACATCAAAAACTCCTGATCAAATAGCCCACAGCAGTCACAGACATTTAGTTCCGATCAGAGGAACGACTGCACAAGCACCATGTTGGGACTTGGGACAAATATTGAGCTAGCGATCAGAAGAGCAGTAGTTGAGTCATGCTGACTGACTCTGCATCGATGTCTGTGTCTGGATTTCTCAAACTATGCTGAACTATGCAAAAGAGAGAGAAGCAAAACAACAACTGCACCTCTAACAGTCAGTTCAGGCTGCCAGAGAACCCTGTTTGTGTTTGTTCACACACTTCATCTGGAACTGACAGACACGTTTACAGAAAACATGTTCGCAAAAATTAGACAATTCAGGAAGTGAAAAGTTGGTATGGGATGCAAACCGAGTAAAAGTAATTTAAATGCACTTTCTTAGACATCGCTCACAGTTCACTAGGAAACACTTCAGTTCCCAGACCCAGTCACCCAGAGTAACTTGTACGGAAACAGCTACCGTTTTGGCCGGCCTGAAAATAGTGCAAGTGCTCCAAGCAACCACTAGGGGTCAGGGTTGCTCCACTGACAGAGGCAGACAGCAGAGGAGACAACTGTGCCATGAGGGGCAATAGAAGGCGGCAGACAGAGCCCGTCATGTGTGGACGAGCAGACAGACTCTAGACATCAGCTCAGGCAGAAGGAGCTCTGAAGGGAATACAGCTGGTGCTTTATGCAATAAACACACACACACACACACACACACACACACACACACACACACACACACACACACACACACACACACACACACACACACACACACACACACACACACACACACACACACACACACACACAAGCTCTCTCTCTCTGTAACAAACACACACACGTGCACATCCACGAACACACACACACACACACACACACACACACACACACACACACACACACACACACACACACACACAGAGGCCAACAGTTGTTCCTGCCCACACAGGACATGGATGTTTAATGCATTGATAATTACTGGGAGCTCATTAACAGGTACAGATGGCGGAAAACAGGAAAATTGAACAGACACACATGCACACAAACACACATATGATAAGCACACAGAGACGCACACCAACCATAGCTATTCATGAACAGAGGCAAGCTCCCACCCACACACGCAGAGTGTACCAACACTAACACTGACACACTGACACATTCATACACATATAGTATGCAGGGATATACATGCACGCACGTACGCACACACGCATGCACGCATGACGCACACACGCACACGCGTACACACACACACACACAAATAACAAAAATAAGACTCACATTGAGGTGGTCGGAGGTGATGTTCATGAGGTGGTGGTTGCAGGGGTGGAGCCTGTCAAACAGCACAGTGTCTGCCCCTTTACAGTACAGACGAATACGACCCTCAGGGTTCCGCACTGCAACGCACACACACACACACGCGCACACACATACACGCACGCAAACACACACACACTTTAATTACTGTACTTTATTCATGTCCACAATTCATAACAAATGTTCATAAGGACATAATCTTATGGAGACGACATTTTCTAATCTACATATTACAAGAACACACACACAACTACACACACATGCACACGCTCAGAT
>NC_085861.1:43599275-43604275 GCF_034702125.1 Engraulis encrasicolus
GGGATGAAAGCTGACAACATAAACACAATCTGAATCAATTTGATGGAAATGGCAGAAAAGATAGAAATCACTAGCCCATACAGGGCTCAAAACTGTGACCTGTATTTTGTAATCACCAAGCTCTCTCTCTCACACACACACTCATACACACAAACACACACACACAAGAAATCCTTCATTCCAAATACAATAGACACACGCAGAACACTCATTTCTCAAATGACACACACACACACACACACGCACACACGCACACACACACCAATAATTAATTATGACACTCATAATTAACAAGCGCAAGGGGAAGTATTGAACAGTTCTGATTTGAAGCAGGTGTTTCGTGGCTGTGATATCTCTCTGAGGCACTTAATATCATTCCAGTGCTAAATGAAGCATATCACAACTTTATGGAACAGAGTAATCAAAAGGCCAGTATTGTCATCTACTAGAACAGCCTACCTACTGAGTAATCTCCCTCTCTCTCTCTCTCTCTCCCTCTCTCTCTCCCTCTCCCTCTCTCTCTCTGATCACTCCTAATAAGTGAATCAACTGAATTATAAATGTTGCAACTGCATGATTTTCTTGTACAAATCTCAACGTTCCCCTCTGAATTCAAGTGTGATCAGAGGGGTTTGAAATTGAAATGAATACACTGTAATCGTGAAGAGACTGTAGGCTAAGGAACTATGGGTATAATTTTGCACTTGAATAACTAGGTGACAAACTGAGAACAAGCTCCAAGATCTGACTGCAGATCTGATATGCAACGTTCAGATTTGAGTCACCAGTTTCAATAACATGTTTTGAAGGGAAGTGTACAAGGCTTTTTTTTTTTTGAAAAGTGAAACCTGATTTCCAGGCTAGGTCTGTTTTTTCATGTCAGTTTTTTATTTATATATATACCGGTATATATATTGTGGGCCAGACATAAAAAAAGCGAATGACACAAATGAAAAGACTGTGCTACCACATCCTCCTACTTACGTCCTGAGAACATGACAGTAGCAGGGCCAATATCCTCCTCACGTGTTTTAATCAACAGTGGCCTCGTTTACATGAGACATTTAATTCAGAATTAACTCACTTTAATTCTGAATAAAGCTTAACTCCACTTTGAAAATGTCACGTTAACACTTCACAATTCAGAATTAACATGAAAGATCAAAGTAAACTCGACGGAACTACCAATTTAATTCTGAATTCTGAATTATTAATTAATTAATTATTAATTAAACATCATGTAAACATAGCAAGTGTCTCATAAATGCCATATGTGTTTGTTGAGCTACAGAGGGCAAAACATGGGTTTAACGTAACGTAAAATGTAAAAAATTTGTGGGCACTTAAAAAAAACACTACAATGCTCTTTAATGCAATATTCTGGCCTCACGCTTCTCTTGGGTCTGGATTTCAAAGTCAGATCAAATAATCATATTGAATAACGTCTATCTAGCAAATGATGGGTTACATCATTATTTCCACACCAGTATGCACTGGTTCCACATTGATGGTTTCTGTCCATTCGATTACCAGCTAGCCTCCCGCAGAGGGAGCAAAAATGGCAGCCACAAAGTAGTATACATACTGTACAACTTTGACTTTGCATCAGTTGGGTAGCAGCATGTCTTAGTACCTCAAGCAGACTCTTATAGTATGTGAAGATGAATCACGCTATTGTATACAATCCAATAGATCTCCACACGGTTTGAAAAAAAAATACAACTCATCCTTAAGGAGATTTTGGTTGCTACCTTGTGGTAGTCAGTGTGTGTGTGTGTGTGTGTGTGTGTGTGTGTGTGTGTGTGTGTGTGTGTGTGTGTGTGTGTGTGTGTGTGTGTGTGTGTGTGTGTGTGTGTGTGTGTGTGTGTGTGTGTGTGTGTGTGTGTTTGTATGCATGTATGCATGTCTGCATGTGTGTGTGTGTGATTGTCCCTGTCTGTATGTGTGTGAATGTGTGTACGCAGGTGTATGTGTCTGCTTGTGCATTTTTGCATGTCGCGTGCGTGTGTACATACCTGACGTAGAGCGAGATGGGCACGACGGTGTTGAGGATGATGACGTAGGACCAGAAGGAGAGGAAGGCGGAGAAGAGGGCGTTGTTGACAGGCGGCTCCCAGGGCAGGAAGCTCTGGAACAGCAAGCCCACCTCAAACTCCCACACCGCATTGCCCACCGCCAGGATCACGCCCATACACACCAGGAAACCAAAGATCTGCAGAGGGAGGGAGACAGACAAACAGACAGACAGACAGAGAGACAGACAGACATATAATTTATTGTCTTTGCAGAAAATTGTTCTGTGCCATTTACAGTGCGTCTGATCCCCCCCTCAGGACAAAAGACAGGATGACATAGGACAAAGACAGAGAGACAGACAGACAGAAAGATAGACAGGAAGGCATACAGATAGATAGACAGACAAACAGACACAGACAGGTAGACAGTCGGACAGGTAGACAGACAGACAGACAGACAGACAGACAGACAGACAGACAGACAGACAGTGAGGTTCCGTGAGACAGAGAGATGATACAATGCACCTAAATTCAAATGGATGTTGTAACACTTTTGATGCCATTCACAGATTTTACAACATCACTCGCACACACACGCACATGCAGGCACACACGCATACAGACAAACACAAAGACACACAGAGAGACATTAACACAGACACACAGACTCGCACACCCACCGGGAACATCTCAGTTTCACCACCCTTGTATAGAAACACGTACAATCAACTGCATGAAGAAGTGAGGAACCAACCAGTGAATCAACACTGGATTCTCATCCACAGCAGAGATTCACTTCAATAGAAACCAATGTAAACGCACTAGTGGTGGGCCGTTATCGGCGTTAACGTGCTGCGATAATGTGAGACTCTTGTCGCGCGATAAAGAAAATATCGCACGTTAATCTATTCTCAAAATATAGGTTTGGAGTTTGGGTATGTACGTCACCAAAGCTTAATTGACAGACGCTTTCAGACTGCGCTCCAGTCACTTACAGTCTTCCAGTCACCTCTCCACCTGTTGCTTCAGCAGACCTACTAAATATGAAGTGTTTGCATGCTGAAAACATTAATCCCTCTGCCGTGGTAGGTGTTGTTTGAGTGATTTTTCATAAGTGGTAGACTAAAGAGACGTTATTGTTTGAGGTGAAGCATAGAGACATTATTGTGTGTGAGTCCCGACATAACCTACAGTTCCTCACGCATTGCATGGAACACATAAACAACTTCCATAAATCTTGCCTGTGCCACTATTGCAAAAGATTCCGTGTGATATGCATTTTGAAGATTGCCAAACTGAAACTGTCAATTTCTACTCTCCCTGAATGTTTGTGTTGCAATCGCGCACATTTGCGACTCGTGAGATATTCTCATATCAGACGGTAGCCTAATCAAGCTCGCGGTTGTCGCGCTTGGGTTTTTTTTTTTTTAAACTGAATTAATTTCGATTTGTAACTCCTCTGGCATTTTAACTCCGAGAACAACTGCCAGGTGTAGGCCAAATCGCCGTGTACCAGTG
Source organism: Engraulis encrasicolus (assembly GCF_034702125.1). Classification (NCBI taxonomy): domain Eukaryota; kingdom Metazoa; phylum Chordata; class Actinopteri; order Clupeiformes; family Engraulidae; genus Engraulis; species Engraulis encrasicolus. Next base: position 43,602,809 of record NC_085861.1, read on the forward strand.
CTGTAGGTTCTAGTAGACATCCAGCCTGGCTCTGCTGAGGGCTGCTGTGCGCAGAGCTCCTCCCTCTCTTAAAGGAACCGCTGCTCTTTTTAACAGTCAGTGGCTGATTCTCTCTCTCTCTCTCTCTCTCTCTCTCTCTCTCTCTCTCTCTCTCTCTCTCTCTCTCGCTCTCTATATCCATTAGAAATGCTGAATTGTTGAGGTAGTTTTGTTTAAATAGCTTAAATCTTTGATAGATTTATCTGTATTTGCCTCTACAACTTATAGCGCTGTTCATTTACAAATTTCAGTATCTTATAACTTTAAATGCTTCCTAACATATTGGACACACTTTACACATATTGCAGTGATTTTTTTTCATCACCAAGTATCAACATGACCAATTTTTGAAGATGAGATGGATTTTGGGAAAAAAAGATGAGCTCTGGTCTAATGCGCCATCTGTCTTAAGAAACCTCAAGGTTTTTGTTGGCATTATTTTGGTAGCGTGCCTGTTCTGAATGAGCCATTTTGATATAGATTAATCTAGATTAATCTAGATTAATTTCATAATTACAGTGAGATTAATCTAGATTAAAAAAAATAATCTATGCCCACCCCTAAAACGCACACACACACACACACACACACACACACACACACACACACACACACACACACACACACACACACACACACACACACACACACACACACACACACACTATACTATAGGCCAAAGTCCTACCCAGAGCACGAGTGTGTTCATAAGGCGGTCGATGCTGGTCCTCTTGAACTTTGTGCGACCACTGTTCTGCATCAGCTTTGTATCAGGACCTGAAACACACAGACAGTATAGATATATAACACACACACACACACACACACACACACACACACACACACACACACACACACACACGCGGCCTGGGCCTAGTGGAACACAGCGCTATACCCCCCCCCCCCCACACACACACACACACACACACATACTGTATGTGAAACACTCCCATGCACACAGACACACAGACACAGACACAGACACAGACACACAGACACACACACACACACACACACACACACACACACACACACACACACACACACACACACACACACACACACACACACACACACACACACACACACACACACAGTTCCACACATACCTGCGAAGATGACAATGCCGTAGCAGAACTCTGTGTTGCGCAGCACACAGCCCCTTAGCAGCATGTTCTGGTTGCTGAGAGGGTACTTGCTCTCCCGCCAGTACAGCGTGCCACAGAAGCGGTCCAGCTTGTTATTGGGGGGCTCACACACCACCTCGCCTGTGGAGACGCAGAGAGAGAGAGAGAGAGAGAGAGAGAGAGAGAGAGAGAGAGAGAGAGAGAGAGAGAGAGAGAGAGAGAGAGAGAGAGAGAGAGAGAGAGAGAGAGAGAGAGTCAGAGGAGAGACATAGACATACATACAGTATGGTAGATAAGCACA
>NC_085861.1:43616775-43686775 GCF_034702125.1 Engraulis encrasicolus
TGTCCCTCTACTAATAAACAAACACCAGAGGGTGTCAGCCTCACTCACACCATCCACCTCTGAGAGGCTGTTTACATGCAGGCTAAATGTTGATCTGCATTTAGCCTGTGTGTTTGTGCAGACATATCTCTCTATCCATCTCTATGTTTCACACACACACACACACACACACACACACGCACACACGCACACACGCACACACGCACACACGCACACACACACACACGCACACACACACACACACACACACACACACAAACAAACACCATACTACATCTACATAAACCCCAGACAAAGCATTTTAACCCGCTTCCTGTGTTATTTTCTCAGTCCTACTGTTGCAGTCCAAAGGTCAAAGGAAGAGAGAGAGAGAGAGAGAGAGAGAGAGAGAGAGAGAGAGAGAGAGAGAGAGAGAGAGAGAGAGAGAGAGAGAGAGAGAGAGAGAGAGAGAGAGAGAGAGTCTTGAGAAGCAGCCTTCAGCGTGTCTGTTTCTCATGTCTGTAAGTAGCCGGCACACTACACTCTCTCTCCATCTCTCTTCCACACTCACTGAGTTGGGGAAACTTGGTACTCACACTTAATGCAATATGAATGAGATTTCGTTTTCCCTTTAAAAAAAAAATGAACTCACTGACCTGGTTACTGTCTGACTTGAGCCGGAAATGGCACAGAAGTTATGTGCAAACATTCACACAGTTATATGCGGACACACGCGCACGCATGCACACAATCAAGCACGCACGCACACAGCACACTGCACTTACAAATCTGATGAAACGTCAAAATAATAAACCCAGGCCAGACCTGTGAAAATCCACTGCGATTGTAAATGTAAAGCATAACATAAATACAATTAAAACAGCACAAAAAACCACAAACGCATTACATTTCTCCCCCACCACACACACACACACACGATTTATTTTATTTGGATCCAAGAGACATGCAAGAGAGTACGAGATCCAAATATTCTGGAAAAGGTATTTGACATGTTAATGGGTCTTAGGGGCTACACACTGTTTTATATATCAGTCCTCTTATTGTTGTAGCATTCAAAATTCAAGGACAAACAAAACATCTCTGTCCCCTTATGTTCACACTACCAATAATAGCTGAAACAGAGCTAAAATTTACCAAATTTTTTGCTCCTCTTTTTTGCATACCTCGCAACTGCAGCCCTCTAACTACATTCTTATGCACATGACGTAAGCTTCCAAAGACCAATACTAATAGTCTGCATTCATAATCCAACTGGAAAATACGTTCCAATAATGGCTGATACTTGAGTACTTTGGAATAGTAACACATGTCAGTCCATATAAAGATCAAAACAACCTCAGTAATGCATGCAGATTTTTCCACTTAATTTACCAGTACAATATCTGGTGTATAAAGACGGAGACTAAGCATAAAGACAGAGACAGACACAACAAGCAGCACATACTGTATTGGCCATACCTTTGCTCATCATGGCCATTTATTATACTACAAAATTCTGCCTATGGCACTGCAGAAGCCCCCCATCACACGCATGCACACATGCACATACACAGACAGAGAGAGAGAGAGAGAGAGAGAGAGAGAGAGAGAGAGAGAGAGAGAGAGAGAGAGAGAGAGAGAGAGAGAGAGAGAGAGAGAAAACACATGACCTTGAGTTGCTGAACAGCTGATTGGTTCAGTACATGAATCAACACCCCCCCAAAAGTCCCAACTCCACCCCCCAATACCACACACAGACATTTCTGTAGCCTATATCTATTAATACACATGCTTGCATATCTGTACTGCTTGCTCATTTTGTAGCCTGGAGCTGGTCTGGTGTAGCCTCGCGAGCCATCCTACCTACTTCCGCCAAAGGATTGACTCCACTACTGTAGTCTGGCCGTGCTTCTCTGTGGAGTGCCTGGAGCAGTAGAATTTTGATCGCAACGCCCCCCCCAGAAAACAGCCAATAATCGAATACGCCCCCCACGTGGGGGCGAAAGGGGGAGGACGCTCGTGACAATGACGTACACATCTGCGCCAGAGCCATTGGTCTGCGCTATGTTGTTGTTGAGTAACTGCCAGCGATTGGGTGAGAGGTGTCCAATAATTTCAAACCATAACTGAGTGCAAACTTCCTGCTTCTTACAATCGCTTCAGAGCAAACAAATGCCAGACCATAAATACGAAATGAAATGGTAGTATTATGGGATGGTCAGGACCAGGCTAGGTCTGGTGATGACTGATACTGTCTCTTTTTGTAGGATATTTGATATTTGCTCACAACATTTTGTGTTTTCCTTATGTTCACAATACCTGTACTCGTCCATTCATCCTTTGTCATGCTGTTCATACCACATTGTGTTTTTTTATCCTTCTTTTCAATTGCATCCCCATCTCAAGGTCATCCCCCTGCCCCCCGCTCTCATCCAACAGTTTCTTGATTCATCTCTCTCTCTCTCTCTCTCTCTCTCTCTCTCTCTCTCTCTCTCTCTCTCTCTCCTCTTCTATATGTGTAATCAGGTCTGGTGCCTTTGTCCTTCTATTCTCATCTGGCTCTGGCTTCCGTCTATGTCTTGCTGCCAAAGCCAGGCACTGCATTAGGCTACCTGTCCACTGGCCAGCAGGGACAGGCAACTCCACAGATGAATAGTGAAGATAGAGAGGGGGGGGGGGGGTCAGAGACCTTGAGGATGATTATATTGATGCAGATATTTTACCTCCATTGGGGGGGTGGGTGAGAGACAGATGGTAAAAGTGAGAGTGAGAGAGTGATAGCAGAAGAGAAACAGGTATTTAGGTAGAGATGTGGTAGACACCAGGACAGAGTGTGCGTGATACACAGGACAGAGTGTGACAGATATAGTCAGATAGACAGACATGAGACATCCATGGAGGGAGAGAGAGAGAGAGAGAGAGAGAGAGAGAGAGAGAGAGAGAGAGAGAGAGAGAGAGAGAGAGAGAGAGAGACTCACACAGACACAGACACAGACACAGACACAGACAGAGACACAGAGACAGAGACAGAGTGGCTACATACTCCGCCCCCTCCTCCCACGGCCCATTAAACCCTTTTTATGTGTCTGTCCTCCGCCGGCAGCCAAGGACACATACAGGGCCCAGAGGCTCTCTCTCTCAGTCACGCTCACCACACACACACACACACACAAACAACAGCAGCCTACCTAGCGCTGAGAGAAAGAGAGAGCGAGAGATAGAGAGATAGACAGACACAGAGAGACAAAAAAACATACAGAAAGACACAGAGATAAAGAGAGATCCCATTGCACTGCCCAAGGGAGGAGGACTCTTCATGCATCTTCAGAGGCCCAGACTAATTTAATCTAACATTATCTAACATAGCCCATTTCATTTCATTAGCTACAGAATGATACAATAATTATGCGTTCATATTTAACGATGGAGAGATAACGTGTATTATTAGGGAAGCATGAAAATGATAGCTGTGCAGCCTTTTTGCGAGCGCTTAGGGAGTATATCTGGCACTCAAAGGCAGTGAAAGTACTCAAGTACTCAAGAAAGTACTCAACGATAGAAAATCGTCACGAAAGTCTTCACAATAATAAATCGTCTTTGATTGAAGGGTGTGTGTGTGCGTGCGCGCGTGAGTCATTTGAGAAATTAATGTTCTGTGTGTGTGTATATTGCATTTGTAATGAAGGATTTCTCATAAATTGACTTTTGGGCCAAAGGCATTCTGTATTTTCTGCCCGGTCGTATAGTGCAGTAGCAGTAGCAGCCTACAGTACGCGTGTGCGTATTGATATATGCAGAGGTATCAGTTTCCACATCGTTCAGGCAGTGCATTAAGGCCAATGAAATGGCTTTAGCAGCGGGTCAATGCAGCGCAGCGCTGGTGAGGTCAGCGGGGTACGATGGAGAGAGTGAGTGAGTGGTTGTAGATGGTTGTAGCCTATCTGGTGTGAAACACACACACGTGTCGCGCACACATACAGCCTGTGTGATGTAGCATGTGAGCTTTCAATCTGGCTGGGCTTGGCTAGCCAAACCAGCCACTGACTGGCCTGGTTCATTCTTCCACATGTATGCTTAATGTGGTGGTCGTCCTCAGATGTACTGTATGTGCACACACATATGCAAACACGTTAACGGCGCCCACACACAGGGATGTGCACAAGCACAATGCACACACAGCAAGGTGCACACGAGGCAAACATACAGTCAGGCCTTGACATTTGTGCTTTTTGCTTTTAGCCACTGTGGCTAGTTGTTTTCCCGAGTCACTACTAGCCACAGCTTTGTTGTCAGTATTTTATTAAGAAATATTTTCTTTACCATGATACATCTAAGCTCAGAAAATGAGGTGGTAAAACAGGATAATCATTGCTATGCTCATAGTGTGTTAAATTAAACTACCTCAGACAAAGAGAATCTAAATGATCTCTCTTGAACTTAACAAGCGGCAAAAACAGGATATACGGTAGACTTCTGGGAAATGCGAAACCCAAGAATAAGTTACCTGCCAAACTGGCTAGTGAGACTATTATTGCTAGCCACAGCCAAGTTTTACTGCCGATGTCAAGCCCTGCATATAGTACACACACACGCACACGCACACGCACACGCACACGCACACACACACACACACACACACAGTACATAGTCAGGGCTCTAAATTAACACCAGCCAAATCTGGTGAAAATTCAGTTTTATCTGGTATAAAATAATTTACTAGCCACTTTGACAGTGAATGTATGTTTGGCTGGTAAGATTTAACATCTACTAGCCAAATTGGCAAGTAATGAAAAACAACAATTTCAAGCCCTGCACACAGTAGCCTACAGTACATGCAGTACAGCTAGTGGTGGGCCGTTATCGGCGTTAACGTGCTGCGATAATGTGAGACTCTTGTCGCGCGATAAAGAAAATATCGCACGTTAATCTATTCTCAAAATATAGGTTTGGAGTTTGGGTATGCACGTCACCATAGCGTTTAATTGACAGACGCTTTTAGACTGCGCTCCAGTCGCTTCTCCTTTCTCCACCTGTTGTTTCAGCAGACCTACTAAATATGAAGTGTTTGCATGCTGAAAACATTAATCCCTCTGCCGTGGTAGTTGTTGTTTGAGTGCTTTTTCATAAGTGGTAGACTAAAGAGACGTTATTGTTTGAGGTGAAGCATAGAGAGACATTATTGTGTGTGAGTAGCTGCAGCCCGACATAGCCTACATTTCCTCACGCATTGCATAGAATACATAAACAACTTCCAGAAATCTTGCCTGTGCTATAATTGCATAACATTCCGTGTGATAGTCCTATGCATTTTGAAGATTGTCAAACTGAAACTGTCAATATCTACTCTCGCTGAATGTTTGTGTTGCAATCGCGCACATTCGCGATTCAGTGAGATATTCTCATGTCCGATGGTAATAAACCTCGCGGTTGTCGCGCTTGACTTTTTTTTTTTGCAAACTGAATTCATGTCGAGTTGTAACTCATCTGGCATTCTAACTCTGAGAACAACTATCAAATCGCCGTGAGCCAGTGCTGTAGGTTCTAGATAGGCATATCCAGTAGCCTGGCTCTGCTGAGGGCTGCTGTGCCTACTACGCGCAGAGCTCCTCCCTCTCTTAAAGGGACAGTGGCAGATTCTCTCTCTCTCTCTCTCTCTCTCTCTCTGCCCATTAGAAATGCTGAATTGTTGAGGTAATATTGTTTAAATACTGTAGCCTACATGTTTGATAGATTTATCTGTATTTGCCTCTACAACTTATAGCGCTGTTCATTTTGAAATTTCAGTATCTTATAACTGTAAATGCTTCCTAACATATTGGACACACTTTACACATATTGCTGTGATTTTTTTTATCTCCAAGTATCAACATGACCATTTTTTGAAGATGAGATGCATTTTGGAAAAAAAGATGAGCTCTGGTCTAATGCGCGATCTGTTTTAAGAAACCCCAAGGTTTTTTTTCGGCATTATTTCGCTAGTGTGCCTATTCTGAATGAGCCATTTTGATATAGATTAATCTAGATTAATCTAGATTAATTTCATAATTACAGTGAGATTAATCTAGATTAAAAAAATTAATCTATGCCCACCCCTAAGTACAGCGCATACACAGACTCTTGTTTCTGTACATATACAACACATGCACTACATGATATTGTACTGTACTGTACTATACTGTACAGTAGTCATGAATAGAGACCACTAGCAGACCAAAGAGTGTCACTCTGGAAATGCATGTAGCCTACAGTACGCTATGAAAGTGTGAGTATGTTCATGTGCACGTGCAATGGCACTGAAGTGTGAAACATCTCTGTGTGCGACCTCTCCCTTCCTTTTTTCTCTCTGTCTGTCTGCTGACGAGTGCTCTTCTCTGTCCTCTGCCCCATCATCCTCTCCATCTCTCCCTATACCCCATCATCCCCCCATCTCCACCTCCATGTCCAATCCCCTCCTCTATCTCCACCTCCTCTCCCAGCGCCTCTCTCCTCATCCTCAGGATGTCAGGAGGACAGGCCATCAGACAGGATCTCTTCTCTCCTGTCTAACCTCCACTCCTCTCCTTCCTCCTGTGTCAACCTTTTAACACTTCTGCACTCCTCTTTCCCTCCCTTCTTGGGATTTCCCTCCATCCTGACTCTCCAGTCTTCTGCCCTTATCTTTTCATCTACTATCCATCCATCCACCCATCCCACCCAAATGTTCAGTCATCTCCCCTCTTGCTTCTTTTTTTACACTCTTGTCCACTCCTGCCCTCATCCTTTCCCTTCTTCCTCTAGCTGTCAGTCCATCCCCTTCTGTCTCTCTTGTCCTCCTTTCCTCTGCTCTCTCTGTCTCTTATCGTTTCCCTACCTCCCAATGCCTCTCACTCATCCCACCCAATCTCTTCAGTCCTCCTCTCCTCCTCCTCTTTTCAACCCCATCCCCACCCCACCTCATACTTTCCCTTCTATCTCCTCTAGCACTAAATCCATCCTTCCTTCCTCACTCTCCTTTTATGCTCTTCTTTATTTCCCCATTTACTCCTCCAGCTGTCTACTTATCCCACCAAACCTCTTCTGTTCTCCATTACTTTTCTGGTTGTTCTATTATTTTCCGTCCACCCCAACCCTCGTCGTTCTCCTTGTCTCTCCTCTAGCTCTCCATCCATCCTGCTGACGTTCCTCTCCTCCTCTTCTTTCTCCTCCTCTTCTGCTCTTACATTTCCCTTGTTCACAAACTCCTCTGCTCGGTCCCCTCTTCCACTCCTGCTTTTCTCTTCTTACCTCTCTAAGAACTCTCCTCTCATGCCCTCGTCCTCTTCCTCACTCTTCCACTCTCAGCCTCATTTCCCCCTGTCAGCCCCACCATACACACACACACACACACACATACACACACATACTAACAAACACACACACATATACACCCTTCCTCCCTCCCCTCCCCCTTCTCTAGAGTGCTGTGTCGGCACGTGCCACGTGCCCCTCACATGTGTACGCACATACTGTATCTGCCTCCCTGCCTCTTCACCTCTCTCTCTCTCTCTCACTCTCTCACTCTCTCTCTCTCTCTCTCTTCATCACTCTCTCATCCATCCCTCGTTTTACCCCCTGTAAGATGCCAGCCAGCATCCCTGCTGCCATCTGCTTAGCGATGGTATAAATAAATTTGATAGGCCCATTTATTCCGCAGTACTGGGCTGTGGGTGACAGCAATGCCATATGATGTTTATGCTGCCAAGCCACAAATCTATATAATATAATACAGGCCTGCGCTGATGATACACATTTATACATATGCAGCTGATCGCCCTGGGGGCTATGCGTCTCTGTGTGTGTATGTGCCTGTGTATGAGAGAAAGAGAGAGAATGTGATGTATGTGCTGTATGTATGACACAGGTTACTAGTATCTCTCTCTCTCTCTCTCTCTCACACACACACACACACACACACACACACACACACACACACACACACACACACACACACACACACACACACACTAGAAGTATTTGATGTGTGTGTCTGTGTGGGAGAGAGAGAGAGAGAGAGAGAGAGAGAGAGAGAGAGAGAGAGAGAGAGAGAGAGAGAGAGAGAGAGAGAGAGAGAGAGAGAGAGTTTGTGTTTGTGTGCGTACGTGGGTCAAAGACGTCCAACATGACACTGTCCTTCAGTGCTAACAGATGCTTTTGCTTACTGTAACTGTGAAAAACATGAAATTTCAAAAAAAAAATTGAAAAGTGAATGCATGAAAGCCAAGCCAAAAAAATAATTAAAAAAAAATCTCTTTTTTTGCATTTACAGTAAGCAAAAGTATCCGTTGCACTGAAGGACATGTTGGACGTCTTGGACCCCCGTGCGTGTGCGTGTGTATGTACGTGTGTGTGCTTGTGTGTGTGCTCTTTGCCCAGTGCATGCGTGCACGTGCATAGTGGGTAGAGGGTAGAATGAGGTCAATATCGAGTGTTAGGAAATGCCAGAATACACAGTCCCAGCATGCTAAACAACACTCCAAGAACAACAACCCAACAACCCAGCATTCCCCCAGCACCACTCCACTCCACACCCTCTCCTCCTCCCTACTCGACCCCATCAGCAAAGAGAGACACTGTGCCCCTCCTCTGATGGTGCTGCTGATGATGCTGCATGGGGGCCAATGGCCCTTGGTGCCTCTGGAGACAGACCCCCACGCTGTACTGGACATGACCTTGTCTTCCACTGAGCAGCTACCAGTGACAGGCTGCCCAGCCTGAGGAATACAGCCATCACACTAATGCTGCATGAGGGGGCCTCACACACACACACACACACACACACACACACACACACACACACACACACACACACACACACACACACACACACACACACACACACACACACGCACACACACACACACACACACACAAGCCCACACACACAAAGGCACAGCACACGCAAGTATGCGCACACACACATATTGAAGACAGAGCATTTATGACATTCAGACAATACTATAACATGCACATACTGTACACACAAGTGTGCACGTGAGAACACACACACACACACACACAGGCACACAAACACACACACACACACACACACACACACACACACACACACACACACACACACACACACACACACACACACACACACACACACACACACACACACCAGTATGTTGTTAACATTTACTGTAGAAAGACACTGGACGTTGCCCACCAGGTCAATACATTGGCAGTTCCTGAAAAGCCCAACAACTACATTCCATCCATCATATAAATGGCATTTCAATTGGCCACTCAATTTAAGTGCTCCATTGAGATTGCAGGATCCTTAACCATAACTTAAGAGAACATTATGAAGTGTTATGCTTCACAAAGATGAGCTATGATGATATGATACCATGTCTATCATATAGCGCTTTATTTCAATTAAATATGGTAATACAGTAGCTTATTAGAGCGAAGGCTGGTCTAAGTCTACTGCACGTGCACTATTTTTTTCAACTCCACTAAGCTCTGGCATGATGTAGTAGACAATGCAGAGCAATTTCATTTCATAACAAGGTCCAACGCAGGAAGCAACAGCAACAAGATGCATTAGAAAGAAACAACCACCAGAGGTTCCATAGTTGATGTGAATCTACAGCCAGAATCATCACTGTTGTGCTCAAGAATGGGGTCAGTGGTAGCCTACATACTTGTAACGCCTGCAGATGGATTATAGTCAATTGGTAATAAAAATACACACATCAATAATTGTTGTCTGACTTAATCTGCCAACCTCTCAAACTAGATCTGGGGGAAAAGGCAATAAATATTATTTATACACATGATCGACAGCTGAGCTTATAACAGTAGCCATATTCAGACTACTTCAGTCAGCAGAAATTGATCTTTTTCTCTAGACTGGTGATGCATCATGTTATGGCCAACAGAAATGCAAATGCATTTACAAAGAGAAAATGTCAAGCCAATCGATCATCAGAACAGACCCAACTTACTCTGAATCCATGAAAAAACACTTTAAGCCCACTGCATACAGCCTATGATATAACTTGACGTAATTTGTAAAATGGTCATGACCAACTTTTAATCTGGTTCATTAGCCCCGTAATGTCTACCGTTCCACCAGTGGAACACTTCAATAGTCACTGAAAAACGTTTACTGCCATACTACAACACTACAGCAGTACACAGGGCCTTTGGTAATACTGTACATTATGGCTTGGTAATAGCCATTTTGGCAACAACTAATCTGTAACACAGGGGCTGTGCCTTACTGGGTAAAGGCACTCTGTAATGTCATGTTGTTGAGTCTTTTTAGAAAAGAGTGAACAGGCCTGCCGGCAGTCCCACCCTTAGAAAGAGTCTTCCCTTGCCTAGAAAGTATAGGCTTTGATTTAAGAGCCTTTGGCCTTTAAGAGACTTGCGTACCAAGAAAAGAAAAGATAGAAGAAAGAATCATCACTACGCTGTGTAAATGAGCCAGAGCCACAATAAACCATGATTTCAATATTGACCCCTTTTTGCAGAGCCTACTGTATGTTAGAACCTTACTGTCACCAAACTTGTAATGACCCAGTCTTAATCTGTTACTTTAGGCTCTCTGTAATGCCATAGCAATGTCGCTATGATGTAGTTAAGTCTATTTTCAGCAATGAGTCAACGGGCCCACTGGTGGGTCCATGTGCACAAAGTGGCAACTAGCGGCGTAGGTGAGACGGGAAAAACTGCAGCAGCATAGATACCACGGATGCCAAAGCGACTAGGCGGGGCGCCACCATACCAAAACACTATACATCAGCAACTAATGTGCTATTTCACTTAGCTTAATGCACAGCTCTTCACAAAGCCATGCCACCCTGCCAACACACCATGACCACCAACACCCACCATCCCTGCTGACAACTTTGGCCGCGCCCCGGACAAAGTCATCTAAAAGCCCCCCCTGTGCCCTGGGACAACTGACCCCTTTGTCTCACCCTGTCGGCTTCCCTGCACCCATGCACTCAGCCAGGCCAATATGTGTCAGTGGTGGCACGGGGGGCTGCGATGCGTGACCAACATCCAGCCAACTGTACGGCAGGGCACAGGTAGGACAGGTGGAGGAAAAGGAGGTCACACAGAAGACACGTGACACCTGCCATCACCAGCCTCCACCCCCACAGGGAGCAAGTGAGTGAGTGAGTAGGGCCGATAGAGGAGTCACACTGCAGAGGTGTCCCTCCTGCTGCAAAGCACTTTTTAGGATATCATCATCATCAGGCCTACTAAAAGGAGCTATAAATAGACCTGGATGGATGGAGGAGTAGGAAGGCAGGCAGGCGGCGAGGCACAGAGGGTCAATTATGGAATAGCCCCAATCTAATCTGCACACCGCATCAGAGTGACTCATCACAAAAGAATAACCGCTTTACACTCAGATTTCTTTTTACATACTACACACACATACAGGTGTGCACTCACATGCACACACACACACACACACACGCACACGCACACGCACACACACACACACACACACACACACACACACACACACACACCTTGTGTCTTCCCCACACACACACACACACTCACACACACACACACACACACACACACGGGCCGTGAGCGCTCATTCTCTGGCAGGGCTGCTCGATCTGATTAGCTGCCGACCTGGCAGAGCTGCCAAGATGACTGGCGCCGGCAAGATTGATTAACAACGCTGCGGAATGCTGGGGAGAAGGGGGTGATGGTGACGGTGCTGGGGGTGGAGGCTCATCTGGCTCATCTCCCTCGTATTTTCTTTACGAAGGATATTTGGGAACACTGACGTCAGCCGAAGGGACCCAGACGCAAGCCAAGCACACGGCGGACTGTCACAGTGCATCAACTGACAGCAGCCGTGCTGTACTGTAGCACCCAAGAAATTAGAACACCTAGGCCTAACAGATCCCCATCAACCCACCCAGGACCCAAGCCCAAGCCCCATCACCATACAACAACCCTACCACTAACATAAGACCATTAGGGGTGGGTATTGCCAACATCCGATACACATTCCGATACAGGGTTATATGATATGTATCGCATGATCTGCATCCCCATATGCTTATCCTGATACATGGTCTTCAAGGCAATACGTATCCCGATATTTTAGGCCTACTTAAAAAATATATATTTAAGAAAACAGATCTGTGTATAAATGTTACTGGTTTTGTTATTCTGTAGAGCAACAGTTAGACTGCAGTGCATGTAAAACACGGCTTTCACAAAGCTGTAATCCTACTGCATAGCAAGGAGCAACTCTCAGATGCAGGTTCAGCACCTTGATAAAGTAATTGTTTGTTTCACATGACATATCGATACTGACGCCTCCATATCGATACATGTATCGTGAAGAGGCTCACAACGATCTATGTATCCCGATGACGGCTGCATGATATCCGAAAAAAAATATCGATGCGCGATAATAGCATGCAATACCTCGATAACGATATTTAAACAATATTGAGAAATATAAAGGAGTGTTTTTCTTGACACGAATTTGTGGGTCTGTGTTTTGGTCATGGCTGGCTTCTTACTTATTTGTTGATATTCAGCTAGTGATTGGACCGTACATGTACTGTGCATACGTGAAATGTTTCACTTGTTAGCGATAATTAAGTCATTTTCACGAGACGCATATTGCCACTCTTGATCTCACGATTTCGATACATTTTCGATATATTGTGCAGCCCGAATCCCGATGTCGATATTTGAACACACCTCTATATACACCACTCTCCATACCCTCCCCATTCCCCTCACTCAGCCACTAACCAGGAACCGAGGACCCAAGACCAATTCCACACCCCACTACTCTTCATACCACCCTCCATCCCCCAGACAACCACCAACCGGAGCAGCAATTTCGTAGCTCTGGCACAGCTCTGCAGCCTTCCAGGATTGACTCTAACAATTTATTTAAGAGTGTGAGGCGGCAGAGGCGGTGCACAAATAAACAAACTTGGACAAAATGAGCGCTCTACTGCTCCTCAAATAAAAACAAAATAAAAACACTTCACTTAAGAAGACAGGGGGTGGGCAAAATCAATGAAGCTAATGCCCCCTTAAACTGGTTCTCAAGTGGGCAACATGCCTCCCCTTCACCTTGAGGAAAGGGGACACATCGTTAGGCTTATTTCACTGGGTCATGACGGCGCAAAAACAGAATGAAAACTTGTCTGACCTAAAAGGGAAGCACCAAATGAAGGTTGAACGTGATGCTCACATTTGATGAGGAGGCTTAAGGTGAGACAGAGGGTATTTGACTATTTTTTTCTACCTTGAAGGATGTAAGCACACAAACATACACACACACACACACACACAAACAGCCTAACAGACTTCTCACAGTGCCTCCTGGCTTACACTTTGATGAACGTACAGGCACCCCCCCCCCCCACACACACACACACACACACACACACACATCCTTCTGTGCCTGCCTACATCAGACTGGCTTTCGAGGACACACACATTTCTCAGAGAGACAGTGAAGTGTGCTTGTCCTGGCCAGAACCCCAACTGCTGTGCAGTCAACTACAGTGAATGCACACTTGAGCCCCTCTACGCAGCAAACAATTCAAACACCACATCGTCGCTCCTCTCCTGCATCCTCCCAGAAAAGGATAGGTCTCAACCTACCATCATGATACACTTAAGTCTGCCTGTAAGCTACTCTAAATTAATATCAAAGATGACACTTCTGAATAGACTAATTAGATGTCCTGTGTACAGACATTTCTCTTGACTGCAGATTTTGCAGAGCCTGATGAAAATGATGCATTATCCCAGGAAAACATCAGTTTTGTAAGATATTAGACTCCAAGCTGCAGTGATATTCTGATATTTCTTACTGTTAAAAAGACTGCCTAGACTGAAAATGACAATAAAAAATTTCACCAGCAGGGAAAAAAATATGAAAAACAAATGCAAAATTAAAAATAACGTTGGAAAAACAAATGCAAAATTAAAAGTAACGCTGAAGATGGCAGGGGCAGGGGCAGGGGCAGAGGCAGTGGTAGTCTCTGGGGAGTGCTGCAGGGGCAGGGGCGGGTTTCCTCTGCTCCCCTGGGGTTCTTGGCCTCCCGGAGTGCAGGCAGAACAGAACCTGAGCTCAGCAGAACCAGCAGCGGCACCCAGGGGAGCTCTGGCTGGCAATACTGCTCCGTACCACTAACCATGACGCAGCAGGACGCAGGAACCACACCGGCCCTGCTCAATAGCTCCGTCAAAGTGACTTTGACCCCTTCAAGCCCATTTCAGCAACAACAGCACCACAACATCACACATACCAATGGATACGCACGCATCCACAAACCACACACAGTAAACATCTCTCTCTCTCTCTCTCTCTCTCTCTCTCTCACTTGTTTATATTTCACTAGCATTTGGCTTGTGTTGTTGATTTGATTGATGCCAATCACACACACACACACACACACACACACACACACACACACACACACACACACACACACTACAGATGCCTCACTCTCACACTCACTCACACTGCCAAGGCTAATTAGCTGACAGGGTTATGAGTCAGGATAACGGTGAAGGCCGTTTGGCACATGAATGCAAAGGTAGATATGACTAAAGCTAAGTGTGATTATGTAGCGAACTACTGTATACGATGAGGGGGTGAGATTACTGTATGGAGTGAGACATGCTGGAGATGACTGGAACACACATGGATAGGCTACTGTATGAATCACACGTAGGGCAGGAGAAAGTTGAGATAATCTACTCTTTTACAAACCATAATACATCTTTGGCTCACCCACACACAAACATACAAACACACACAGTGGTGATGCCAGCGATATGTGATGGGATGTGACTTTGACAGAAAGGTCATGAAGGAGTGAGTATGATGTCAGATGGGAAGTGCAATGACCTTTATTTAACATATAAACACAAACATGTTTAATGACGTGCACATTGAGGGGATGGTGGCAAATGTTAATATTTTCTACATTAGGATTGATTTCCTTAGTCATAATTATCGCTTACAGCACGATGTAATTATGTCCACATCGAGATTTGGAATGAGAATTACACGTTTCAAGTCTACACAAACATTTAGCGCACATTTTAGTACCTTTGCCTTTTCTTTTCTTTATACCGCCGGCGACTTGGTTCCGTTTTTTCCTCTGAAGTGGAAGAATCATAGGGAACCACTTGTCGGGGATGTCTTTGGGGACCGTCATGTTGCGGAGTTGAGGAGCTCTTCAAAAAACTTTCCTTTATATTTCGCTCATTTCGACAGCCCCTAAGCCCGCCAGATGTGACAGATAGACTCGCGCAGGTTGAGTTTTCAGCGCAAGGAGGGCAATAGCGCGCGCGTCTTTGCCGGCACCGGCGAAGTTAATGTGATTTCATTTCGTTGCCGCTCTCCTGCCGGGTACGCTTGCCGCAGACCGTTAAGGTCATTAGGTCTGAGGTAGTCTTGTGGTAGACGGTCTTATCCCGGTATGTCTACATTGCGCTGACTGTGTCGATTATAAAAGCAGTGGATCCTGATCAAATTACTCGACTGCTGTGGTTTCTCACGCCGAAAAACATAGCAGAACGCAAGCTTTTAGGGACGCGCGGACGCGAGTTACTACAACCCATTAGGATTGCCTCTTCACTCCTAAAACGTTGTTACACATTTATAAAAAATATTATCTCTAATTTCTAAAGCAAACGCGGAAGCGTCTTAGCCTGGCCCACTACAATGTAAACTAATATCTTGCAGCATCGTTCAAGAGTGTCTTCTCAGGATACTCTGAAGCCTCCTGTCCATATCAAATAACACTCTCGCTCACATCACATCAGACAGTGCACCGCCACTACAAGCAAAGTTTGATGGTGTTTTCATGTGAGCTAATCAGGAAGGCTCACGATTGGCTGAGGCACCAGCCAACCAGAGGCAGGCCATGACGTTGCTAGGGCAACTGCCTCTGCAGGGGCGTGCCGTGAAGAAACAGGTCACTAGAGGAAAGAAACAGTCTCCCATTTTGGCTCAAGGCCTGAAGCAAGAACACATTAGGTAAAAGGAGGCTGTTTGAGCCACTATGGCGGCTCAACGGAGCCAATTGCAGATGCGAGTGCAGGTCATTTGTGATCAGACAAAGAGGGAGGAGCGCTGCGGAAGGCGATTGGGCCAGGCAGGTGTTTGTGCACGTGAGGGAGAAATGTGTCTGGGATGGTCGTGCGGCTGGAAGACCCTTCCTGGGCACTAAGCAGCCTCTCTCGCATCTGCCGCTCACGCACTCACGTGCAGCCCCAGATTTTTGCTGATATCATCCCTCTGCAAAGTAGGTGTAGGGGACGTTTGTCATATTAACAAGCAAGCACACCAGGCCACACACACACACTCCCAAGCACACTGCCACACACACACACACACACACACACACACACACACACACACACACACACACACACACACACACACACACACGGACATGCACAGAGAGAAAATGTACTGCTTGTTGTTGTTTATATACAGTATTAAGACATGACCTTGGATGACCTTTTTGGAGGAGGGGCCGGGATAACGTTTTGCAGGTACAGATAAAAAAAGGTTTGAGTTTGCAGGGTTGAGTGAGACTGTCTGAAAGACTTTATGGCCTCTCTGCTGTCGTCAGGAAGCATGCAGAGCTGTCAACAGCAAGATAGAGGTGTAATACTGTATCTGTGACAGTCTGAGAAAAACAGAACAAGAATACAAACATGACTACCGCGTCTCGCACCGTCTGTCAAAATAGGCTGCAGCTTGGAAATGTCAAGACACACACACACGCGCACACACACACACACACACACACACACACACACACACACACACACACACACACACACACACACACACACACACACACACACACACACACACACACACACACACACGGATACTGGTTCTGCCCCTCACTCACTCTCCCTTTATGACTCTCTCTCTCTCTCTTTCTCACACACACACACACACACACACACACACACACACACACACACACACACACACACACACACACACACACACACACACACACACACACACACGGCCATGCTGTTTCTGCCCCTCACTCGCGCTCTCCCTTTATGACTGACTCTCTCTCTCTCTCTCTCTCTCTCTCTCTCTCTCACACACACACACACAAACACACACACACACACACACACACACACACACACACACACACACACACACACACACACACACACACACACACACACACACACACACACACTGGATAAAAGACACTATTCTGAGTCTGACTCAATTTCAAAAGTTACAAGACACGGAATTTCAGCATGAACTGAGACTGACTCTTGCCTAAGATCAAACAATTGTTTAGGCCTACCTTACTGTATGACGCAATCACGTCACATCAGATTCCCTGGTCTGACCTGGATGGAAGTAAGCTGGTGCCTCAACTGCACTCAAACAAAGCCAGTGAAGCAGTAAAGAATCAAAGCATTATTCAAAGAAAACACTGTACTTGTTGCCAAGTTGCACAAGATGTACCAGAGAAGATGGGGGGGGGGGCAGCTTATTCAACCATCTGTTCTTACATCCCCAAAATAGAGTATGACTTTAATAAAGCACACCTCCAAAACACACTGGACCTGGTACTGGCCCAGTTTCACCTCAAGGGGAAGGTCAACAACAAACTGTGTCAGCCAGCCAGCCCCGGACACCCATGGATGCACACTCAAACATGCCCCTTGCCAGGGAAGCCAATGGGTACGAGGGTGGGGGTCAACCGGGTCTGTTATCCCAGGCCCAGGGACTTCCCTCCTCCACTTGTGCTTGTGGCGTCATGTTTTGCTGAAGCCCCGCCTCCGTGGAGAAAACAATTATGTTTCCCAGTTTCCCAGCCACAACAATTTTTGGGGGACTGTTTTTCCTTCACCATTCAGTTTGCAAATGAGAAAATGACTTAGCAATTGAGCTTTTTCGAGATATTGAAATACAATGGTGTTGTCAGTGATTTGTCATCATGACATAGTACTTCCTGGTTCGAGGCCACAAGAACAAGTGGAGGACGCAAGTCCGCATATTGGAATGCACTCTTTGTCCCAGACCCAGCAAAAGCTATCAGCACCCCCTCGTCCCCTCCTCCATGCTGTCGTTGTAATGGTATAGGCGTGCTTTAATGCAGGCAATGACGCTGATGGGCAGGGATGTGGATCCATACCACGGACAGGCTAAGTGCTCCGCTAGCGTGACGTGGAGCGGAGCGGAGTGAACTCAACATGTCAGCTGTGGCTCGCTCAGCAGATTTTGTTTTTCTTTCTACAAGCCCCTTATTGGATTTTATAAAACAAGCACGTAGGGTTAGGCAGGCTACGATCCAGCTGGACTATATGAGTTGTTTATGCAGTAAATGTATTCAGTTCATTTATGTTTATGCAGTTTGGATGCGGTTAAAATTGTGATGGCACAGTAACACTGCAACCGCTTAACTTATAGCCAAATATTAACACCACAGACACTTAACCTACTGTAGGATGGTGATTTTCACTGTCATGCAATTCGCTATTAACCTGTAATTGAATAAAGTAGTCATTACTCTGGATTAGAGCTAAGCCATGTGGAAAACCTGTCTTTCTCCTCCAAGAAAGTGGTCTGCTATGGCTGAACAACACTGCTGACAAGGCTGTGGATGGGGGCCACCATCATCCATGAGGACCATTCTGATTTTTGTATTCTGATAGTTTTACATTGCAATTAAATATTTGAGGAAAAGCTATTTCTTTTTTCCATAAACAAATAACTTAACAATGAACTGTGAACAAATAATGAAAAAAACCTCCTCTGCTGTATGAAAAATAAATGGCTCAAGGTTAGCTCTCCTGCTGGGGTCCCGGATTTGTTATTCATTAAAAGCCTTCTGCTAAATGTCAGCTCGAGCAGATACTGTTTATCAGGCCTGTGTTGGTCCTCTCCCCCACACTCATACAGTGCAATAACACACACACACACACACACACACACACACACACACACACACACACACACACACACACACACACACACACACACACACACACACACACAGACACACACACACACACACACAGATTGTGCAGACAGCTGCAGGAGAGGAGAGTTCCCAGTACAGGGACCTATGGGACTACAGCAGCAGTAGCAGTGAGCAGCTAACAAACAGACCCATCATCATCATGCAGAGGACACACACACACACACACACACACACACACACACACACACACACACACACACACACACACACACACACACACACACACACACACACACACACACACACACACACACACACACACACATCTGCCCACATCGACTTGATATGCATACACTGTACACACACACACACACACACACACACACCCTTGAGCCCGCCCACACACGACACACTGCTACGGACCTAAATTTAGTTACTGAAAGGACACCGGTAATTGCCCTGCTAATAGCTTCTGTTTTCAAGCGCCAGAGAGAGCGTGTGCAAGAGCGAACATTAACAATGCTCGCTTCCAAATAGCAATGCAGCGCAGACACAAAGCCTGCCCTCCTGTTCATAATGCTAAATCCATTAAGAAACCACAACCCGCCTCCATTATCATCATGCACCCAACTGTTGCTTGCTATGATCACAACAGCTCCTCACAGATGACATAATAATAATTCATGCACAAATAGCGTACTGATATGGCGAGCTAATGTTAACAGGAAACAAGTAGCGATGAGACAAGATAGAGCTGTCAAGATAATAACATGATAATGCAAAACACAAGAAATACAGCAAATACACAAAAATATGAATTACATTCAAGCTGACTGCTCCATGCTGACATACCAGCTTGCTTTCATTAATATCATCATCACACACCACTATAACTGTTGCTTTTGTGGACACAAGAGTTGATCATCAGTTGATCAACAGTAGTTAACCAACCATCTAAATAATTCTTCATGCATAAATGGTGTACTGAACTGATGTGATATGATCTGCCGCTTATGTCAAGAGGAAACAAGCATGATAGCTACTGTATGTTAAGATCACAACAAGATAACACAAAACACGAGAAATACACTAATGAAGTACATTCTAGCTGACTCTTCCATGCTGATCACGAGTGGGTGGGTGGATGACTGAACCCTCAAACATTGTGGGTATAAGATGCACTTCAACAACATGGAGCTTAAACCGGTCTTGATTCAATCAGATTTCACATCCTGACGGCCCTACCTTTAGTGCTACGGTAGGGCCGTCAGGATGTGATTTCTGATTGAATCAAGACCAATCTAAGCCCCATGTTGAAGTGCATAGCACTGGGCAGCTATGCCGGCGACTCAGGTTCGATTCCGGCCTGGGTCATTTGCAGATCCTCCCCAATCTCTCTCTCCCACTCATTTTCTGTCGTCATCTCAGACCGACCTAATAAAGGCATAAAAAGCCCCAAAAATGATATACGTATATAAAACAGATGTCACATCCTGTCAAAATATCCCTCAAGAGAGCTGCTGAGGTGCAGTGTGCTAATATGCACCACCTCGAACTCGAGCCATATATCAGGCAACGCTGCCCATGGGGACCCAGGTTCAAATCCAGCCTGGGTCATTTCCCAACCCTGGCCCATCTCTGCCCCTCAGTACTTCCCTGCCTCTCTCTGAATTGCCCCCAAATAAAGGCAAATAAAATGTTTATAACACAAAAGCTCTAAGCTCCTAAGCTCTCTCTCTCCCTGTGTGTGTGTGTGTGTGTGTGTGTGTGTGTGTGTGTGTGTGTGTGTGTGTGTGTGTGTGTGTGTGTGTGTGTGTGTGTGTGTGTGCCTCTCTCTCTCTCTCTCTCTCTCTCTCTCTCTCTCTCTCTCTCTCTCTCTCTCTCTCTCTCTCTCTCTCTCTCTGCCAGTGGTAGCATGCAATGACCTTGTGCTTAAGCTCTCGGTCTCGGTCTCTGTCTCTGTCTCTATATCTCTCTGTCTCTCTCTCTCTCTCTGAGATTCACTAACACAATGTAAAGTATGTAATAATGTAATAATGTGTATGTGTGAGGTCTTGTCAAGATGACCTAAATATATACCAAGTCAGCAGTGGGTTAAGTTAAGTGGGCCACTTCAGCAACTAGGCCTCTAACAGACCCCAAGGGACCCCCTGAGAGTGATGCAGACTCAGATAAGTAACCATGGACTGCGTAAATCCCCTTTTGTCAGAAAGCACATTGATTGTTTTTGTAAGATGAGTAAGCTATGTTTGGCTGGTACAGACTTTTAGTACAGTGGAGTTTTTTATGGCTTTCCATCTTCACAAAGACATTCTGTGAGGGGCAGAGTGAAAGTAAATACACTCAAGAGATGCCTTGTTTTATGATCTCATCCAAACACCTTGCACTGAAACACCCACCAGGGAAGGTTTAAAGTTGCTGCATGAGTCACCTTTTATTACTTGCCTGACTTCAAACACAAAAATATGAGTCGTATGTGCCGGGGGTTGTTTGTTTTTTGTTTATTTACACAATTATTTGTGGATAGGATGCATTTTGTACAAAATGTGGCAATGGTTAAGCCACTACCCCTCCATCAACTGTTCTCAAGGCACTTCAGTCTGCAAACAAAGCTATTTTTGTCTTGCCACTATCTTGGAGGGTTTTATAACTTAAAGGGCATTATCAATGTGGTGTGCACTGAGTGTGGTGTGGTGGAGTGATAAAAAAGCAATCTGATAGCCTTACCTGGGGGAGGTCTCTTTCTGAACATCTCCACACCTCAAAGGTCCCGCCACTTCGTCCCATGAGAGAAGCCTACACACACACACACACACACACACACACACACACACACACACACACACACACACACACACACACACACACACACACATGAGCACACACATAGAAAAACACATTGTCAACAGGATCTCAAGGGTAAAACAGGGGACACAGACAGCCCAGTCAGGGAATTCTTGGTTATCTAATCCCTCGCTTTCAAGCAGAGCAACCACACGAAGACCCCTTTGGCCTCACACATTCATGCAGGACAGATAGTTGCAGTAACCAGTTTGAAAAAAATCGGGACGATTCGGGACGGTTCACAGTGATTTTTGGGACGTTTCGGTTCCGGGACGGTTGCGAAAAAAGTTCATTTTAATCCCTGTCAGATACACACTTGAGGTGTGTTCAAAATATCGGTATCGGGATTAGAGATGCACCGGATCCTGATTTTTAGGATCCTGCCGGATACCGGATCCTCTGTTTAAGATCCTGCCGGATCCAGAACCGGATACCGAATCCTAAAAGCGCTGAAACAGGCTATAGTCTACTCACACACATGGGCCCTTTTTATTATGTTGGCTCAAACTATTTTTTTTGACTCATTGGCTCACTGCCACACTGCCTGCAATGGCCGCTTCCAAAGGGCTTTCACTCCATGCAGTGATTGGGGTTGTGAAAGACTGACTGAAAAGCCTAGGCTAGAGATGCACCAGATCCTGATTTTTAGGTAACATGCCGGATACCGGATCCACTACTTAAGATCCTGCCGGACCCGGATCCTGTGAAAAACCCCGGTGCATCTCTAATCAGGATACATCATCACAGGTCTATTCACAATACATGTAGTGTATCGGAGGCGTCGGTATCGGTATTTCATTTAATGAAACAAGCTGACTTTTGAATGCTACACATCACACAGCAACTAGCATTTGTGATGCATCTTGCATCATGAACAATAGACCTACACTTTAGTGAAGGCCATGTTTTACGTTCACTACAATGTAAGCTTAACTGTTGCTGTACTGAAAAAAAGTAACATTTGGGTATACAGTATGTCTGTTTTCTTAAAGGGACACTGTGCAGGAAATGGTCAAAAAAGGTACTGCAACTATGCTGCTCATTGAAACTGGGCTGCCTATTGCCAAATTTGATCTTTACATGAAAGTTTACTAAGTAATAAACTAATATTTTCTAGTATGGTCCAAGTACAGTCATTTTTGGAAATTAAAAATGGCGGACCATGGAGAAGATCCCCCTTTTCATGTATGAAAAGTGCACTTTTTCCAGTCATAATGAATACTTAGAATTTGATGCTGGTGGTAAGTATTCATGAAAAAGGTAACATTAGTTACATGAATTCTGGAAATAAACAACTAAAAATCTCACACAGTGTCCCTTTAAAAATGTAAAACAATTAGGGGTGGGCATAGATTATTTTTTTTAATCTAGATTAATCTCACTGTAATTATGAAATTAATCTAGATTAATCTAGATTAATCTATATCAAAATGGCTCATTCAGAATAGGCACGATAGCGAAATAATGCCGAAAAAAAACCTTGGGGTTTCTTAAAACAGATGGCGCATTAGACCAGAGCTCATCTTTTTTTCCAAAATGCATCTCATCTTCAAAAAATGGTCATGTTGATACTTGGAGATAAAAAAAATCACAGCAATATGTGTAAAGTGTGTCCAATATGTTAGGAAGCATTTACAGTTATAAGATACTGAAATTTCAAAATGAACAGCGCTATAAGTTGTAGAGGCAAATACAGATAAATCTATCAAACATGTAGGCTACAGTATTTAAACAATATTACCTCAACAATTCAGCATTTCTAATGGGCAGAGAGAGAGAGAGAGAGAGAGAGAGAGAGAATCTGCCACTGTCCCTTTACGTGTAAGAGAGGGAGGAGCACTGCGCGTAGTAGGCACAGCAGCCCTCAGCAGAGCCAGGCTACTGGATATGCCTATCTAGAACCTACAGCACTGGCTCACGGCGATTTGATAGTTGTTCTCAGAGTTAGAATGCCAGATGAGTTACAACTCGACATGAATTCAGTTTGCAAAAAAAAAAAGTCAAGCGCGACAACCGCGAGGTTTATTACCATCGGACATGAGAATATCTCACTGAATCGCGAATGTGCGCGATTGCAACACAAACATTCAGCGAGAGTAGATATTGACAGTTTCAGTTTGACAATCTTCAAAATGCATAGGACTATCACACGGAATGTTATGCAATTATAGCACAGGCAAGATTTCTGGAAGTTGTTTATGTATTCTATGCAATGCGTGAGGAAATGTAGGCTATGTCGGGCTGCAGCTACTCACACACAATAATGTCTCTCTATGCTTCACCTCAAACAATAACGTCTCTTTAGTCTACCACTTATGAAAAAGCACTCAAACAACAACTACCACGGCAGAGGGATTAATGTTTTCAGCATGCAAACACTTCATATTTAGTAGGTCTGCTGAAACAACAGGTGGAGAAAGGAGAAGCGACTGGAGCGCAGTCTAAAAGCGTCTGTCAATTAAACGCTATGGTGACGTGCATACCCAAACTCCAAACCTATATTTTGAGAATAGATTAACGTGCGATATTTTCTTTATCGCGCGACAAGAGTCTCACATTATCGCAGCACGTTAACGCCGATAACGGCCCACCACTAAATACAATGAATAAAAACTCAAAAAAGTAGGCCTAAAATATTGTGTATGATACTTAGCGCTGTATCAGGATGCATATGTATCGTGATAAGTTACGTATCGTATCATGACCCCTGTATCGGGATGTGTAATCTTACCGTAAGGTGGTTGGCAATACCCACCCCTAATACACACAGAGAATGTGGTCTTTTTGTACTCTAAGATTACACTGGACAGGAACCCACTGTGTAAAATTAACTTTGCTGTTAAATTGCACATAAATTGCATTACCCTATTTAGAAATTATCCTATGATGATATGATCCTATGATTGGATCCTGTGATCCTATGATTGTAATCTGTGTCGGTCGGGTTCCAAAGTGTCTGATTTCACGTGAAATGACCCTAGTCTAGCCCTATTCTGTGTAAGGTCTGCACAACAGGCCACAGGCGCAAACCCGGCCCACCAATCAGAACACAAGGGTTTTTTCCATCTGTGTGTACAGTATCTTTGGGGCGGGCTTGGTAGGATGATGGCATGCCTCACCTGCACACCGGTGGAGATAGCAGAACGACTATTTAACCAGCCGTTTGACTGGTCATCTGGTTGGCCAGGACAATGCAAAGACGGCAACTGTTTGGTCCCACTCCCACCTGCAACTATATGAACCATGCGATTCCATCCAGACTAAACTTCTCATGTCTTACTCTGGCTCGCCAGGCTAATAAATCTACCGTGTGCATGGACAACAAGGAGTAAACAGTCAGCCATGAATAACAAAGTGAGTCATCAGTCATCAGCCCCCTTCCCTTGTCAACTGTTCAGACTAGCTCTCTCTCTCTCTCTCTCTCTATCTCTCTAATATGCAACTATTTTCATCTGGGTTGTGTTGGAACATCAATCCCAGTCTCCCTAAAGTGGTGTTGCCAGCACCCCCACAAATGCAGAGAGAGAGAGAGAGAGAGAGAGAGAGAGAGAGAGAGAGAGAGAGAGAGAGAGAGAGAGAGAGAGAGAGAGAGAGAGAGAGGGAGACCCCTAAAAAAATACACACAACCCTGAACCCTCACAAACAACCTCACCATCAGCATCACGAAAACTAAAGTGAACTCTTGTTCTTAAAGCCTCCAAGCTGCAACATCTGGTCACAGGGCGGACATGCACGACAATACAGGATGCCGAAACAGCACACCAGGGCCCACTTACATACTGTAAATGAGTTCATGATTACAACAAGACATTGCCCCAGTGGTTTTTACAAGCAAACAAACAACACGCCCACAAGTCTCACTAAATGAGTCCCGTGATGCTCGTGAAGCTTTTGGCAGTTGAACTGTTTTTAAGACAATGACTGCAGACGCTTTGGGTTGGTTGCCTGTGGTCTGGACAGCATAAACAAGGTTTGTGCATGTCAAACATCTTGCATTGCTGTCTGAATAGTGACTGGAACTGACTGAGAGAGAGAGAGAGAGAGAGAGAGAGAGAGAGAGAGAGAGAGAGAGAGAGAGAGAGAGAGAGAGAGAGAGAGAGAGAGAGAGAGAGAGAGAGAGAGAATTTGAATGGGATATTGTCTGTGAAATATGAAAATATAGGCTACAAAATCTACACTAGCCATCTCCATTCTGATCTGGAAATTTTGATGAAGGATGGAATTCCTTGTGAAAGAGGTGTTGGGCATTTTGGGCAGAAGTTCAGGGTTATTTTTAGGGTGTAGTTTGCAATTACATGAGGTGAGTCTTGGCCGCCCATTCAGGAGAGTCGAGATGACAGGCTATTATTTAGGTCTATACTCAGTTACCATTACATAATTGTAAACAGGCTGTAGGGTTCTGTCAAAATAGGATAGGAGTTGACACTGTGTAGTTATGTCTACAGCAGCAGTCGTGTAGAAATCAACAGCAGAATTGAATTCACCCAAACTTTTCACCAAACTTAAGTTATGACACTGTAATTATCATAGATGGGCATACATCAACAGATCAATGAATTAGGCAAGAGCTCTAGTTCTACAGCATAGAACTTGACATGTTCTGAGTTCCATTATCTAAATTGGGTTCCACTGTTCTCTCTAATTAGCTCGAGCTGGTGTCCTGATAGATTATTTAGCCGACAGCCGTACCCTCATAAACAGATCTTTTCAGTCATCCCACCTTTTGGTAATACTGGAGAGCTGCTTTGTTTGATCTTAATTTGTGATGTGAACACACATTTTGTCTCATTTCAACTTTAGGTGTAATCTGCCATATGACGTCGCTAGCATAACAAATCTACTGTACACCAGCAAACACGCTGCACTTCAGATGCCATTGCCAAACAGGATGATGCAGCTGACTAGGATTCACACTAGTATCACAGCAGATACAAGTGAAATTGTGCTGAAATGATTGTTACAACATGCCAGCCCTGCTTAATGAGAGCTGTTGGCATAACGATGTTCACTTCTTCAATGACACCTGACATAGTTGCCCCGAAGCCTTTCGTTTTGAAAGCCTGCCAATGTTGACTGACCCCAGTGTTATGGCAACGTTACCGTAATCCTAGCTACCGTTAGCTGGCTAGTGTAAAAAACAATGTAGAAACGCTCCTTAAAGTAACTGCTATCAAAACAAGTAAACATCCGAATTACCTTGTCAGCTTCAAATGGCAGCGCTGGCGTATATGTGTGAAGCCACCCCAGTTTCTCTCGCTATCATTCCGTTTTGTGGGTTAAGCATCCTCTCGGGTTAAGGCAACGTAGGTAAGAATATGTCCAGGGGTTTCTCCGTCAAATTACATTCTTGAGGGGTGGGTGAGATCACAGAACACGCAAGGTTGCGAACGCAGCCTGCAGAACAGAGGAAACGAGACAGGGAGGAGGGGCGGTGCTCCGCTGGACATCACATTCAGCACCTTTCATAACTGCTTTTGTCAAATCTGAATTGATTTTTGTTTCGTCCGTCCACACCCCTAAATGCCATTTGTCATTACCTTGCCATCATTTGCATCAACGGTGCAAAGTTGTTTTTATTACTAAACTGCTATTGTTCTTTTGATGTAACATGTAGCAAAAGTAACGAGCACCTGCCATCATTTCTGTTCAGTCCCAAGAACTATCTGCGAAATTTCAAGTGACGGGTGGACCATTGGCCATGTGCTTTCTGTTGTGATGTTCTCTTGCGCCCTCTCCTGGTAAGTGTGAAAATTGATGACAGTCCCATAGGCCTACATTAGGCCTGCAAGTATTTTTTATATATATTTTTATTATTATTAAAGACAAACACATAACAAACAAAACAAATTCTTAAAAATATATTTATCACATTACATCACATACCAATACTCAACTACTGCACTTTTTTTAACCATTTCTCAAGTACCGTACCACTGAAAGAATACCACAGGTACTTAGAGTAGAGTAGAGTAGAGTAGGCCTACAGTAGAGTATCATTTAGGCCTATTAATCCCGAGGGAAATTAAGGTGTCCAGTAGCATACATACATAAATACAGAAGAAGACACAAAGACATTACACACAACATTGCACATATATTCACCATACATACATACCTGTACAGTATATTCACAAAGTCATATCTCTCTCTCTCCCACTCACACTCACACTCCCACTCACACACACACACACACACACACACACACACACACACACACACACACACACACACACACACACACACACACACACACACACACACACACACACACACACACACTTTGCCTGCAGTAGCCCGAAAAACAATACCCGCTCCTTATATCAGAAGCTATTGCACAACACTAACTAAAAGTCTATGAGACTTTGCATTCATTGTTACATTCATGTGTTGTTCATCTTCACTGATTTCACAGCATCCGAGCACCCATCTGTCTTCACCGATTTGAGCATGTTCATGTCCATTTCAGGCACGTCCAGCTTCAGCATCTTGTTGCCAAGGCAGAGGCCGTCATCACCAGCTGACGGTTCCAGTGGAGGGTGATGCATCTCTATGAAGACGTAGTACAGGGCTGAGCCCACCAGGGCACCCAGGAATGGAGCTACCAGAGGCACCCAGAACCAGTTGTTGCCAGCACTAAGTATAGGGAGAAAATAGTGGTGAATATCAATGGTATTCTTAATTTCCCAAAATGTTTGTACTTAATATACGTATCTTATCTGTATGATAGATAGATAGATAGATAGATAGATAGATAGATAGATAGATAGATAGATAGATAGATAGATAGATAGATAGATAGATAGATAGATAGATAGATAGATAGATAGATAGATAGATAGATAGACAGACAGACAGACAGACAGACAGATAGATAGATCTTAATTACCTGAACACCTCGCTTCCCCAACCAGCTAGGTAGGAGAAGACGCGCGGGCCCAGGTCGCGAGCAGGGTTGAGTGGGTAGCTGCAGTTGGAGCCCATGCAGAGGCCCATACACCAGATGACCAGGCCCACCATCAGGGGCTCCAGCGCAGGAGGAGTGGCCCAGTTCCTCTTGTCGCCCAGGGCCAGCACACACACCATCAGTACCGCCGTGCCTATCACCTGAGGATGGGACAGGGTCATGATGACATGACGAAGGAGAGGCAGTGGGGACAAATGACAAAGAATAATGCCAAGGTCAGGTAAGGGAAATTTATTTGCAGAGGTGTATGAAGTATGGTGGATGAAGAAGTACTGCACAGCTATAGTGATATTACAAGTAGTGTAGCCTCTTACTGCAGATGGGCCCATCGACGGGCCTTTTTCCTCTTTGCTGAAAATGGTCTACTACATCAGAACATAACATTGCTATGACAATGCAGAGAGTCTTAAGTGACTGATTAAGTCTGGTCATTACCATTTTGGGGACAATAAGATTATAGCAGAGGCTCTGCGCTAAGGGGTTAATTTAGGCATTTTGGGTTGAAGTCTTCTTGTTCCCCCTTACCTGGTCCACCACACCGTTCCAGATGCTGAGGTATTCGGAGGGGTAGGTGGAGAAGATGCGTGCTGTGGAGTTGGGCCCAGTCACGGTGAAGACTCCCTGAGTGTACATCATAATGGCATCTGAGAAAGGCAAGAAAGCTTATGGCCACTGCACTATTATCATGCAAAAAAATTACGGTCACCATTGTAATCTCTACGACCATCATCATTCTTATCATCATCATCATCATCATCATCATCATATTGCCATTATTGTCGAATTATCATAGAACGAAAATCAGCAGCATCATCTTCATTAGAATACAGTAGCTGCTCTCATACCGTAATACAAAGCATAGACAGTCGCTGCTCCGAGGAAAGAACCCAGGACTTGGGCAACTGTGTACATGGGCAGTTTCCTCCACTGGTGTCTCCCCATCACACACAAGCCCAAAGACACAGCAGGGTTCAGTTGAGCTCCTAAACAAAGCCATCGACACACACATTTGACACACATTCACATTCGTAGCTACATAGTAAACACATGCCCAGACACTTCCATTTTGCAAACTACTGGATACTGTGTTTCATGCTGTTGCACAATATTGAATTTCACTGACACAAGCAAAAGAGCAAAACTAAATGTACGCACTTGTGATGACTTCATGATGTACAATGTAGCTTTAGAATGTTTTGTAATATGTAGTATGTGTTACTTATATTTCTAGTGAAGCTTTTATACAACAGTATTGTACTTTGGGTTATTATTTTGGTAGAAGATTCAATGGCATTGGTAATACCTTTTCTATCAATGCCTTATTCACTCTCCACAAGTTGTATTTCCTCTTTAGTGAGTGTCAAGCAATTGTACCATATTTTAAGACCAAAAATAATTGTACGTTAAATGGATTACACCATACGTTACTCACCACCAGAGGTGGAAAGTAACTAATTACTTTACTCACGTTACTGTAATTGAGTAGCTTTTTTGTGTACTTGTAGGCCTACTTTTTAAACTACTTTTTAAAATTTGTAATTATACTTTTACTTAAGTACATTAAGCACAAAACAAACAAACAAACAAAAAACCTCTAGAATTCTAGCCTAGTTTATAAAGAGTTGGCGCGTGCGACCTGTCTCTCACTCAAACGATGTTGGCTGACATGGAGGCTGACGATGGAGATTCACTTAACTCCGAGGAGATCAACATTAGCTGTTCTTCCTCTAACCCAGTGCACCCCTTGCACATCTAGAGGCATAAAACGCTGATTGTTAAAAAGTAACTTTTTACTTTTACTCAAAGTACAATTTAAATTATTTACCTTTTACTTTTACTTTTTTTTTTTTTTTTTTTTTTGACTGGTAAATTTACTCGTAGCCTACTTCAGTACATTTTCAACAGAGTAACGGTACTTGTACTTGAGTACAATATTTTAGTACTCTTTCCACCTCTGCTCACCACTAAAAGCCAGGCATTAACAAAACTACGGAGACTGAAACAAAAATGTCTGCAAACTTAACTATTTTTTAATTTCCATGTTTAATGCCATGATATATCTCGATGTGATGTTTCTTTAGGTATCTTATAGGTTCCACTTCGGCTTTTTTCGCACACCTCAGCTGGCAGGTGCGTCGGAGATGGCACCATGGATCACTCAGCAAAGTTAAAGAAACTCCCGCACACTGACCATTTCGCTGTTCTTTCTCTAATAAATGATGTTTCGGTACTAGACCTTCATCAGGCAATCAGAAACGTTGTTTATTAAAGAAAGAACAGCGAAATGGTCAGTGTGCGGGAGTTTCTTTAGGTATCTTATAGGTTCCGCCATTGCCAAGCCTTTGGTCAAAGACATTCCCTAGGGTATGGGTATGGTGCCCTGGTGCCCTGCTGCCCAAGGTACCCTGAGCAAGGTCTTTGACCAAAATCTTGGCAATTACAAAAAAATGGCCAAAATAATTGAAAGGCTAGCATGAATGCACATGAAATATGTCTAGATTAAACTTGAAACATCGTTGACAGAGAGGCTCCCGCCCTATCGCTCTGAGCACATTCCGGAAATCCTCTAAATGAACATGTACTGTATTAATTTGGGCATCCAATCTGGCCATTCTTACCTGAGACGCCCCTGCAGATGTACATGCCGAAGGTGGTGGCCAGGGCAAAGGCAATGGTGCTGGAGACGTAGTCCCCCTTGGTGCCCCCACTGGTCACCAGCTGCGCCATAGACCCCACACCCAACAACTGCAGCAAGAAAATGGGGTGTTACTATTTCAGAGTATGGTAAGTAAGTGCCAGAAATCATCTAAACGTATACTGTTGCAGTACTGTATACTGGTATTACTATTACAGGGATAAGAAGTCCTGATAGTCTATGCCAAAAAATGAGAAGTGCTGATACACAGTGAAACATTGCAAGCCAGTTAAACATCAAATGAATGTGCCCTTATCAATTCAATGGAATTTTGTATTAAATTATTATACCACCATTCATATTAGCTTAGGCCTACTGCAGTGTGGTCATAATGGTCATGCAACATATACGTAGATATACGGGGTTTTTTTTAATGTGAAAAGACATTTTCTTCATACTTACAATCATTATGTAGACTCCCAGGAATTCTGCTAAGCATTCTCTTATGAGAGGTTTCGTGTCCCCAAACAGTCCCCGTGCTTTTTCCATGTTATGAAGCTGTTATAAAATCAAGTCCAGGAACAGGAGCATATGGGATGTGGCGGGTGTCTGTCTGCTTGTCAGGATGGGATACCATGCATAATGTTTTTTATCGCTCCCCCATTGACACCCTTTATAACACGGTCCACAGAATGCAACATTTATCCTGCCCAGGACCGCCGACAGGGGGAGGGGAACAAAGGGGTATGTTGTCCCGGGCCCAGAGAGACATCGGAGCCATAATTGGGTCCCCATTACATTGTACGTATTGGGTTGGGGGCCCTTTCAGAAGATTTTGTCCTGGGCCAAGCAAAAGCTGTCAGCGGCCCTGATCCTGCCAAAGAGCAACATTTTCAACAAAGCCATGTCCTCTGCTCCTCTGTGTTTGTAAGAACATGGTGGGTTCACACACACACACACACACACACACAGACAGATGGTCCATGTGGACATCAAGACAGTTTCATGTAGCTATGCACACACACATGGGCACATGTACTAGTTAGGACACACTGACCTGTGAAAAAACTGTCCTGTTCATGAACAACATGGAGTCAAAGTCAAAGTCGTTCTAATTGTAACAACTTCCGATTGGAGGTTTTACCCCCTTTGTGTAGAAGTTGACTGGATGTTTATTTTTCTTTTTTTTGTTGGTCTTTTTTAAGTTTTTATTTGATAGGACAGTGTGAGAGGTGGACAGGAAGTGAATTGAGAGAGAGATGGGGAGAGGTCGGCAAAGGACCCGGGCCAGGAATTGAACCCGGGCTAGCCGCATGACAGGCGAGTGCCCTACCAGTTGGCCACGGCAGGGCCGGATGCTTATTTTTCTACCTTTGGTAAGTCTACTATTGAAACGGTGATACAGAAGAGGTGATATTCAGGTGTTAAGTGAGTTTTTTCCTCATTGATATTATGATGCTTTGTTGACTTGGAGACAGTTGATTTCTGGCTCATAACATCTGAAATGAATCAATTAATCAATATAGAAGAGATGAAATGTGTTATCTAGGCCATTTCACACACATGGCACAGAGGTAGCTCACAAACAAAGGAATCATTATGTGTCTCGATCATATAATTGTTATCATACAATGATTTACAACTTTACACACCTTTATTAATAAGTGAAAGGAATGCGACTGACCATTCAGCCAAATAGATAACAGGTGATCGCAGTTGTCCAACAGTTACCCAAGGAAATTGCGGTCATCATTGATAGGAGTTGTTATGCATGCCCTCAGTAAACAAAAAAATAAATAGCTCTTAAAGGCACATATGCAATGCAGTGTAAGGCTAACAAACTTGTACATAAAACAGTAGAGTAGAGTATAATTTATTGATCCCGAGGGAAATTAAGGTGTCAAGTAGCATACTACATACATAAATACAGAAGAAGACACAAAGATATCACACACAACATTGCACATACGTATATCCACCATACATATATTCACAAGGTCAGATCTCTCTCTCCCACACACACACACACACACACACACACACACACACA
The DNA here is from genome assembly GCF_034702125.1 of Engraulis encrasicolus. Lineage (NCBI taxonomy): Eukaryota > Metazoa > Chordata > Actinopteri > Clupeiformes > Engraulidae > Engraulis > Engraulis encrasicolus. The sequence continues at coordinate 43,650,222 of NC_085861.1, forward strand.
CACACACACACACACACACACACACACACACACACACACACACACACACACACACACACACACACACACACACACACACACACACACACACACACACACACACACACACACACACACACACACACACACACACCCCTCCTCATTTGGACATACTACCCCATATTGTACATTTTATGGTCCAACATGGACTGTCTTACATCACAAATTTTAGTCGAAACATTAAAAGAATCAATTCAATAATATAAATACCACATAAACGAGAAAGCAAGAGACTGTATAATGAGGTTGAAGGCTTCAACATGCCGGAATTTGGACAGTTCTCCAATCCTGTAGAAATTATTTCCACACATAGATCTGGAGGCAAAGCTAACAGTAGCTTCTTAGGAGGGGAAAATGAGCTCGGGCCCCAAGTAAATGAATAATAACTGGTCTTAAAATACACTTTTTTGTGCATGATAATAAGAAATACATAATGATGGTACAAAAAAAAGCTGGTCACAGAGGTTGAAAAGCTGGAAAGCTGCTTACAGAAATTGGCTATGTCATGTGTACCGTAGGACAAAGGCTATAGGGACTGTTCTTTGACCACAGGTGATTCAAACTTCTCATTGGTGTCTTTCACGTATGTAACTTTCCAGGGCTGCAGTTTGCTGTCTGTGTCCTCTGCTTCTCTCTTGGATTCTTCCAGATCGGGTAGATGCCAGTCGATGAAGACGAGGTAAATAAGGGTTCCCAAAACCCCTCCGATCATGGGAGCTACCAGAGGCACCCAGAACCAGTAGTTATAACAGCTGTGGAATATAGGGTACAAGAAAATACAGTTTAACCTGTTAAGACATGCCGTTATAAATTTGCTGCTACCAGAATGGCAATGACCAAGTCAAAGGCCCTGTGTTAATGTCAGAGGAGTGTAGTACCATGGTAGTTTACTTTTCAATGACTATTACAGCGTGCCATCGGAGGTACTAAAGGGGCTAACCCCTTTGCATAGAGCCTATGTTATAACCTTACTGTCATCAAAATTGTAATGACCAAATCTTAATCTGTTACTTAGCAATGTTGTTATGATGGAAGTAAAAGAGGAATGAATCAGTGCACACTGGTCGTCTTTGCTGGTAGTTTATTAGATGAACAATGCGTTTCGCTGTTGCTTCATCAGGTTCACTCTGACATTTCGCATGTCACCCATAGGTGTTAAGGCTGATTTCCTGGTCACATGACCTCACACACCTTCATCCACTCCATTCATTTTAGTGCTAGATATCATCCAATGCTGATCCCGGCTTGCATATTATCACTGAGCATCATACCATTTAAATTCCTATAAACTTTGACCACACTTTACCAAACAAACATTCCTCTATCTATATCCACATAGATGTTATACCATACATATCACTCCTCAGATACAGGCTCAGGCCATTAATAGGTAAATATGGTCAAAAGTGGTCAAAATGTATAGGAATTTAAATGGTAGGATGATCTGTGACAATATACAAGCCAGGATCAGCACCAACACTGGGTGATCGCACTAAAACAATGACCAGTGTGCGGTGATTTATCCGTCTTTTACTTGGACTACTTAACACATCACCAGCCCCTGGACAGTGGTTGTGCACAGGGACCCTGCTTTGAGTCGTTATGATGGAGTTGAGTGTTTTCAGCAATGAGTGAACGGGCCCACCAGCGGGCCCATGTGCGTAAAGAAGCTGCTATTGTCAGAATAGCATTTAATTTTCTATGCCATAATGAGTAAGGCATTTATCCAATAAGAAGTTGTTTGAATACTAGTTGTGTGTCCGAATTTGACTTTTTTAATAAATGCTCTTAAGAAGTCTTTCGTATATCGCACAATAGCCTTTCAATTCATCAAACTAAAGCCATCAAATAGCCATAATACTATACTAATAACACTTTTCCGGACTGCAATTTGTATTAGCTTCACACTGCCTTGATGTTAGCAGCCAGCCACAGTACAGTAGCCACAGGCTTGTGCCAGTGACACCAGGCAGGAACTCAGTGTTCCATCAGGACACTGTGTCTGTTCACACTCATGTCTCCTCAGTGGCCATCGCAAACTGACCACAGTGTAGCACTTGTTACACAATATGGCCCGCTGTGACAAATATCTTGGTGTCGGGGGGTTGAAATTCCAGCAGGATAAACACACTGGATCGGACTGGATCAAACATGAAGTATGATATCAAGTGGCAAAACATATGTCGTGAGGTATGAAGAAGGCAGTGCCGCCGGTCATGAGAAGAGAAAAACTAAGTGTAGGATGGAGCAGCCGTGGCCTAGTGGCTAAGGAGATGAGCTTTAGATCAGAGGGTTGCTGGTTTGAATCCCACCCTTCCTCCTATCTCACTCCATGGCTGAAGTGCCCTTGAGCAAGGCACCCAACCCCACACTGCTCCAGGGACTGTAACCTTAAAACTTCAACTTAAAAAATAACTGTAATTCACTTTGGATCAAACCGTCACCTAAGTTTAATGTAATGTAATGTAGCGTATAGGATGAAAATAGAGTAATAAACTATTAATAATAGTTAAGCTACATAAGCAAACTTATACATGTGTATACTGTATGTACAGTAGATATCCTATGTTTATTTGGCTATGGCCTATTATGCTGATAGACATTTTCATTGCCACAGTTCATTTCTACCAGTGGTGAAACAACTGCACACAGTGCCCCAGGGCAAAACAAAAAACTAAAGGGAGGGCCCTGGGTCCAGGAGCAAGAGCCCTGCTTGCCCACCTACTGTAGCGCCACCCCTGACTACTACCACTATGAATTCATTGCATTACATTACATGTGCATTACATTTAGCAGATGTCTTTATGCAAAATCGAGCAACAAAAGTCTGTTGTACTAAAGGTCGGGGTGCGGGCCCCCTCACCTGAACACCTCGGTTCCCCAGCCTGCGGTGAAGGTGAATAGGCGGGGTCCCAGGTCGCGGGCCGGGTTGATGGCTCCTCCGCAGTTGGAGGACATGCCCGTGCTGATGCCCAGCACGATGACTGCCACGATGGGCGGGATCAGACCTGGGGGAGCCGCAATGTTCCGCTCCTCACCAAGCGGCAGGATGCTCGTCATCAGCAACGCCGTGCCAACCACCTGTGGAGGAGGGAGAGAGAGAGAGAGAGAGAGAGAGAGAGAGAGAGAGAGAGAGAGAGACAGACAGACAGACAGACAGACAGACAGACAGACAGACAGACAGACAGACAGTCATACAGACAGACAAACAGAGCCAGAGAGAAAGAATGAAAGGATAGAGAAAGAATGAAAAGAGAGAGAGAGGCAGGGGGAACAGGAGATATGGAGAGAGGGAGACAGAGAATGAAAGGGGAGGCAGAGAGACAGAGAGGTCGAGACAGATAAGGGAGGTGCCGTAAGTACAGTACAAGACAGGGGCAGAGGAGAAATACTGTATGTAGTAAGCATTGTTCCAACCAGTTAACATAGAAATAGAGAAAAATAAAGAAATATAGAAATGCCACGATAAAGAGTATAAGAGAGAGCATGTGGTGTGTATGAAAGTAATAGCACTGGAGTTCAAACTATAGGCCCACATGGACACTCGGCAAAACTCTTTTGCTTGATCCATCTTTATAAATGGATAATGTTGAGGACACAAACACAACTGCACTGTTGTATCAGACAGAAATGAGATATGTGAAATATCATATAGGGTTTGTTCTTTTTGCTGACTGCACTGATCAGAAGCGATTGGACTGTGCAGCAGCAGTGGTGCTACACTGGGCTCCTTTGGTGCAGCCCAGGGAAGCTGACAAGGGGGTGCCAAACAGGTCAGTTGTCGCGGGCCCATGGAGAGATGGGGCCCAGAATTTGGTGCTCATTACATTGGCTCTTTCTCAATGCCCAGTGTTCGAGCCTTGCTAGGACGTGAAACGCCCAGAAATTGCATACTCTGCAGATTTCACCAAAGAGTATCCAATCACTGGGCGTTTCACGTCCTAGCAAGGGCATTGAGATAGGGCCTTTGTTTCGTAACGAGTGGGGGGGCCTTTTCAAAGCACTTTGTCCTGGGCCTGACCAAAGCAGTGCGCGGCCCTGCTGCTGCCTGATACCTGATCGAGGACGCTGCTCTGCAGGGAGACGTGGGGCGAGGGGTAGGTGGCAAATATGGAGGCCGTCTCATTGGGGCCGTAGACGGTCAGCACGCCTCCACTGAACTCCATGATGGCATCTGTTTAAGAGAAACATTATTACATTATTATATTAGCATTGGTGTAGATATTGATCTGGCTGTAGTGAACTCAGTTACAGGTCACTAATAAGACAGCACTAAGTTAACTCAGTGACAATTTTGAAAAATATGAAAGTCAGCGCCACAAATATACATCAATTGCATGTCAACCAGTCAAAGTTGATGCGTGCCCCTTGTTAGCTATGAATTCACATTCTCTAATAACTCATATGAAATCCTATTCATTGGCTATTAACTTACTACTGTATAACACTACTATATTTACTATATTATATTATACTTACTATAACATTAACTAACAGCACCAGACTTCAAATTATTCAAATTAAAAGAAGATACAGTATTTATATGCAAGAATTAAAAACGATACACATTCTGAGTGTCCAGTGGTCCTGAAGCCTACCGTAGTATACGGCGAAGACGACGGCTGAGGCCAGGTAGGCCCCCAGTATCTGGGAGAGGGAGTAGGGTAGCAGCTTCCTCCAGGGCAGCGTGCCCGTCACACAGAAGCTCAGCGACACCGCAGGGTTCAGATGCGCTCCTGACAGACAACACATGCCAAAAGTAGAGTAGAGGAGAGTAGAGTACGGTAGAGTAGAGTAGAGTAGAGTAGAGTAGAGGAGAGGAGAGGAGAGGAGAGGAGAGGAGAGTACTTTTATTAATCCCGAGGGAAATTAAGGTGTTGGATAGATTACATAAAAACATACAAAAACATACAAAACAAACTAACAAACATACAGTACATACAAAACATACAAGTGTAAAGGGGTACATTACAAAGTTGGAAGGTGTCACAATTACAGGATATTTCCACTTTTTAGCACATTTAGCTGAGTTGTCAGCAATGCAATAGAGTGGTCCTCACAGATTGTTTGATGTCTACTGGTGTGTGTGTTGCCTGTGTACCTGAGATTCCTTTTGAGAGGTACATGGCAGTCATGACCCCCACGGAGAAGGCGATGTTAGCGGACAGGAACTGGCCCTTGGTCTCATGGCTGGTCTTCACCTGGGCGCCCGCTGCACAGCCAAACAGCTACAGCGGGGTCAGAAGACATGCACAGGGCAGAGGTCATGCAGTATATGTGGGTATAAGGATGGGAAAAGCAGAGTATTGGTAAAATAAATCATTAAGGCTGGAGGGGGTTGGGTGCTGTGGCGCAGCAAACTAAGCAACCCGCATATGGGCTTGTATGCCGATGGGGACCCAAGTTAGAGTCCGGCCTGGGTCATGTCCCAATTGCTACCCCATCTCTCTCTATCTCTGTCTCCCCCTCTTCTTGTCTGTCCTGTCCTGTTCTCAACTGTCCAATAGGAAAGAGATAAAAAGCAATAAGAATTAAAATACACCATTCAGACATCAGCCAACACTTGTGACCTATATCCTCTATACAAACAGAAACATTGCAACGTTAAAATCTCAGCAAATATTTTATATTTGTGTCAACCCTGTATCCAAATGTTTTGAATTGTTTGTGTAACTCACTGCTTATGACTGATTTAAGTATGTAGCACTAGCTAGACATAATTGCAGTCATAAAGCGTTATCATGTTGTAGCTGTGGAAAGTTGCGCACATCGTAAGAGCATGCAGGGATTAAACCACATGTGATGGAAAGCGAAGATATCATGACCGCAATTAAGAAGAGGTTAAATAGCAGGTCGTAATATAGCACTGTAAATCTATCACACAGAGATGATATCTATGTGCAATCACTGACAATTTGCCGTGAACAATATTAACAATACACAAGGAAATTACAGTAGCTTCCTTAGTAGCAGGTAGCCTATATCATGTTATGTAAATATTGTAAATATATTATGAACCTTCATGAGTTTACGATTTATGTGGACAGTGGGACATGGTGTTACCCAAGTTAAACTGATAAGAACAAGAACTGACAAAAGACCTTGCTATGCACCCTTTTAGCAGAGATTCTTTAAGTATATAGAGATATGCCAACATAATAGGTTGCTATGGGCACCTAACATGACCAGGTTCCGGTCTGCCTAAAGGGGCGCGTCATAATGCTCCTAGCATTGAATAGAACAGTCCTCAGGTCTGCCTAGGTCTGCCTAAAGGGGGAATTCCCCCCCAATAATAGAACCCGGAAACAATGGGCCAATGGAACCTCTCTCTCTCTACTCTCTCTGTTTTTAGGTTCAATCAGTTAACTAGTAAGAACTCTTTCCAATACAGATAAGGTATATTATTAAGATAACAATCAGTTAAGTCAACTCTCAACACTAGTCTACTTCACAGCAAATGTTGACTAAGTGAGGCCACTAGACTCATAAAAACAGTGATTACAGCGAGCAGGATATTGCATAACGTATACAGGTCCGCATGCACATAAATCACAGGGAGTCTGCAGAGCACCAGACATTGTAGTACAGAAACAAAACACACACACTAGTTTAATTAGAATAAAGTTTAGGTAAACAATCACATAGTCTCAGCCTTTCTGTAGGCCTATAATTTCAAAATCATTGACCTTATAGAGAATATCCAACTTCAGATGACTTCAGAGGGGACAAACAGCTTGCCATACTGAAATGATTATAATTTGTGATGAAAACATATAGCTGATTGCCCCCAAACATCTCAAGACTACATCACGCATGAGCTCAGCTTTGTAAACAAAAACTGAGAGGTATGTTGATGGTCAAGGGGTAGTATATGTAAGTCTGCTATGATATGGGGGGTGGGGGGGTGGGGGGGGGGGGTGATGGGGGTGCTAAGCCCCCCCACATTTGGGCTTTCATTGCCCACGGGGAACCCGGTTTGAATCCGGCCAGGGTCATTTCCCGACCCTGCCCCATCTCTCTCTCCCAGTCATTTCCTGTCTACTCTCACACTGTCCTATAATAATAAAGGCTAAAAAGCCCCAAAAATACTATGATAAGCAAACAATACAATAAACAAAAGATAAACTCATGTGCGTCACTGAAGTGTAGCCTAATCTTTCAACATATCAAATGATTATATCATATGTGCCTGCTAAAGGAGTTGAAAGATTTAGCATGTCATACTGTACTTAAAATGTTGAATCAAATTATTTTCATGTTTTAAAAATTGGGTAACGCTTTAGAACAAGGTTCTTCTAATAAGCGTTTATAGTCACTAGTAAGCAGGTAGTAATAACCTTACAAGTGCCCAATAACATGCTTATTAACTTTGTTAACATGCTTATTAATGTTGTTAACATCTGATGAGTAACTTTATTTGAGCAAAAGCAGGAACATCGGTACACATGGCAGCCATCTTGAAAATGTAGGGTTTTTTTGCGACACCTCCATATCTAGTACTAGTCAGCATATCAAGATGGATATGTGTACCGATTTAAATAATAAGACTAAAAAAATAAACCACTATAAACACATAATAAGCAGCTTATAAGATGTTAACAAAGTTAATAAGCATGTTATTGGGCACTGGTAAGGGTATTACTACCTGCTTACTAGTGACTATAAACGCTTATTAGAAGAACCTTATTCTAAAGCATTGCCCAAATCATAATGTAGAATACAATGTATAATGTTGAAACTATTAGAATTGCAAAAGTTACTTCCCAATCATATAGATACTGTACACCACACTGAGCTTACAATGTATATACACCATGTAATACTACACATTGTTTCCCAATTTACTCTGCACCTATTGAATGGAAATTGAGCATGTAATACCATTGAGAAAAGAGTAAGCAAATGAAAGTGGCTCAGAAACTCACCAATAAGATAAAGGTTCCCAGTATCTCCCCCAGACACTCTCTGGCCAGCTCGTTCTTCACCGCGAATGCCCTTCTCATCTTCATCCTCATCTGTCCACGACTGTCACGGTTCTATTCACCTGTGCTGTGCTCATTGGGACTCACCTGCGCTCACTATCACCATCAGGATCACTCAGTCACACAACAGTTTACATCACCAGAGAGCAACACCTCTTCACACCGTTTGCTGATCTGTTTGACTTTGCTCAGTGACGACACTACACCTGTCAAATGGTTGCAGCATAGTGAGGCTGAGGCCAACCAGGTAGGTAATCACCTTCTGGTCACCATCACCAAAATACTGGTCATCGGAAGCCGAAGGCAAAGTGTGTGTGTGTATGTGTGTGCGCGTGTGAGTGTGCGTGTGCGTGTGTGTGTGCGCGCGCGTGTGTGTGTGTGTGTGTTGTGCAGCCCTGATCACAAAGGTCAATGATTAGGAAGATAATCAATGTGATAATATACTGTACACCACTAGCTGACCTTAAGGTTATACATGTAACAATGGTTTGAAGGAGCATGTCCAGAAAGATTTCTGGGTAACAAGAAGGTTCTCTCTTTGTTCAACATGCGAACAGGAAGGTTCAGGTGTGAAAAGAAAAATTCTCAAACAGACTTGCTCTGCTCTGTGCCCCTCAGTCACAGATTGCTTTTTGGAGATGAAGCAGTGGGTGACAGACTATAAACGGGATGAGATTCTTCAGTACAATGCTGAAGCAATGAAAATAAACACTTCAACTTTCCTTCAGGGAGAACCTCAGGAAACAAAAGACTTAAAGTGCATACCGTGCATTGCATTACGTCAATAGCACGTTGATTTTGTTTGTCGCAAGGAAAAGGCAAGAAGTGCAATTTCTTTTACTAACCACATGTTTGTTTAAGAAAAAAAAATCAATGAATGATTTGGCTTTCACTTTCTATAGCCAACGTGTCTAACTGGTCCAAAATGTTCAAATTTAAGTAATTGAACAAACAAATTATGAAGGTAATTACCCCATAATGTGAACCTATTTTTAAAAGGTGTGGTATTCCAAAAGGGCAATTGTTTGTATTCTCAACATGACATTTATGCTGTACTAACATGAATTTAAATTAAGAAAATAATTGCCTCATAATATATGGCTGTGGCTGGCACCTCACTAGTGGGCAGTACAAGACAATCAAGAAAATAAACACCTCCGTCTCTTGTGATATTTCACAGACTGTATGTGAGATTAGGATGTTGGTCTTGTTGGGAGTGATAAAGATCAGCCATGATGACATGTTATCTCATGGTGAGACAGTAAAACTCTTCATACTAAAAGAGGTGATAGGTGCCTTCATGGCAACATGTCCTTAGCCAATCATAAACACAACACCTCTTGAACTTATTGTAAATGATTACTTAACCTGTGCTGCCCTCGTTCAATTCATAACGGTTTACAAGTGTATTATACAGCGTAATATGTTATGTAGTAGTTGTGTACGTGAGTTTATGTTCTTGCATTGTGTCCTCACAGACATGTTGCTTTTGCGCCCTCCTATGGACAAAAGAAGAATAACTTGTGTGCAGAAGGAGCTTCCTGTTACAACATTCCCTGACCTCCGGTAGGACACTAAAGTTCCATTAAAATGGACTTGTGATACTTGCCCACTTCATTGAGAGATTGTCAGATCACTTTCTGTAATTAACCGTGATTAGGGTAAGAGGTTTGTACATGAAAAACACAGAGATATTTTTAAGTTAATTTTCCATTATTTTATTAATACATACACAGAAAAATATATCTTTCATGGATGGACAGATATGTGCATTACGGTAAACGTTAAGGTAAACATATAATGATATAAAAAACTGCATTATTTTAGAACAAAGAATGTTGTCACACACAAATAAAAACCTTCTCTTCGGCCTGCTTATAAAAAAACAGAAGTTTTCCAGTGCTTAAGAATACTCGTTAAGTAAGTAGTCACCATGGCAATGGACGGTGATGAGCTTATCAGTGCGGTGTGTGGGGTCGCCATAGCAACAGCTCCACCTGACCATGAGGGATCTTCTTGATCAGCTGCCAGGCTTCCAGACGCCTCAGGCCCTCCATAGTCTGGCCATCGATCTCCAGGAGCTCGTCACCGGGGCACACGTCGGAAACAGGGCCTCCTGAGAGAGGGAGAGAGAGAGGGAGAGGGAGAGAGAGAGAGAGAGAGAGAGAGAGAGAGAGAGAGAGAGAGAGAGATGGAGAGAGAGAGAGAGAGAGAGAGAGAGAGAGAGGGAGAGGGAGAGGGAGAGAGGGAGAGAGGCAGGGACAGGCAGGCTGTTGATTAACCTAATTCAGATGCAGACAAAAACACACTTGTTTCAGGTGTGTGTGTGTGTGTGCATGCATGAATCTGTCTGTCTGTGTGCGATGTTTTCTTTTCCGTAAGAAATCTTTCAGACAATTCTTCAGGTCACACACAGATACAAAACAAAATACTTGTCTGTCTGTTTGTCCTCCTTACCTTGGAAAATCTTTTTGACGGTCAGGGGTCTGTCACCCAAATTAGAGCCCAGGCCTCCCTCTAGACTGAAACCCAGATCAGAGCTCTGCTTCCTCAGTGTCACACGTAGCTGCCGGCCTGGTGAGACAGACAGAGAGAGAGAGAGAGAGAGAGAGAGAGAGAGAGAGAGAGAGAGAGAGAGAGAGAGACAGACAGACAGACAGAGAGACAGACAGACAGACAGACAGAGAGACAGACAGACAGACAGACAGACAGAGAGAGACAGAAATCATTACCCTCACAATACCCAGACAGTACACATACTGTACATGAAGTGCTAATTGTCCCCCCACCCACCCACTTAAATTTCCGAGGACTTATATGATAAGAGGTATCTGAATAATTATGACTACACAAGAATTTTCATTACCATTGGTCTATGGCTGTCCTCTACCCATACTGCTACGCTTTCTTTTTCTCAATCCAGTTCTCCAGAAGGTGTCAACCACAGACAGACACTACAAATCCTACCATGCACTGCACAATCCTTCAGTCATTTTATGTTTGTATTAAACACAGGTGATTTTACTACAGTAGTTACCAGATGATAACTACAATGATTTGTGAGCTCATTGATCCACTCAATGTCTCCATCAGACCAACCTTCTTCAGGTACAGAACTCACACCTTCTTTTCAAATACATTTATTTCCTTTATTTACATAGGCCGGACTTGAACCGAGGTCTCCCGGCGTGATGGTATGGCCCCTCATGCCTCTTTTCCACTGCCTGTTTTCTGGTAAGCCTGCAGGCCAATAAAGCGTGTCTGGGCCACCACTTTTTGCTTTTTGAATAGGCACAACACAGCAAAAAAAAGACGCCTGACTCGGCCTCCACATTTTGCTTTTTGCCGAGTCGCGCTGTGTCAAGCTGTAGGGCTACCAGAAAACCCGGCAGTGGAAAAGAGGCATTAGCCCACTGAGCCACCGTGCACCCAAACCTTCTTCAGGTTAACTTGCATCACCCTCAGCCTACCTCCACGACATAATAATAGAAACCCACGCTCACCTGACTCCTCTTTGTTTGTGTTGAGAGGTGGTTTCCCGGTGTCGCCGCGTTTCTGGCCAGAGGTGGCGACCACGCCCCGCTGCAGCACCACCACGGCCATGTCCCTCCCCCGGGCCTTCCGCACCGTACGCAGGGCCTCCCAGTGGGCGCAGCCTTGTAGCGTGGTGCCGTTGATTGACAGCACCAAGTCACCCTCTCTAATGGAACCCTGTTGGCCCGCCACACCGTGTGGGAACACTTTGTGCACCTGAGAGAGAGAGAGAGAGAGAGAGAGAGAGAGAGAGAGAGAGAGAGAGAGAGAGAGAGAGAGAGAGAGAGAGCGGGAGAGAGAGAGAGAAATAAGATAATAAGACACAGAGAGACGGTGAGAGAAGTTCAGATTCAGTCAGGCATCAAAACACTTCCTCTCCCATTCCACACTGTGGTAAAATGGTAAATAAACAAACAAACAAAGAGCACAAACAGATGAGTAAAGCTCTCACTGTGACTGGCTTGTTTTGGTCCTGTCCTCCCGCCACTGTGAAGCCCAGGCCAGTTCCCATTTCCTTGTGTAGAACCACCACCTGGACATCTTCATAGTTCTAGAACACAGCAATACACAGACAGGATACATTATGCGCTGGCAGTATATAATTAAGTATAATACAATGTCATTTGAACACTTGAAATTGGGATTTGAAGTAAGCACAATATCAGATAATACAAACTCATAATTGTTCATTGTAGAGAGCAATGGATATAGCTTCATCCTAACAACTGTACATTTCTAAGTTGCAACCCCACAATACATCATGTACTTCACGAATACTAGTAGGGGAGCCGAGAGGGGGGGACAACCAGCTCAATTGTCCCGGGCCCAGGGAGAGAGGGGGCCCAGAATTGGATCCTCATTAGTGTGTATATATTGGGTGGGGGGACTTTTCAGATGACTTTGTCCTGGGCCAATCCAAAGCCGCCAGCGGCCCTGCTAGTAGTACTCACTACGTAATAATCACTAAACAAATGCCTTTAAAAGGTACACTGTGCAGGAAATGGTCAAAAAGGTACTGCAACTATGCTGCTCATTGAAACTGGGCTGCCTATTGTCACATGTGATCTTTACATGAAAGTTTACTAAGTAATAAACAAATATTTCCTAGTATGGTCCAAGTAGTCATTTTTGCAGCTAAAAATGGCTATTTTTAGAAATTCAAAATGGCGGACCATGGAGAAGACCCCCCTTTTCATGTATGAAAAGTGCAATTTTTCCAGTCATAATGAATACTTAGAATTTGATGTTGGTGGAAAACATTAATGAAAAGGGTAACATTAGTGAATGGGCAGCATGAATAAACAACTAAAAATCTCACACAGTGTCCCTTTAAGGTGTCACTATCCTGGATTCTGTGGTGCCTTACCTGTAGGGTGTCGTCCCCCAGGTTCCTGACGTCCTGCAGGAGGTTGTCGAGCTCCTCGGCCCCCAGCAGAGTCACACAGGACAGGGCCGAGATGTCCGAGCTGAGCGAGGCGGAGCGACCACAGGGCCAGTCGTCAGCCTCCTCCTCGCTGTCCGAGGGGGAGTAGTCCACTCCTCCGAAGTTACACAGCTCGGCCAGGCTACAGGTGGAGCGCCGTGGAGTAGAGTGGGGATGGAGGAGGAGGAGGAGGAGGAGGAGGACGGGCAAGGTGGACAAATGAAATTCAAAACCAGTAATTGAGCCACAGGAAGGAAGGAAAACAAAGAGGCAGCAGATGGACAAAAAAAAACATTTCAGGGTGTGTAGAGTAAAGAAAATAAGCTAACTGGCATATTCAATGGATTTTTGATGTATATCTGATAACCCATAACAAGCTGCCATTGCATTTGTGGCATTGTAGTGTATTTGTGTGTTCAGACAGGTAGGTCTGCACACTGCGGAATAGTCTAAAAAAAACAAAACATATTAAGTTAAATCAGCAACTGGATCAGTACCCTGGATCTACGTCAGGCATAACTTACACTTAATAAAGTTCATTTTTTTCCGCAGTGTGCAGACCTACCTTCTTGAACTGTCTGGCACTTTTGTCTGGCACATGCAACAAGTAATTTTGGATGTGCACACCCTACCCAAAATTATATTTGTGTGAATATTATGATAGGAATGTGTGTGTGTGCGCGCATGTGTGTGCGTGTGCGTGTGTGTGTGTGTGCACGAGCATGCATGTGTCAGCTCGTGCGTGTGTGTGTGTGTGTGTGTGTGTGTGTGTGTGTGCAAGCGTTCATACACGTGTGATTAACTCACCTAACAGAGAAACTTCTCCTATCCGACTGGCTCATGTTGCTGGTGATAGTCAAAGACGATTCATCCGAGTCCGAGTGATCATCATCATCCTCGTCATCTTCTTCATCAGAGCTCCATCTGGCCATGGCTACGCTGAAAGGCCCCAAATCCCCCGGTTTATCCAACAGAGTCAGCCTATCTAGAGGAGGGCAGTTGGCCAGGCTGTCTGGACCACGAACAAACACTGATGCCTTAGTGGGCTGGAAGCTGTTTGTGGGGGTGGGCGGCTCAGAATCAGGGCTTTGTGGCTGGAGGATGCTGTCTGACAAGGCTTCTGTCTTGGGCGATGTGGCCAAATTACCATTGAGGCCAAGGAATAAATGAAGGCTGTCGGGAGAGTTAGTTGGCGTCTTATCTGCATCTTCAGAATCATTTACGACGTTAGAACGCCTGTGAGTCTCGGGGTTATTGAAGTCCAACGTGAATCCTCCATTGGAATTGTTATTGTGATTGTTTTTGTGATAGGGGGACGGATTGTGTGCGGATTTACTGAAATCTAGCTCATCCAGGTTTCTCCCATTGAGATCCTTTTCAAGAGTTTCAGGACGTGGCACATTTGAGGAGGTCTTTAGGGTTTTAGTTTCTATTTCAAATCTGTCAGAGTTAAGTTGCCTCAGTCCCACCTCATCCACAGAAATTGATCTGGTCGTGGCCCAACCTTTGTCCTGTTGTGGGATTCCGGAATTCCCCTTCTGCATTTTGCCTCCCACAGCCAGATCGGATTCACTTTTCTTCAGGCCTCCCCTGTCGCTCGGATGCGCCGGGACAGAGAGGGCCCTCCTAGGGGTCAGGTACTGAGAGGCGCCTTGCGTCTTCTGGGACAAGGCCTCAAACTTGTGGATGGTGTTGCGGACGGAGTCCAGAGAAGGGGTGCTGAACTTGCTCTTTATGGCATCCTTCCTCCTGATCTGACCTTTCCCTGGATGGACGGCAGAGTCAAACACATCCTCGTCTTCTGTAACACTCTTCAATACTCTAGTGGGAGAAGTCTGGCCTTTTGATGGATTGGTCAAGCATTTATCCGAGGTGTGTTCCTTCAATGGAGCCCTGCTAACCTCTGACTCTACTAGTGGTTTGTTAGCCATGGCTGTGGCTGTCTCTTGAGAGTCTTTTGTCCTGCTGAGTTGGTCTGTTTTCAACCGCAGTCCATCTCTCCTGCCCATCACACTTTCTTTTGCCTTCCCGTCTGTGACATCCTTATCTATCGTCCCTTCTGGCTCGGCTTCTTTTATACTCCTCTCCATGACGACGCCTCTGCTTTTTTCACCGGTAGGAATCGACTCCTTCCTGAAGTCTTTGGACGGCGTTTCTGTCTCTCTCAGATGTTTCAGCTGAGCTGTGGCTGACAGCCTGCTCCTAGATCTGTCTAAGGACTTGGTATAGAGACCTACGTCAGGTGGGTCAAATGTCTTTCTCTCCACGGACCTTTCCCGATACCGAGAGGACAATGGTGTGGCAGAGGTGAACAAACTGGGCGAGGTCTCCCTCCTGGAAAGGACGGATTGAGAAGGGTTTGAAGTATCAGTCGATAAATTGCTGCCACTGTGAGAAAATCGCCGAGGGAAAGTTCCACCCTTTTGTACGCTGTGAGGAGAGAGGACAATATCTGCATGTGATGATGGCCTTCTCTGGTAAGAACTGACATTCAAATCTGGAGGCAACCCGTCAAGCCAGTCACCCACCGGAGCAGAGTGGCGCTTGGCTTTCGCATCGTAAGATGCATTCAGTTTCTCGATGCGATCCGAGATGGATTGGTTTCCAGTCACTTCTCTGGGCTTTGATCCGCTGGCTCCAAGGTCTCTCAACAAAGACCCCGCTTTAGGTTTAGCCCCAGTCGGGCTCGAGTCCTCCTGACTGGCTTGCCTCCACGGGTAAATCCCCTCCACAGGTGATCTGTGGTTGTCCTGAGACCTGAGTCTCAGTGGCAAAGACCGATCCCCTCCTGTCCGATCGACTGTTGGGGTCACTCGGTTTAACCTCAAAGAAGACGTCCCCTTGACCTCTTCCCCTAGTGAGGGCAAAGGCTTTTCGTTCTCTCGTAAGGCATTGAAAGCCTGTATTCGTGAAGACACGCTGTTTGCTCTACCAGAGTCCTTGTACAGCGCCCTCCTGTCAAGGCTGCTGTTTCTAGCGTCTTTCCTCTCCAAGCTCTCGCCGCGTCTGGCAGAGGCAGTGGACCCTGACAGGTCGTGTGTTCCTGGTCTGCTCCTGTCCTGTCCCCTCCAGTCCAGACTCTTGCTTCTGCTTTGCATGTCCTTTTTTCTCCACTCCGTTCTTCCTCTTCCCAATTGGTCGTTGGCCTTTCCTGGTTCATCCAAATTGGCACCGCTGCCACCGCCACCGCCACCCACGATTTTGACCTCGCCAGCAGTGCCACTCCCGGTTCCCACTGGGTCATGTGCCATTTTGGTGTCGTGTGTAAATTTGACTCGGCTCTGAGGTCTGCCTCTCTCCCTGGCAGCCACGTCTGTGCTGCTGGGAGCACTGGGCTGGTGACTGGCACTGCCAGAGGTTGCTTTGGCCGTTTCTCCCACATCGTTCCTCTGCCTCGGCCTCGCCCTCTCGGCCTCGACCCTGTTGTCCTTGTCCTTCTCCTTCTCGTGGTGGATGCTGGTCGGACGGTTCCGCATTCCGGTCCTCCTGACATCTTGGTATGTCAGGTCATTGGCAGACCGCACGGTGAAGCGCGCCGCAGCTGAGCCGCACATGGGCCGGTCGGTAGAGGAAGACGCAGCGCCCACGGCTGGTGACTCAGCTGCGGACACTGCGCTCCTCATGCCTTGTGGCAGCACTTTAGAGTCTACAACAGCTGATCTTGCTGCCACACTCATATTCAAACAAGCAGCGTTTGTCTCCGTCTCAGTGAATCTGAGACTGGACGGAAAGGTCTTGATGATGGACAGAATTATAACATAAGCAGCAGCGCACAGACAAAAGTGATTAGTCTCTGGAGTTTGAGCATTGTTCCCTGCGCAACCCCACCAAATGTCTCGAAATAATGTCCAGTGGTTTTGCTATATATTTCGCCCGCCATTCCCCATAGCCCTCCATTAGAGTTGGTCAGCTCAGGGAAGGGTTCAGCCAGTGCGGTCTCAAGAGAACTTTCAAAAATGTCGGAAAAAACATACCATCCAGTGTCAAACAAAAACAAAGACTTAGCATAATTATATGACGACAGTCCAGGAAGCAAAATAGAAGCGACTCAAAAGTAAGTTATGCTGTTTCTCCGGAGAATGTGGATGGGCAATGTCTGTTGCAATCCACAAGTGTTGTAACGATGACAAGTAAGGCTTGGCTACAGGTGAATTCAGTCAGTGTGTGTTTTTGCGGGAGTTAAGGAAAAAAAAGGAAAATGCGTCGGTCTGGTAGAGCTCGCTACAAAAACCATGATATGCTGAGAAAATATGCCGGCCCTGTCATCATTTTCTTCAGATTCCAAACAAGGCCTGAAATTGGAGACAGAAAAACACGCATATGTGTTTATATCGGTTTGGGTCCTTGAGGTTTGACAGTTCATTTGCACGTCAGGGCGGAGAGTTGCACTGTTTGTTTGCTCCTTTGTTTTGTAGTCCGTCTCCAGGCTCACCCAGTGGACTGACAGAGTTCTGTGTGTGTGTGTGTGTGTGTGTGTGTGTGTGTGTGTGTGTGTCTGTCTCTGTCTCTGTCTCTGTCTCTCGGTCTGTCTCTCTCTCTCTGTCAGCAGCTCCCACGGACCTCCGTTGGCCTCTACTCCAGGGGGGTTGCCGAGGTCATCTAACAGCTCCGTTGTCATTCATGGTGCATGGTTCTTTTTGTCTCTCGCCATCTGCCTGCTTTTGTTTTCTCAAAAACGCCTGAAAGCAGAGGAAGAAGAAAAAAAACACACAAGGACAAGAGATTTTATTTTCCTTAAATTGTAGCTCCTACTCCAGCACTGATCTAATTCTCTGGAATGCATTTTGGTAATCGTATCCAGGTCAGAAACACACACACAGGCAACCACTACTGAGGAAGGCCAAACTTAATTATGGTGCATTTGAAGAACGGGACATTTTACAGGGCAAAGGCAAGTCTGATTATGGTCATCTGAGACGGTGACAGTGAAAAGAGAAGAAAAAAATGAATGAGAGAAGGAGAAAAGGGCAAAAGAAAAGGAGGAAATGGGAGTGAAGGAGTGAGAGCAAATGGAGATGCAGAACTCAACCTCTCTTTAGTGAAAGTGACAATTATCATATTAAGTGTGACAATGAGGTTCCTGTTTCAAAAATTCTTCTGAATTTTTTCCTTCAATTTAGTCACTTATTTATTTATTTAAGGGCTCTATGACAGACTTACAAGTTTATATCACAGATAAGTTAAACATTACTTTAGATTAATTAAAAGCTCTATGATTTAATAACTAACCGTTTTCTCATTTAATTCACAAGATTCCTCTCTTTTCTTCAAAAAATGAGGCTCACAAAATGATCTTTGGAAACTAGCAATGGCCAAGCCCCAAGCCCTTGCAACACTTCACATACCAGCTCAATGCTCTCACTGTGGTCAGATGCACTTGCTGAGACGTTTGCAAGACAGACATGAAAGTATCTCTGACTTGTTTTTTTTTCTGTCTCTCCATTTCTCCCTCCCTCCCTCTCTCTCTCTGGCCTGTTTACATAAGCAACATGCTTGAGCTACTCTGTCACACATACAGAGTGAGAAAGAAAGAAAGAGAGAAGGAGAGAAAGACAGCGACTGACAGAACCTGATTAGCAAATGGATAACAGGAAAAACACAACAGACAGCAATCCTGAGGGAGGCCACACTTGGTTACGCCACGCCACATATACAGACACAAACACGCTGTCAAACATATGAAAGAAATACTGGATGCGGGATGTAAACATACAGTTTCTCATTTGTGTTGACAGATATGCGGACACATTCAGTTACATGGTGAACCCGCAGGACCACAGCTGACCAGCAGCAGACATCCCGGCTTTATACAGTTAACAGCCCAGCATACTGTATTACCCGTATGTTCATATGTTCAAGCCAATTCAGTGATCACTCATCATCACAATAAAGCATATTATGTCATCCAGGTAGATGAGCCATTAAAATAGATGCCATTAAAAGCAATGAGCCATTAAAATCACTTGTGTTTGGGGCAGAGGTGGCATAGTAGGAATCCATGACAGGATATTACATTGTCTCAATCCGGTTTTTCAGCCTCTGTGTCTGACCAGGCCAAGAAAGCTCAATTTGAGTGATAGATCTGATAACAGGTGTTTGGGTTAGACACGCTATGAAACAGATTTACATATGCTGTATTAGTGCCAATGGAGAATAGCCAGAGAACCACACCTGAATGGGAACAAGTGGGCACGTGGCCCGAGAGGCCAGATAACACACACACACACACACACACACACACACACACACACACACACACACACACACACACACACACACAGCCTTACGTCAACCTTTACTGTTACTGACCCGCCTTAAACACAAACTCACAATGTGGTCAAACAAACACATACGCACTGTATAACACACATAGAGAGACACACACACAGAGGCACATAAACATTACACACACACACACACACACACACACACACACACACACACACACACACACACACACACACACACACACACACACACACACACACACACAATTCAAAGAGGTCACCACAAACACATCTGCTCTGGTTTTTGTGGGTGCAAGGCATGGGCAAGTACCCAGCAGCACTCACTGGCTTGTGAACTGATCTGGGATCTGTTGGCAATGCAGAGTATTTTTTAACCTCGATTTACTTACTTACATAGTCATTCAGTGCATCCATCCTTCTTTACCAAACAAACAAAAAAGTTGAATATCAGATATACAGTATCTGTCTAATGTCTTAGCACAAAAAGGTACTTAACACACACACAACTGTCCTCAAGGTTGCCCGGCCATGCAGGGTATTTTGATTTGAGTGTTTGGCTGCTGGGGATATAGAGCAGGAGCAAGGAGGAGCCCCAGTCAGTGCTAGCCTGATTAAACACCAAGGGTAAACAGAACACGCATGTGGCCAAAGCCGAG
The DNA here is from genome assembly GCF_034702125.1 of Engraulis encrasicolus. NCBI lineage: Eukaryota > Metazoa > Chordata > Actinopteri > Clupeiformes > Engraulidae > Engraulis > Engraulis encrasicolus. The sequence goes on from NC_085861.1 coordinate 43,670,104, forward strand.
CGAGGCACCGAGAAGCACAGGAAAGGAAGAACGAAAAAAGGGAGAATGAAAGGAGGAATGAAAAACAGAAAAAAATTAAAAGTATGAAAACTAAAAACTAAATCCATCAACTCATACATAAAAAAAGTCCTCTTGAAATAAACAGATTGCAAGCACACTGAAATACGTACAGACCAACTAACATGTAAGGCTGTATAAAAACTATATAGGCCTAAAAATAAACGAGTTTTCGCACAACTGAATGAAAAAGCCAGAACTATGACCCAAGACACAAGGGCGTGCACCTGTGAGACCCTACCTGTGCAGTCTCCGGTGAATGGACAGAGCGTGTCGGCTTACCATAAAAAAAGGAAACACCTGTTCACCTGGCTCAAGCAGTCGCTCTCTCACACATGGCCACTTCCTACTTCCATGAAGAGCGCAGAGCTCTTCAACCTATAACCATTGAAATCAGCCAGTGGACTAAGACCGCTTACGAATAAAAAGACTAAGCGCAAACACACCTGTTATAGATCAGCAGCTGATCGAAGAGGTGCTCTCCATCCTTCCTCACCCTCCCTCCGTCACTCGTTCACCCTCTCTCTCTCTCTCTCTCTCTCTATTGCTCCCTCAACACTCTGTCATTTTTGCCTGATGCGTCTCCAGTTCCGCAGACTAGTCCGACTGGTTTGCCACCTCTACCCTTTCCTTCCCCCTCTCCTATTGTTGCTCCTTCTGCTCTCTCATTCTCTCCTTCTCTCTCTCTCTCTCTCTCCCTCTCTCTGTATTCCTCCTCCTCCTCCTGCACCTCCTTCTCTCTTTCCTCCTCCCACTCCTTTTTCTGTCAAGTCTCTCTCTTGATCTGACTCTTTCTTTGACTATTGCTCTCTCTGTCTCTCTCTCTCTCTCTCTCTCTCTCGCTCTCATAGTCGCTGTCACAAATAGCCAAGAGAGCATTCCTGACGATTCATGATGTTGACATGGCACGTTGACATGCAGCGTCTTACTGTAGGTGACAAAGAGCCTCTCTGTCTTCAAAGAGACATATTACACAAGGCACCTGGGCAGGCATGTTTCATTAGTGTGCTGTAGAATAGGTCATGTCCAGGCCAAACACACAAAGCTCCCCCCCCACTGGACAACAATGGAGGCACACATACACATACAGGACATGTCATTCATTCATGACTGCCATCTGACATGAGGAGAGGAGCGCCCGAGGAGACTTACGGTAGTGTGCAGAGGCGTGAGTAACGTAATTATGGCTGATGCATGTCAACATGGGAACGGGCACACTGGAAAATACACACATACACTGGAACACACACACTGGAACACACACACACACACACACTGGAACATGCACGCACGCACGCGCACACACACACACACACACACACACACACACTGCATGTACACACAGAGACATGATACAACAAGGGGTGTTCTCTCACTGAGTGCTCAATCATGCGAAGAAACATGGAACTTACTATCCCCCACCCAGTAACTATCTCCAACCCCCTCTCCTTTCCCACACACACACAAACAGAATGCACAGAAACAAAAACACATGGACAGAGACCTATACACAGACTAATACCCATGAGCCTCTTTGCCTATTGTTGTTATGACATCATAACACCCTAAGGGAGGTAAGAAGAATAACAGACAGACAATATACAGAGAGAGAGAGAGAGAGAGAGAGAGAGAGAGAGAGAGAGAGAGAGAGAGAGAGAGAGAGAGAGAGAGAGAGAGAGAGAGAGAGAGATGTGTCTGTGTAGACACTGGAGAGAATGTGTCTGTGTACAGTGGAAGAGAGACAAAAACTGTCATGGGAGTGAAGGGAAAGAAAAAATGGGGATGAGACATTTATGGTAGCTTCCGTATCCTATATTTACATCTGTTGAACCTAAATTTAACAAAGTGTAAACTAAACAAACATTGCTGATTATCCACCTCTCCACCAACCGGCCAAAATGCTGGTGAAATTTCAGCTTGGCTGGTAGATGAGACCAACTTACTTGCCTCTTTGACACATTAATGGGTACTTGTTTGGCAGGTAAGATTAACATCAACTAGCCATTTTGGCTGGTAGTGAAAAAAATAATTTATGGCCCTGCAGACAACCTACTAAAAACACACAACACGACACATATAAGGTGAATTCAGTCCAGAAAGTATAACAAAAAAATATGCATTGTTCTCCAAATTGGGTTACAACGACACTGACCCAACACCAAAATGGAGCAAGCTTCTGTTGAGTCACACTTCTAACCAATTTGGCCAAAGTGTGACTCTGTTGTGTCAGAGAAGAAGTCCCTAGCCTCTACAAAACAAAACAACCAGAAGAACCACGACAAGTCCCTAACGCTCCACGCTCACTTGTATCCTAAGCTTGGCAGTGTAGTTTCTGGTGAATGTTTGCGTTCATACTTAAGGTTATGGAGAGATGTATCGCTGCACTGTGGAATGTGTGTTCCAACAAAATTATCTGCACTTCTCTGGAAATGCCTGTGTGTGCGTGCGTGACTATGTGCATGCGTGCGTCTGTGTGGAAATATAGTTCTTTCTGTAATGTCACACTCTCTGTGATTGTGAAACCCTCAAAGTATGCACCTGCAGCTGGAAGTAAATGACTGTAGTACCTAATGGCTGTGATCAGATACTGTACATATTCCAGACTTGATCTCTATTCACTGAAAACATGGCGTATAATGTTATGCAATTAGTTATAAGTTGTAAGCTGTAACCATAAAATTCAAAACAAGGAAGTGAGAGTTTTTAACATGTTATGACTTAAAATATAAACTTCCTGGTTAAATAAAGATTAAAAAAATCTGCTTTGTATTTTTAATTAAATTCATGTAATAAATGTACAATCGCAAACGCCATGTTCTAATGTATTGAGATGTGCCTGTTCATGACTCCAGTTTACGTTGTATAGCGACAGTGGTGTAGTCTGTGAACCTTCAGTTCAGACAAGCATGTAGCATGCCTTCCAAGCTCACTGAAGGTCGTTGTCAGGTGGGTGTGCACTGCACAACTTTGCAGGTGCTAGACAACAGTAGCAGGCGGTAGAAAGTAGTGTTCATCAAACAGAGGAAACGTTGCAGATTCTCATTAAATAAAGTTTATCTTTTTGTAGCTCAGAAGCACTGTGCTGACCATCCGTTTCCTGACCTCGTTGAGGATAGTGGAAAGGATAAGCTCTAGTAACAGGCAGAGGCAATTCTAGGGTCAGGTGGGGCCCCAAGCGAAAATGCAAAAGAATGAAAATTTGAATCAAAATCACCACTACTGTGGTAAAGTGTGGTCTGTTATTCACTATCTAGGGGCTTGGGGGTCCCAAGCGACTGCCTGCCTTGCCTGGTGGCAAGATGCGCCTCTTGTAACAGGCCACCACCATCTATTTCTCAGAACCACCCAATGCAATTAAACTTCATTGCAAAAGTTACAAGTTTAAAAAGTGTGACTGAAGTCTCTCAGGTTTGCATATTTCCAAAAATAGAAAGAACCACCATTTAAAGCTAACATGCAACCGTTTACAAGCAATCAATAATAGCAGATATTTCATTTCATGAGTGGTACATTTGCATCTCTGATCTAAATAACATTTAGCATGTTGTAACCTGACATAGTTCTTTAAGCTGATTTTAAAAGGCAAAGACAAATGCAGACAAATAAACTATCAGTCTATTTCAATCAGTCAGATTTTTTTTACCTGTTTGCTTTGCAATGTCTTCTGCTCTTGCTGCCTTTCTGAGAGCCTCTGAACTCGCAAGACGTTAGGCAAACGAGCACAAGAAAGCGCGCAAGTACAAACTCCTTCACCACACCACTTCCTGTGAGAGCGAGCCTGCATGCATGAAAACGGGTGCCAGTGGCCTCTCTGTCACATGCAGCCAGGAAACAGCACGACCAATCACAGAGACTGAAAAAACACATCTGAGGACAACTCATAACAGATAGAGGAAGAATGAGGGAAATGGGGGAGAGGAGAGAGAGAGAGAGAGAGAGAGAGAGAGAGAGAGAGAGAGAGAGAGAGAGAGAGAGAGAGAGAGAGAGAGAGAGAGAGAGAGAGAGAGATGGAATGAAAGAGAACACAGACTCTAAAAAGGGGGCACGGAACAGGCTTTAATGTGGGAAGGCCAACTAGTGGAGCATTGCGAGCTGTTCTTCAGATAGTTGTCATGCAGCACAAAGGGAGGCCTTATTCCCATCATCAGCAGCGGAGGAGCTGTCACAGACTATATTCGCCTGGCCCGTCAGACATGCTAAACTGGGATGGGGACATGTGACACAGCATAGCACAGCACAGCACAGCACACACAACCACCCCCACAAACACACACACAACAAGACACAGACTCACTCACACACACACAATCACACACCCCACTACAAGCATAGCACAGCACACACAACCACCCCCACAAACACACAGACTCACTCACACACACACAACCACCCCCACAAACACACAATAAGACACAGCATAGCACAGCACACACAACCACCCCCACAAACACACAACAAGAGACAGACTCACTCACACACAACCACCCCACAACAAGCACACAAAAAACACACAGACTCCATCACACACACGCACGCACGCACGTACACACTCACACTCACACTCGCACGCACGCACATATACGCACAAATGCACACACACAAACACAGGTTGCCAACTGTCTTTGAAATGTGTGAATATAAAAAGTGAACACTTTACTGTTGTGGGGCTCTGGGGGTCCTTCCACAGAAAATGATGCAACTTATTTCTTAGATTAGTATGGAACCGTACTTTTATTTCTAAATACGGGATGATTCCATGTTTCAAGGGACGGTTGGCAACCCTAACACACACACACACACACTACACACACGCACACACACACGCACACGCATTTTCCCACACAGTACAGAGCGAGCACGCATACTGCAAGTAAAGATGTGCAAAATCGAACACACAACAAGCAAAGATGCAAAGACACACATGGACACATCCACGCATGCACACATAGGCCTCCTGCACTTAAGTGCCAGACAATGACTGTGACAGACAATGTGATATTCTCAGACTGCATGATGCAACCCACTAGGCCTACATTCTGCCACCTGGCAAGCCTTGTCTGTGCCGGAAACAGGTTTGTGGTTTTGAAACAAAGTGATGTTTCAGCTCTGTAGCACAACCACTTGTGACGAGATGATCTTCCTTCTGTCATTCTCCATTCAAAAATAAGCTGCTGAAGACTTAAGACTAAAGTTAAGTAGGCCTAATTAGAACTTCAGAAAAATAATGTAATCGCTTTGGATGTCGTGCTAACATGTTTCCACAAGCAATAAAGTTAGCTTAAAATTGTGCTCCAATCGGGATGCCAAAATTGGTCTCCTGCCATGACATAGTTCAGCTAAAAGAACCCTATCACAGCTCTCTACCTCCCCACCACCACCACCACTGAAAGCAGCTCCTCTCCCAGGACAGCAGATGGCGATGTGTAATATTAGATTTTGAGATGGACCTTTCGAGGAAGAAATCAGCTGGTCACATGATCAAATACAACAAAACATTAGGAGGAAGAAGGAAATGTCAGATGTAGATCTTGTTCGTATATTACAAATTATGGTCGCGTTTGAATTATTTTGAATACCTCATATGGATTATTGAAGAAGTAAAGTTGTAAGTAATAGAGGCGTTAGATCATGTCGTCGTCGGACTCGCCCCTATCAGGGGTGAACGTAGTGCTTGTGATGGCCTACGGCAGCCTGGTAAGAATTGTTTTCGACTCAGCCAAATATGAATTTAGTGTTTTGCTTTATAGACATATTTCAATAGGAAAACTTCACGAAATGAAAGTTATTGTTTTCTATGTCAGTGTTTTAAAGTGCATATGAACGCCAAAATGTAGTTGCAGCTAACGTTTATCATTGTATTTTTCATTTTGGTCAACAAACTGTCTCAGTTCCGAGTGACGACTTGCAAAACGACGTTGATTGAAGTCTTCTAACGTTGGTTAGGCTACATAATTCGCTAACTGGTCACTGTTATTTCTACGTAGGTGTTTGTGTTGCTGTTCATATTCGTGAAAAGACAGATTATGCGCTTTGCCATGAAGTCTCGCCGAGGACCGCACGTGCCATTGGGCCACAATGCTCCTAAGGTAGGCTAACCCACCACCAGGCATTATTTCAAACACTCAAGTGCAACCAACAGATTTCTTCGAAGGTGGTTAATTCTCTGAACCCCCATACTGTCATTTATATTTTGAGTTGAGTTAAACTGGCTTTGTTCTTTAAATCCAGAAATTGAGGGAGGAGATAGACTCACGTCTGTCCAAGGTAAACGACATCCGCTTCGAACCACGACTCCTGTCAGCGGAAGACGACCGTCTCACACAGAGGGGACAAAGTGGTAGGGCCTACAGTTTATGTCGTCCTAATTCAAATTGGAAATAACATGGCAGATGTTTGCATTGCTTTGTGCAGGAATGACCCAGGGTGGTAACAATGGGGCGCCTGTATGAAGTTTTTTTGTATTTGTTTGTTTGTTGTTGTAACCACTATGTTTTGTTTTTCCTCTAAGGTTGTTATAATTACCTATATCGAATGAAAGCATTAGATGCCATCAGAGACACTGGTGAGTAACCCCTACGTTTTTCCTGACATTTATCATCATATCAAGTTTGTTGTATAAACAGTTGTTAACTCACTGTTGTTATTCCTCTGTGTGTTTTTGTGATCCATTTGGGATTATATCCAGACTTGCCATTCCATGAGCTGGGCTACAGCTCTAGTGCATTGACGGGAAGGAAGTACCGTAACTGGCTGATTGAACTGCGTAACTCCCACTCCCTGTTCAAAACCACACGCAGCGGCCTCATCGACAGACTACTGGAGGGATATGACGGCGCACGACACGGCACAGGGGTTGGTTCTCAATTATGAATTTGAAACTTTTCGCTTTTAATGTATTAACTGTGTTAGTTAATGACTGATGTCCCGTTGATATGGGCCTACCGGTCGAGCTGAGCAGCAAACCTCTTGGTCGGGGTTAGTGTTGGGGTTAGGGACATGTTATCAAGCTTCAGGTAGCTCATTTTGACAAAACGGCACATTTCGACTGAACTTGGCTGCTTTGTTGAAATTGGCTTGAAGTTCCATCAACAACCCATCAGACTCATGAGCAAAGCTGGCTGTTAATACATTTTATTATACAGTGTGTTTTACTGCTGTGTTTTTCCATAGGTCTTCGGAGAAGCAGAATTTGTGAAATACCAGGATGCTTTGAATGAACTAGCCACAGTGTGAGTATTTTGCTAATTGACACATTTTTAATTGACACATTTCCTACAATGTAGCGACACTTGGAATACTGTCATGGTGTCCTATAGAGTTGTGTGTGTGTGGCAACGCTATAACTTTGTTTGCGCATTTCAGCCTACTAGGCCTTCCTCAGGGTATATGAAGAAGCCCAAAACATACAGTATCTTTGTAGACTAATAAATATAAAAAACTGAATCTTGAGTGCCTCAGATTACCTTACCTGAAGTCCCAACAAGGAAGACCTTGAACACCTGGTGATGACACATTGTAAATACCTGTTTTATTTTCTTCTCTACTAAATCTTTTTGTCATGTGTGTCATCTCCTATATCTCCAGGGTGAAGACCCACTCCAGCTCCTCCAGTCTGAACCAGCAGCACCAGTCGGCTGCTAAGGACCTGACCAGCTCTCCCGGCCCGTCCTCTGCCTCCACCATCCAGGTCACCTACCTGCCCGCCTCGGGGCCGCGCAGCAAGAGGCCCAAGCACTTCCTGGAGCTCAAGAACTTCAAAGACAACTACAACACACTGGAGAGCACACTTTGATGTCACAGGCTAGAGTGAGTGTTATTGAGAGAGAAAGAGAGAACACGACAAACTGTAGAGCACTCTGATACCACAGACTCACTAGAGTAAGTGTGTGTGTGTGTGTTTGAAAGAGTAGACCGGACTCAACCAGGCAAATCTGGAGAATAAAAATCACTGGAATGAATAAATCTTTTGTAGACTTGTGCGTATCGACTGTGAAAATCAGTGTCGATGTAGAGTTTTTCACATGGCACAAGCAGCCACAATTGGAGCATAGATCCATCCTACTGTACCAGTGTCTAGTCATGATAGGTGTTCTTAAGGAAGCGGGCTTGGGAGTGGCATTCCTGTAGATTTTCTTAAATTCTCAGACGTGAAAAGCATTCCCCAAAATGGCACTCGGTGCGATGTGACTTTTCTTTGTCTGTCACTCGGCACAACCAACAGGCAAGATTAGAAGTTACCGGCATATGTGATCCTCCTAACGCCATTATAAACAGAGTTGTTAGGAAGGCTTTTTTGATCTTCTATTGTGATGATGAAAATGACTTTGCCTCAACTTTACAGAAATACCAGTGCGTAATAAACTTTCATAGCCCTCCAACGCATACTGTATATTTACATGTCCTATGTGACTGGAGCTGGCTTTTGTACTACTTCAGTAATGGTGAACTCTTGTCACTTAAGAGTCTCCAGTTGGACTATGGCAGTGTGTGTTGTCATGTCAATTGAGATGTGGTAGAATTCTTAGTCCTGCATAGAACAGAACTGAAATCCCGACATTCACAACAGACCAATCACAATTGGGACTTAAACAATGGGTATGATCTTTTTCATAGCAGGCAATAACTAGGTTACTGAAATAGTCACCAAAATAAGGTTGCTGTTGTAGTTTGGCCTGTGTTGCTGAAGAGAGGGCTTGATCGAAATGGACTGGCTTGCGCTCTGCAGTTGAAATAGTGACTTTGGACCAAAAAAATGTTATTAAATGATATTCAGGTAAGATGGTTCAGATTCTCCTTTCAAAGTCTATAGAATGCATATTAAACAGGCAGGTGATCACAAACAAGCCCATAGCTGAGCTCCTGTGGGAACATATGAAATCCCATGAGCATCTTTAGTTTGCGTTGTGGCTCACCATCAACATGATGCATGATACAAAATACTTTCATGTTTATATTTGAAAATCTGAACTGTGTGTATTACTGTACCTATGATTTTAAAGTGCACTTTTATTCTGTTTTACTGATTTTCTACCAATTAATTTATAGTTGAATGTTTAAAGTGTAGAGAAAATGAGCGTGTGTGTGTGTGTGTGTGTGTGTGTGTGTGTGTGTGTGTGCGTGTGTGTGTGTGTGCGTGCGCATGCGTGTGTGCGTGAGTGTGTGTGAGAGAGTGTGCAAGCACACACCTGTTAATGTACTTGGGACATCAACAGACAGGGGTCTTTTTTGCAGTGTGATCAGGCATACAGTATGTCATCCTCTTGTGTACTGCATTGTATACATGTGATAAACCTGCAGGGCTGTCCCTGTGCGTTCTACCTTGAATGTAATGTCAGTCACCGCCTCATGGGTTTGGTCTGAACCATAAAATTCTCACTCTGAACTGAAATCTACCAATTTCTTGTCTGACATTTCTTTTAAAATATTTTTTGGGGGTTTATGCCTTTATTTGATAATGATCGTGAAATGGTTGGGAGAGAGAGATGGAGTAGGCTTGGGTAATGACCCAGGCTGTATTAGAAATTGGCAGTTTATGATGGTACAGTGTCTTTGCAAGTTGTCAATTTATGATGGTACAGTGTCTTTGCAAGTTGTCAATTTATGATGGTACAGTGTCTTTGCAAGTTGTCAATTTATGATGGTACAGTGTCTTTGCAAGTTGTCAATTTATGATGGTACAGTGTCTTTGCGCAGTGTGCTCCAGCACTCCCTGACATCTCTTACTCTGGACACTCCTATCATGCTCTTGGCCAGAACTGCTTTATGTGAGGAAGAAGGTGAAAGTCATCCGTTTCCAAATGGAACCCCAGGGCTGTACGTAGCCACAGGTAGCTGTGAGTCTGATTGAAAAAGGACCCATTTGACATTCGTGTAGTGAAGAAGACAAAGCAACTACCCCCAAGTCAGCTACACCAGGTCACTATTACAGTTTTTCTCAATTGGTTTGGCTAATTTCTTGAAACGGAGATGACATTCCTATAACCATTGGGTCATTTGGCCAAACATTCTTACACTTCTGCACAACAGTTCAGATAACTAGCAAAATGTCATACACCTCCCAAAACAGCTCATTCTTGCATCAGCACTAACCCTTCTACCACATAAATAGCCAGTACCATAAAAATGGGATAGATCCTTCTCAATTGCTTAGGCTCATTTGCATTCATTTAGTCCTTCTGTCAAAAATAAACTGTATGGTTCAACATAACTACATGGATCCTCATCACTTTCTCATATCACTCCAAAAACACTTTACCCGTGTGTCAAAACTAAATTCCTTCCCCACATATATCATCAGTACCCCCAAGATATATTGTCCCTTTGCCATTGTGTAAGCACTGCAAGTCAAAATGGTTAGATGTTTTGTCTACGTTCAGCTAACAGATTTCGACTATGTATAAAAATGAAAAAGTGAGTGAAACCATTGAAGTTTGACAACACAGACAATTTACCAAGGACATTTATTGGTAACTTTCTTTACTGTAAATTCATATACAGAAAGTAATGCCCATATATTACAGGTTTCTCATGGGTTTGGCTCATTTCTCAAAACAGAGATAACATTCTCAAAATAACATGGACAAGTCCCAAAACAACTAGCAATTGTTCAAAAGAGAATGTTGCTTGAAAAGATGTCAAGAAATTAGCTAAATAACAGAGGAAACTGTAGTATACACGGTTGTAAAATGATTTTATTCAGACTAGTAAAGTTACAATATCATCTGGCTTGTTGAACACTGTCATGAATTTACTGTTTAATGAAATTCTTAAAATATTATGTCCTTGACGGTTTTGACAATTGTGTAGACTGCTTTGCATATGATGACTTACACAATGAAATCATGCTGACATGTTTTGGAGAGGGCAACTATTACACTGAGAATTGTCTAATTCGTTTAGATAAGCAAGACCAATTTATTTGGAAAATGTGCTAAATGTATGCTCAATGTGTCAACTGTAGGGTACTTGTACATAGCCATCTGCAGAGATGTACTAAACATTTGAGTCATGTACAAAGAATTTGATATTTGATGAAAGCCATGAGAAATGCCCCTGTTGTTTTGAGAATGTCATCTCAGTTTTGAGAAATAAGCCAAACCAATCGAGAAAAAACTGTAAATTAATCACTTTAAATAAATCACTTTAATCCTACCTTATTCCAAAAGGTCATATGTGCTCCTATTCTAGGCTTGTGATTAAGGAGGGCCGGTCTCGTGAAACTCCTGGAGGAGGCATATGGGTAGATAGTGTAATGACTGAGCCAGAGTCAGATGAGTTAATCTGTAAAGTGGCTTGATCTAATGCTTCTGACCGCTCCTAGCACTGGGATTTAGCTGTCAATGCCATTGTTGGTCAGTAGGTGGGGCTGTATGTTTACAACTGAGTGTTCTGTCTATGTGAATGCCAAAGTTTCTCGCTCTGTAGGTGGCACCACAACCTTAGTGCTGTCAGCTGTGTACAGTGTGTACTCAGCAGTTTCACGGAAGAAGGCTCTGAATTCTTTGGAAAGGGAAGGGAAGGAAATAGAATACAATACCTTCTCTCAGGAGGTGTTGTGTCATTAAGTAATCAATCGAGTTTTATCAGGTCATATACATGGTGTCTCCAAAATGACCAGCTTTAAATCATTGTAAAGTTGGTGTTAATTGAAATAACTGCAATTATGGAAGTATTAAAGAATTTACAGACCTCACTTAATTGTTTTTCAATCACCTGTTCTAAAAGTGACATCTATTCTGGTTCAGGCACTGCAGACAACACAAGTCACAATTCAATTGTCTTCGTTCATTTTAATTGGCTGCATTCACTTTCAGTGGCTGTTGCAGGTCTCATAACATACTTAAAACAGATCCGGTGGCCAAACAAAAGTCACATCTGTAATTTCTTTGAGAATTCATTCTAAATACCTACTGTGCAGTCGCAGTATACATTTTTGGGACGCCCCGTGGTATTATGAAATGTCTCCAGCATATCTATGATTGGGCCAGATTATATTAGCCAGGCCGTGCCCTCCTAGTGACGCAACAGCTTCAGCGTTGCTACAAGTCAGGTCAAGAGTCAATGCAAGTACTTTCTGAGTTCCCACAAATACGGGAACTCCTCCCACTTTGTTGGGAAGCAATCTATCATTAACAAACCAATGGAGGCCATTTGGTACATGATAATTGTTATGCTCCTGGTCAGACCAAGTCTCGATGAGATTTAAAAGTCGATGATAATCAGGCTAAGATTATATAACTCCTCTGTATAATTGCTCATTGTATAATACATTGTTTGAGTATTAAAACACATACCATGTAAAAAAGATTGTTTGGTTCAGAACTTTTGAAGTAATTCCTACACACACACCATCATTTAAGAAAATAAAATGAGTAACCTCACACATCATTTAAGAAAATAAAATGAGTAACTTCACACTGTGTAATTCACAACATGAGGGAGAGAGACAATAAAGGCTTGGATTGGTTTATTGAAATATCCAAAGCATTCACACATTTTTATATAAGTTACTACATGCGTTCTAGTCACATCAACAATAATAATAACTACAAAACAAGCTGTCACTATTTACAGAGCTTTAAGCATTTGGCTAAGTGCTACAAGGTTTTTCTGAGAGGAAAAATCACAACAGACAAGAAAAATACGACTCACACAACACAAACAAAAGACAAACAGACATAAGTACTATGTACAAACTTGAACATTAAGAACAAAAGCATTATGACACTGAACTGAAACTGTATATTTCTAAATTAGGTATCAATATTAATTAAATAGGACACATTTGCTGTGTGTTTTTAAATAATCTTCATCGTCACCATTGACTTCATTTCATTTTTGAGCTTCAGCAATACTGCTGTTAAGCAACTGAGTTCCTTCAACATTACACACAGAGACACATATTGCGTTCACACCCACAGATGATGTCATCGTGTTCCCGATCTGAGTCTACTAGACCCTCCTGTCTCTCACGCAAACACATTGACGACTAAGGACTGAACTGGTCGACCTCCAAACTTTCACTCGACCACGTCATAAGCTATCGCAAAACTGTAGAAGACGAAAACGAGAGGGGTGGCGAGGAATTATGTTTGTTTTTGAAAGTCTAAAGTCTAACTAGAAGGCGAGCCGAGGTGATTTATTAGTTAAGTGCTATAGAAACCTAACTGCCAAGTTTCTCTGGCTTTGTCTGCCTAACCCCTAATGCTGCAATAGTGACACCATTGTTTTTTTTTCCCCTAATCGATCGCTTTCTGGGTCAACATTTCCAAGCTCCTGTCCCAAACCGACCCTTCGTCCTGATTAGCTGAGCAGATTTTCTTTTTACAAAAATAAATTAATTTATCAGACCTTAACAAAATAGTTGTCATCCTTCGAGTAGCCTACACTATACGCCTCCAAACCAACTTTCTTTTATCATATCAAATCATGATTATGTGGTAAGACTTCAGGCTAACACTTGTTTCACCTACATGTTTTATCAAACTACTAATATGCATGGCTGGAGGCGCCAGACTAGACTGGGCCTGACCTTGTGTTCTGGTATGTGTGTGTGAGGGACGGGGGCAGGGTAGTTATGACATCACATCCTGTTCTCTCATCAGGGGAATGACCCAGACTATTGTTTTGGTCCTGATTAGAACACGGCAGGAGAAGAATAACTATTCAGCCCTTACTGTAGATCACAAACACCCCCATAACATAGGCTACTTGTACCACACACACACACACACACACACACACACACACACACACATACACACACACACTGTTGTGTCTGCCTCCTGTCCGTCTGTCTGTATGAAGATCAGTGTGCGCTCTCTGTAATCTGGGTAAGTGTGTTAAAGCCCTTTAATTAGTTACAGTACAGCATGGCTGTATACTGATCATACTGTGCTGAGCTGTGCTGAACTGCGCTGGTGTGGTAGGACTGAGGTACAATGCACTGAGGTTTGACTACTTCAATGTCTGCAAGCATTGTGTTAGGAGGTGTTACGGTGGTTAATACATGTGTTTTCAGTCTCTCGTTCCCTCTCTCTCTCTCCCTCCTCCCCCCTCCCCCCTTTTTAATGACACCCACCCCATACCAAGCTGAACAGATCATCATTTTTATGTGCTCACGTCAGCCGTGAGTCACATTCTTCACCGTCACTGTGTGTGTGGTGTGACTGTGTGTGTGTGTGTGTGTGTGTGTATTTGTTGCGTATGATGCAGATTGTTTCTAGATTTAGCATGTTTCAGCATAAGCTGTGTTTTGCATAGTGTTCATCATTTACGACATGCAGAACAGTATGTATCCACTACTACACAGACTCACTACACTCTACTGAGCGGCGATGCGAAACAACATCAACTTCCGTCTCTTCAATAAACTGAAAGTGTCCATTATAGAAACAGCTAAAGTCACTTCACAACTAATAAAAAAAAAAATCAATCAACAACCACATGCACACCTAAACACTCACTCGCTCACTCAGGTACACACTTAAGTGTCAAGATGTGGGTTAAAAGCATGAAATGTTGTGGTGATGTGACAGTCAGTCAGCAGTATTGGTGGTGGAGGGGATGGTGGTATTGTAAGACATATCCTCCTGTGCTTTTGCTGAGGCTGGCCAGAGGGCATTATGGGATTGATTTGTGGTGGCGGTGACGCCACTGTTATGATGAAGCCCCCTCCCCAGCTCATGACTTGATCTCGATGACCTTGATGAAGGGCAGAGACTTGTTGCTGCCTTGTGTGGAGGGCCTCAAAGGCTTACTGGAGGGGAGAGAAAGAGAGAAGAAAAACAGACATTTTATTCGAATGTTTGATTGATACGTGAAAATTTTTTGTATGTGCAAGCGTTCATGTCTATGCTGCCCGTAAATAACGTCTGCATAATATCTCTGTGATGTGTGAATGGTTATTGTGTTACCTGTATACGATCTGGGGGTTGTTGTCTGAGGACAGGTAGGAGGTGGACCTCTGGCCCCCCAGGTAGAAATCCATCTGGTCATGCATCTCCCTGTTCTGTAAATACAGACACAATGGACCAAGTTAATTTACCAATCTATACCCAAAATATTTTACATATCGGCATATAGGCACAACAAACACGAGTTCATTTATGATCTTAAAATCCTGATCCTAAAACCCTAAAATATAATACATACTGTATAATATAATATAATATAATATAATACAATACAATATAATATAATATGTATGCAATATTATTCTGTATATTGTAGTCTACCATAAAACTGTTGAAGAGCAGCTATCTCAGGAATTAGCCATGGTAGCTGTTGCAATGATTTGAAGGGGTAGTAAGCAATGTTTCCACATGATTACACCCGCCAGGCTCTTACCTCAGCTTCCAGGTAGGCCACCCTCTCCTCCAACTCCCTGATCACCCTGTCTCTCTCCTGGATCACCAGCTTGGAGTTCTGCACCTGAGGGCAAACAAATGGTGGAAATATAAATAAATATGTTGGAGTATGTCATTTGGAGTACCAAATGCGTGTCTTACTTGAATATGTTTATGTTGTGTCTGTGTCCACATGATGTGTGTGTGTGTGTGTGTGTGTGTGTGTCTGTCTGTTAGTCTACATGGTGTGTGTGTGTGTGTGTGTGTGTGTGTGTGTGTGTGTGTGTGTGTGTGTGTACCTGCTCGATCATGGTTCGTAGCTTCCTCTGCTGGCTCTTCAGCATGTCGTCCAGGTGATGGAGCTTCTCCTTCAGCACTGCGTTCTCTCTCTGAAGCTCCTCCGACCTTCACAAACACACACTGCATTTAGACACGGTCCTCATACTGTATGTACAGTACGTGTACCATACGTGTCATTTTTTGGTGAAGAAATACAGGGTCTCACAATAGCCACTACCTCTAATATGGTGGGTGTGGCTTTGGTCATGGCGGGTTTCTTGCGCATTTGTTGACAATCAGCAAGTAATTGGACTGCACAGAAATATTTGACTTGTTTGTGATAATTAGGTGATTTTCGCGATACGCATATCGCCTCTCATGATATCGCGATTTCGATACATTTTCGATATATTGTGCAGACCTAGTTGGGACACCACTGATGTAGCCTCAACCAATATCAGACCAAGACGTAATGTGTGGTCAAATGATAGTCAAGCTGTGGTAAAGCTGTGGCGCAATGCGCAGAGCACCTGTACCATATACTGAAGGACCCGGGTTTGAGTCTGGCCTTGTTCATTTCCCAACCCTACTTCCCAACCCTCTCTCTCCCACCACCTTCCTGTCGCATCTTCACTATACTATAAGCCTAAACAGTAGTTAAAAAGAGATAATTGAGCAGAAGTTTACGGATGGCTAAGGCCACAGTAGTCAAGTTATCCTACCTCTTCCCATTCTCTAGCCCCTCCTCCTTGTGCTCCCTGAGCTGCATGAGCTCCGCCTCCCGGGTCATAAGCTCCTCCCTCAGGCCGGAGCTCTCCTGCTCAATGCCCGTCAGCAGCCGCTGCAGCTCTGTGATTCGCTGGTCCTGCTGCTCCGCCGTCTGCGTCGCCTCCCGCAGCCTATCACTCTGCTCCGACAGCTGCTGCTTATACTGACCAGCCTCCCTCTGAGAGATGGAGAGAAAGAGAGAGAGAGAGAGAGAGAGAGAG
>NC_085861.1:43694275-43696775 GCF_034702125.1 Engraulis encrasicolus
GTGTGCGTGTGCGTGTGCGTGTGCGTGCGTGTACTGTAGTGTGTGTGTGTGTGTCAGCGTGGGGTCTTACCTTGCCGTGGCTCTGCTGCTGTTGCTGCTGCTGCTGCTGCTGCTGCTGGTTCTGTAGGGTGAGCCGGAGCCGTCTACAGCTCTCCTAGAGATGGAGGGATGGAGGGATGGAGGAGAGAGAGAGACAGAGAGAGAGAGCGAAGAACGACTTTAGTCTACTGTGGTGTGTGACAGAATGAGAGAGAGTGAGAGAAGGAGGGAGAGAACAGGCAGACTCACACAAAGAGACCGTTATGAGCAGGGGAAACGAGTGATGAGGGAGAAGGGCAGCTATATGGACGAGTCGGGAAAAGAGGGGAGGAGAAAATGAGTAATAATCACACAACACAAGGGAGAGAGAGAGAGAGAGAGAGAGAGAGAGAGAGAGAGAGAGAGAAGGGGAGAAAGACTGAAAGGGGGCCAGTAAGTCGTAAAAGTTTGAAGGGAGAGAGCCAATGCCATGAGAACGAGCGAATAAGAGCGAGAGAAAAAGAAAGAGCGTATTATAAAAAAAGAAAACGGAATATTTACAGGTCCAAGGAGACGGAATGTTCAGTATACACAGTACACTGTCCTCAGCTCTAGAGCTCAGGGAAGATGCCAAAACCCTCTCCCATGCCAGCTGCACGGACATTTGAATGTAAATTTGAATTTGGGGAGTGACAGAACAAGCGAATGAGAGAGCGAGCGAGAGAGAGAGAGAGAGAGAGAGAGAGAGAGAGAGAGAAAATGAACAGTAGACAGACAAGAAAGAGGAAAAGGGAGGGCTTGAATCTAAGTTATGACTGTCCTTTCAAGGAGGACGGACGGAATATCACTATGGTAACGGAGTTCCCGGGCCACAATAAACAACAGCAACGACGGCAGCCGGGGTAGGGAGCACTGGGGGAGAGCGTGGGTGACCAACAAAGAGCAGAGCTCTAAACATACACAAACTAACTCATGCTGGCACACACACACATACAGAAGCGCATATAGTACACACACATGGGTAAATACACACAAGCACATGTGCGAATGCGCGCGCGCACACACACACACACACACACACACACACACACACACACACACACACACACACACACACACACACACACACACACACACACACACACACACACACACACACACACACACACACACACACACACACACACACTGTATATGCTGTGAGAAACAAAAGCACATGTACAGTATGAGCATACTGTAGTTCTTTAACTCTGATGAGATAAATGTGTGGGACGGGACCCAGCAGGGTTTACTGTGATAAAGGGGCCCTGTGTGTCTGTGTTTACGGTAAGCTGCGTGGATAATGATGATGGGGATGGATGAGAGGGTTGTTACATAACACACAAGTTTCCTTCTCAGTTTAGTTCTGCACCCGTTTCTCTCAGTGACGAAGGCGGATAAATGTATCCATCTGCTGCCACAGAGCTCAGAGGTATAATCAGACCCTCTCTCTCTCTCTCTCTCTCTCTCTCTCTCTCTCTCTCTCTCTCTAACACAGCCCCTCTTTCTTTTACTCTTTCTTTCTCTCCACCTCTTACTTTCTGTTGTTCATCTTTTCCTTTTCATCTCTCTCTTTGTCTGTCTTCCTCCTCTCTCTCTATCCTCTTCGTCCTTCTCTTTTCTAGTGTATCTTGCACTATTTATCTGTCAGTGCGTATCTCGGTTGGCTGCACCTGGCCGGTGTCTGTCCACACCACTTTGTTTGGCATTGTCCCCCCACTAGGCTGTCATGTCCTCCCACTACACTATGCTGGTCTCCACTAGGCTGCCATGTCCCCCAAATGCCATGTCCTCCCACTACACTATGCTGGTCCCCACTAGGCTGTCATGTCCTCCCACTACACTATGCTGGTCCCCACTAAGCTGTCATGTCCCCCCACTACACTATGCTGGTCCCCACTAGGCTGCCATGTCCTCCCACTACACTATGCTGGTCTACAGTAGGCTGCCATGTCCCCAGACTGTCATGTCCCTAACTACACTGAGCTCCAGTACTGAGTGCTGCTGAGTGCTGGAATGCTACTGTGGGCTACTAAATTGGACACTCTCTGGCTTCATGGCACGCACCGGGAGGTAGCTGCTAACCACACACACACACACAGCTTCAGGAGAAGCCAGGGAAGAAAAAGAAGAGAAAGAAGAATTGACATGGAGTGTGTGTGTGAGAGAGAGAGGGAGAAAGAGAGTGAGATATGAGAGAAAATCAAAGGAAAACAGAGAACGAGTTTGAAATACGGTAAGAAAAAAGAGAGATAAAGAGAGATGGAAAGGGCACATTCCCCATGCCCACTGAAATGTCTGTAGGTCAATCGAAATCCCACACAATGCCATTTCACACCCTGAATATTCACCTCATTTACCCTCACACAAAACGGGCATAAGGTAGCTCAACATAATCCTAAAAGACATGATCATACATTTGCCATCACCAAAAATGGCAAAG
>NC_085861.1:43701775-43744275 GCF_034702125.1 Engraulis encrasicolus
TTGTGGTTATGAGTAAACAGAGATGGGATACTAAAAGACCACAAACACTACTTCCAAGCAAGGAGCCAGGTAAACACCAGGGCTGTAGTACTCAAGTCCGTTTTTTTAAGGACGTGGACTTGTCTTGGACTCGCTATCAATTGGACTCGGACACTGGTCTTGCCAAATTGAGCTTTTGGACTCGACCGGGTTTATTTTATTTATATTTTTATTTTATTTAGAACATTGGCAGTGGCAACCATAAATTCTAGAGTGGAGCTTGAAATCCAACAACATACAAGTTTGTCTTCACATTCATGGCATATGGGTTACCTTCAAACATTCGCTTTTTTGATATTCATCCTTTTCATTGTTTAACACTGACCGACATGTGACTCGGACAAGACTTGGACTCGAATCTTTTTGGACTCTGTCTTGTCTCGGACTCTAACCTCTTTGGACTCGGACTTGTCTCGGACTTGACTATTCTGGACTTGGACTCTACAAAGCTGGACTTGACTACAGCCCTGGGAAACACATTAGCAACGAAAGAAAGAGACGAGGAACGAGGAAGTATGGGCACCATTTTGGTGACATAATTGTGGAATGTGGACCAATGCCTCAGCAAGGTACAGTAGCTGTGCCCATTCGGACAGTGACCTGTATAACTGGCAGGAGCCTGTAGAATGAGGTAGGACAACGTTAATCAGGTGCAGAGACTGGCTGTAAATGTACAACTCGAACACTGTACTGTAAATGTACAACTTTACAGCAAGACGATGTTTAAACTCAAACACTGCAGGAGGACACAGAATGAAATCACAGGTGTCAAGGCAACCATGTTCTGCCTGGTGATGAGGCCACAGTGCATTGATTTGTGAGTACACAGCAGGGTGCACTGTTTACTGAGTGTATGTGTGCCTGAGTCTGTGTGTGTGTGTGTGTGTGTGTGTGTGTGTGTGTGTGTGTGTGTGTGTGTGTGTGTGTGTGTGTGTGTGTGTCTGTGTGTGTCTGTGTGTGTGTGTGTGATTAACATGATCCTTGTGTGTGCATGGCGTACTCTGCACATCGTGTATACATGACAACATGGCATCAGCCGTCTTCAGCAAATATTTGACGTTCCCCTTCCCGTCATCTGAGCCAAATGTCAGGCAAACATGCAGGTAGCGTCTGAGGTAGGTGAAGCCATTGACATGAACAGATCAGCACAAACGGAGAAAGGAGAGAGAGAGAGTAATGCAGAGACAATCAGACACACACACAGACAAGCAGGGACAGAGAGACAATCAGAAAGAGACAGAAAACTTGAAAACGGGGGGAGAGAAGCAAAAACATAGACAGAGAGAAAAGCAGAGAGAGGGAGGCACACAGAGGGAGACAAGAAAAAGACAAACACAGAGACAAGGATGCAGAGAGAGAGAGAGAGAGAGAGAAAGAGAGAGAGAGAGAGAGAGAGAGAGAGAGAAAGAGAACATGAAGACAGCCTAGAACAGTGGTTCTAGGACCCCTGGGGACAGACCCCTGGGGGGCCGCGAGAGGGCGCTAGGGGGGCCGCGGAAGGTTGGCAGGAAAAGCATAGAAACAAAATAAATATTTAAATAAATTTAATAGCTAATGTATACAAAAAATAAACCAAATATAAGATCATATTTCCATACCGCATTATAATAATCTATTGCATCGCTGAACATTACTACGTTAAGTTAATTTATATCTCCAAGTGAGGCACTGACTAGCAGACCTTGACTATGGTTGTAAAAAGGGATGTATAGAAAAATAGTGTGGCACGACCCATGTCAGGGGGGCCGTGGCTGGAAGATACCAGTTTATGGGGGGCCTTGGTATGGTAAAGTTTGGGAACCCCTGGCCTAGAAATTGGAAGTGAGCATATTGTACAGCCTCAGCCTCGTGCTCAGCGGGTTCCAGTGAGGTATGGGAAATATGTTTCAGGCCCTGCACAGCAGCAGCCCAGCGCCTTTTATGTAACTGAACCGAGCGCTCATCCCACTGCCAACACACACACACACACACACACACACACACACACACACACACACACACACACACACACACACACACACACACACAGCCAGCTGCGCAGAGGAACAATTAGTTCGCCAGCACAATGATCAGACTGCGGCCGGAATGCAGACATGCACAGTAGCCAAAGTAGCACACAGCAGCGCGTGCGCACACGCGCACACGCGTACACGCGGACACACACACACACACACACACACACATAGTTTATTAATTTGATATAAAGCCAAGACATAGCAAATCCACAGTAGTCTATAACAATGAGTAATAGATTTGTTTTGTCTTAAATAATGTTCCACCTTAAATGACACTGTGTAGTGATGTGAACGAGTGTGAACATTTAGGGACAGAGGCTGGAGAGTGGGGCAGAGGGCGGAGGGGAAGCAGCAAGCAGGGATGGGAGAGACAGGTAGCCTACGCCGCAGCTCTGCACGCCATCCCCATCTCTACACAATAGCCACCAGTGTGCAGAGGGAGTGACTTGGCACTTAGTGTTTACTCACTCAATTTACTACGAATGAGTATGTGTCTATGTGTGTGTCTGTCTGTGTGTGTGTGTATGGCATGGAGAGAAAGTCAGTTGGTTCATGGGGTGAGCAAGTACAAAGCTATGAGCAGGTGAGGTAAGAATGTCTGTCATCAAGAATGTTCGAGTTCATGACGTCACTGATGTGAATGTGCAAAACAATAACAGAAGAATACTCATATGCATATGATCAGGTACATTTTTAGTTCATTCAGGAAAGACTCAATCATGATAACTGTGCGAATGAACATACTGTGACATACATACAAAATAATTGAGAATGAGAACAGGTAACAGATAGACCTGACTGAAAACTCTACTCATACCCTGTACATTTAAAGAGATATGAATCTCCTCTTGGTGACTTCCGGTAGTTTGTGGTCATGTGCTGTCAATCAAATCGATCATTAACTTGTTAGATAGAGAGGAATAGGGGGTGTTTTGGTACTTGCCTTTATTTGGACATACAGTAGCTTCACTACAGACTCACTGTGTCTTTCCAGTAAGAAAGGAAGTGGTCTATATCTGATGAAATCACAGCCAAGAGTCAAATACTCACAGGTCAAATAACCCATACAGCTGGCAACCCATTAAAGTCGCCAAAAAAGTTCAAAAAAATAAATGATATAGCCTACCTAATTATTTAGGTGCTGTTCAAACATCACTTTTGAATTCTGCCACATCTTATCTTCACTTTGGCTATTTCCTTAATCAGCATCCAGTCAAAACATAATCAAGAACAGCACAACATTGTGAACTTCTATTTTTTATTTTTTTTTATTTTTTTTTTTTTTAATCAGTAGCTCGTATCACCGGGCAGACTGGGTTTACTCAAACATCACTGTACCAATGAGATTCGGCCCACTAAGCCCGTCTTGAGACGCATACCTGTGTGACTTTTGCTCCTTAACCTTATCCCAAGCTGTGGCACTCCAATTAAACCCGTCACACTATCCACCCAGAGCAAAACGAACCATGCGGCACCGCAGACGCTCGCGCGCCAGATTACCAAGATCTTTGGCGCCAATGCGCCACACACACATCACTTGCCCAGTGGACTTTGCGTGTGAAACTTCCCCCACCACACACCTTGACCAGGTAACCACGGAGGGGCAATAAAAAAGGAGGCATGATATGGTTGAGCGGCTCAGACATTTAAATGATGCCAGTTAATCATTTGCCATCTTGGTTATCACCCGCTTTGAAAAAGACGATAATAATACGATACATTTTGTAACAGATTGACTGACCTGAAGCATGGACTGTGTGGGGTATGCTGTAACGGCTATGTCGTGTGGCATTGTACCTGTAGTACAGGTGTCTACAGGTGGTCAGAATGACAGATGTAAAGGAGTGACTGCTAATTCCGACCATGACAAGACCTGCTTGTTGGCAGCATCTCACCAAACATCAGGTGGCACTTCACCTAAACCGGATTAAGTAGCCTACCTACAGTAGCCTAGATGAGTGTTTGTTTTCATGCGTCGAAATCATTAGAGATGTGGAGTCTCGTTTTACTCAGTTGTTCTTTCGGATTTGGTTTACAAGTTTGATATAAACACTTCATTTCAAAGTGTCTTTTCAGCCTCACGCAACGCTGGTGGTTTGTCACTCGACATCTCTCTCACACAGGTTGAAGGTGAAAGCTGATGAATTGGGTAGCCTTCTTCGTTTTAACACAACAGTCACAATTGTTTAAATGTAGTTCACCTATTTAGTTAGCCCACAAAGTGTCGTGTGGTAAGCTAAATTTCCCTTGCCAGTGAAATACATCCTCAAGAACTGAGTGCGTAAACACCGAATCCGTGCACAATGGTCACCTGAGCCAAGGATGGTACAGTGCTACTCGCCTCCAGTTACCAAAAATCTCAGATACGACTTGCTGACATTTTTAGCGAATCACTTGATAAGGGACACATCATCAACATTCACCAATAGTTATTTCATTAAACGATAGCCTACTCACCACTCTTTCCTCCGCCCTGATGTCCTCGATTGTGCACAAACTCCTCGTAATACCGTTCATCTTCATAAGAGCAAAATAAACTTCCACAAAGTTTAACAAATAAATAAACGAATAAATACCAATAAATAATTAACCAAACTGAAATACTCGCAGTGTATAGCCTAAATATCCTTTCTCGTGTACTCTTCCGTACGGTAGCTTGTCTTCTTTGATGTTCGGTGTTGATGAAAACTCCACGTACCGGGTGAGAAACGGTTTTTGTGTGGCTCCCCTCCCTCTCTAACTCGCTCTCATCACGTCAGTAACTTACTGGCTACACAGGGAGTTCGCGCGTGACCTCACCGCTCAGGCAGCTCACACAGCCAGTCGAGGCACGCCCCCGCGAGGATGAAACAGTGTAGGGAACAGGCGCGAGCCACCTGAGCTGAGCACCTGCGCCCATGGAAATAAACTTTTGTCAAGCACACTGAAGAAAACGCACAACTTCAGCGTTATCCTAAGGATCCTAAGGATATTTTGATAACAGAGAAGCTTATTTAAAAAATGTCGGTGACTAATTGTTGGCCTATTTTTACACCTCTATACTGGTGGTGACTGCTCATCTGGTCATGTGTTTGGTCATATGTTTATCAATGAACCGATAATAGTGATAGTTTATAGGTTATTATTTGATTTAGAAAAAGTGTGTGTGTGTGTGTGTGTGTGTGTGTGTGTGTGTGTGTGTGTGTGTGTGTGTGTGTGTGTGTGTGTGTGTGTGCGTGCGCCTGTGTGAATGTGTGCGTGCGCCTGTGTGAATGTGTGCGAAAGCTACGTGCTGGTACGTGTGTGTGTGTGTGTGTGTGTGTGTGTGTGTGTGTGTGTGTGTTGAAGAGGGCAGTGGGGCACCCTTCTTTCCCGCAGGTTCTGGAACAGTGGCTGCACTTGAGAGGGAGGTGTGGTGTGGACTGGAGACATTACATCAGGAACACAGTGGCCTAGCTCTTCATCACAAAGTCTCGGTCCCTGAGGAAGGACGCTTTCCAAGCAACGGTGAATGGACCAAGTCAGCCAAGCAGCCTTGCTGCTACTTCGCTGCTGTGCGCTGAATCCCTCTGAGGTTTGAGAAATATCTGACTCATGGTCCCGTCCTAGTTTTTTTTAGACTACACAAAAAGTAAGCAGCAGCGAGGAGTTGTTCAGAAATGTGGCCGACTGTAGACTCTGTTTGCTCAGAAGTGCTGTAGGCTAAGTGGAAAGTAGTCATAGTTCTTCATAGGGGCTGTTTAAAAATCATTACTGTGTGTACAAGTCATTGATGTATACTATAGTTAGTACGAATATATTATACGAATAGTGACCCCCCCCCCCCACGCAAGCACGCATGCACGCACACACACACACACACACGCACACACACACACACACACACACACACACACACACACACACACACACACACACACACACACACACACACACACACACACACACACACACACACACGTTTATGACATCAACATGATTGAACACCATATATTTCACAAGATTTATTTCCTCGCATAGGCTTTGTGCGTCTGTAACATGTCTGTTATGATATGTGATGCCTGATCGGAATGAGAACATATTCTGTCTTACGCACCTCAGAAAATACAGTACATGTAGCCTACCTGTGGGATGTGGCCCTGTAACAATTTGATGGGAAATAAGGGGCGGCATAATGAGGGAGGGTTACGGTTTTATTGTTCTTTTGTTTAAATTTAATATCCAAACTTGCTGTATGTTTACATTTAGTATCCCAATGAGGCAAGTCAGACAGAAAAAACAAGGACAGTTAAAGAAACATCCATGGAGGAAAGCACCTGTACATATTTCTGGGGATGGATCGAGTGCGACTAGGCCTACACTTCAGGCAATTTAATATGTTTAGTGAGAAAGATTGATGAGGGAGACATTCTTGTGGTAAGTTAATTGACAGATTTATTTTTAAGAATCCACGAGGATGACTTCTCTCAGAGGGGTAAAAACTGTGTGAAAGGCAATCATAAACAGTATCCGTCAGCTCACTCATGCAGGCCTTTCCTATGTGAAACCTTAATACGTGTCTTTCTATCTATCTATCTATCTATCTATCTATCTATCTATCTATCTATCTATCTATCTATCTATCTATCTATCTATCTATAGGACTCACTAACGCCTTGCGTTACTGGAAGAGAACTGCGCTCGTCCAGCACAAGCCGTCTGGCTCTGCCATCCAGTAGCTCTAGGTACTCCCAGTCAAGACTGTTCTCTGTTGTTGTACCCAAGTGGTGGAACGGTCTCCCAGAGGCAGCAAGACTAAGCACATCTCTTGCAGCCTTCAAGAAACAAGTAAAGACCTTCCTCTTTCGTGAGTATCTACTAGACTAATGCTTGAGCTGGCCTAGCCCCAGGGCAGACTCTTGACATGATGTATATGTATGTGTGGGTGTGTTGTGTGTGTACTCTGTATTAAAAAAAAACTAACCCCTCTTTGCAACTGCACTTGTTTTTCTGTATATTTCCTGTGCATTTTGTATTTGCTGTGATGTTGGCTATGATTATGTCCTCTTTTGAAAGTCGCTTTGGTTATAAAGCGTCTGCCAAATGCCATGTAATGTATACTATCTATCTATCTATCTATCTATCTATCTATCTATCTATCTATCTATCTATCTATCTATCTATCTATCTCTATCTATCTATCTATCTGTTGGTCTTGGCGGTTCATTGATACAGGAGGAGGCTTACAGACATACACACATGCATTCCTTCTCTCTGCACTGTCTCAATGAGGTTACGTCATATGTCTGAACCTGCTGTGTGACGACTGAGGGCTACGTTCACAGTCTAGACATGTGTACAGACAAGTCTCGTTCCTTCGGCTCTGAAGAGGGTCTCTCTTGTCTCACCTGTTTGATCAGATAAAAAAGCATGACTCATCATCACCCATATCAGCTTTACTAAAGTAGGCCTCTCTTGCAACTCTGGAGAGATATCAAAACATTTCCTACCTACACCAACCTGCACCACCAACATTCGGGGGACAGAGAGACTCACAAAAAGTAATAAATAAATAAATACTTGATCCAAGTATTTCCTGAACCAGATGGTCGTAGTGAAAACCCAGTTGATCAGACAAGTCTAAAGAATTATTGAGGTAGGCCTGATGAAGAACAGGATGAGGAGCACGGTCTTCCTTTTGTTTTAGATTAATTTTAAAACATAATTTTTGCTATCAAGTTATTTGAATCAATCACCTGTGTTGAGCCCCAATGAAATACGACAGGACTTTTGGAATTGACACCTTTGGAACTGAATAACAGACATCATCTGCATCATATTGTATAATTTTGAACAGCTCGATGTAGCCTACAGTACATGTAGGCCTAATTTAAGTAAATAGCAGGCTATATACGCACAGATGCCATACTAGGGTTTTAATCCACACTCACTATCCTAATCATAGTGTTTCTGCTGTGTCATTATTGCAGAGCCAAAGAGGATTAAGAGTAAAAACAGCTTACTTAACTTTTGACATTAACTTATTGTCAATGTATAACATGGGATTAAATTAGTTATTGATATACAGGAGGTTAAATATGCTGCATTGATCCACGCCTCCTAATTCCATGGAAGGTCACGCATTCCTCTGTCCGCGGACACAAAGAGAATGTTTTAACACAAAGTAGGCCTATATTGTACCGTACTGTTGACATTACAGTGAAGGTTACCAAAGGTAAAATCTCTCTCTCTCTCTCTCTCTCTCTCTCTCTCTCTCTCTCTCTCTCTCTCTCTCTCTCTCTCTCTCTCTCTCTCTCTCTCTCTCTCTCTCTCTCTCTCTCTCTCTCTCTCTCTCTCTCTCTCTCTCCTGATAAGACTAACCTGTTGTACTTTATTGCATCTATAAAGACTTTATGGTTTATTTTGGACATCTTGTTGTATTCAAACAGCAATTACGTATACAGCTTCCCAAGAAGTCTTTTTGTGAGCAGAGACAAAAAGGTCACATTTCTGCCTGGCATCCAATGGCAACTACATGACAACATACAGTACAGTACAGGCACCCAGGGCACTCTTTCCAGCCTTGAACATCCCACAACAAAACTCCATGCTCCACACCCACTGTAGACGAACACTCTCATTGCTAAACCTAATTCTGTGGCAAACCCTCTATTGCTTCAGGAAGGGGAAAAAAAACATTATTTCTGATGACGCGCATACCCATTTTGTGTGGGTGGAAAAATCTGTTGCAATTACAAAACAAATACAAATCAAGCTAAACTAAGAAGCCAGTTCAGTAGTAAAGCGGGTTCGTTAACCTTGTTGTAGAGGTAAATCATCTAGCCCTTAGAGGAGAGCTTGAAGTTCTCTTTTTTAACTAAATGATGCCTGCAGGTATATATCTATTAGCAGGTTTACCACTTCCTTAAAGTTATCACTTAACCATGTGCTTAGTATACCCCCCCCATAAATGGCAATCTTCACATAGATCCTAAGCACTTCCCTGAAACCATAAAGTTAGGGGAAAAGGGGTATGCCAGTGAAATGAGTTCTTTGGAATTCACTGACGTGTTTCTGAGGAAAAACACATAAAACGCTTTCAGTTTGTTGTGGGCTTTCAGGCCACATGGCCTGTCCCAGCCTGTTGGAAATATAAGTCTCCTTATTTCTCTAGCTTCCTCTCTAAGGCCCTGACTACATGTGCGCAGATATTATTAAAGTGGAAATGTTTTTATCCATTTACATATTTTGATCCTGTTTGCACGTCATGTGGATCACCATTGATGGGTGTGTTTTCAAAAAGTCGGGTTTAAAAAATCTATATCTAGAACTCTGTTTATGTATAATCAAAATGGGTGTGTTTACAAAACTATCCATAAAGCTTGCTGCATATGTAAGCAGGATGTAAAAGTAGAAAAATATGTGTTTTTAGTCACTGTCCCCACCCAGATCCTAACCACTCCACAGACACAAAAATCAGTAACAAACGGAAAAAATATCCATATCACATTTGTCTGCAAAGGTGGAAACCAACCTTCCAGATGGGAATTGGAATTAAAACAAACCACCCGGGTCAGGATTTTACAACAACCATACATATTACTGTCAACAGTGTTACTGATGGGCTAAACTTTAAATATAGTAAACACCTTTTGACATTTGGAAACAGTAATGACATGAAAACACGACTGCACACATTAGTGTACTGTGTACTGTAAGCCAGGGAGACATGGAAAACATGACAGTGCTCAACTGAAACTATTCCTGCTTCCCATGAGCCTCCTAATCCAGAGACACACACAGGTGGGGCTCTGCACACCTAGTCTCTATGCAGACTAAATATAGCCACTAAATACCCATTGTATCCTACGGAGCCATTACAACACAACCCTCCATTAGTGTGGGAGACAGAGAAAAGAATAATACACCCTGATCCATTCAAGTTCCTCGATGTGTTAAATAGGCTACTGTGCACAATTATAACAGTGCACTTTTCACAGAAATGTGTGACTGGTAGACTGTTCAAAGCAAAGCAGATACTGCGTGAAGTAAAATTATGCAGACTATGAACACTAATTTGAGGTTGATCATCTGATGGGAAGTCTTGAGGAGGTGTAATATCACATAATCACTGTCACCAGATGGATTTGTTGACTCTGAAGTGACTAGGCTGGAGGCTCCTCCGTGAGTAAAGCATTTTTGCAGGCAGCTTCAAGCTATTTCTAGAGGTCCCACCCCACCCTGACCCCAGTGAGAGAGGTCAGTTCACTATGAGCTCATCTTCAAGACGCGTTGAGTCGGCAATAATATGACCATCAGTGTGGGAATAACCAGACTGATGCAAGAGTCTCTCTCTCTCTCTCTCTCTCTCTCTCTCTCTCTCTCTCTCTCTCTCTCTCGTAACACTTAATTTTAAGTTTTCTATAGAGGGGTGCTATAATATGGGCCCTTTCATAAACATGATGCAAATCACAACACGTTAATAATCACACTCCATTCATGCTTATGATGATTTTCATGATACAACGTGGTATAATAATGTAGGAGGTGGCATTAGTGTGTGTTCATGTTGGCTGTTCATGACAAAGCTTAAACATAGAAACTTGTTATTTTGTTGTCACATTCCACCACCAGTAAGTAATGTGTGTGCGCCACCAGATCCCAACACGGGCAGGGACGTTTTATGAGAAGTTCCAAAATTACACCATATAATAATTACCGTAACTAGAGTAGGGGTTCCGAACCATTTCCAATTTGGGGCTCACTTCAAATGCTCACTTGGGAACCCACCTCTGACCCAATAAATAATAAAACTCAAATAAATAGTCAATAGCAGCAACACACAAAACATTATATTGATTTTTATAAAATGATTTGAAGGACCACTTGGAATACTGTCGGCTATGGCCCACGGTTTTAGTATCACTGAACTAGAGTGATTCAGCACACACCTGACCTCATTGTCCCTCCAGTGACATTAGACCTAGTTTTGAATAGCAGTGTTGTATTGCTTTCCAGAGTAGGGTAGAGTGGAGTGGGAACACCCAATGATAATTGATAATGGAACATTTTTCAGAGCCGTATGATCAGGGAGCCAGGCATTCCTGTCACACCAACCTTCACCACACCTTGTTCCATTAAAAGCCATGAACCAGTTTGCCTGTGACCCAACTGAGGATAAACAGGATCCACATGGTGGGGTGTAGGCCTATCACAGTGAGCAAAACTTGACATCTCCATTCAGCATACAAATGAGTGTCATGGGACCCTGAGAAATGAAAGTGAGTCAGGTTATTTTTCTTAGATGTGCAACAGTGATTTCGTGAATTGGATTTTGCTAGCTTTCTTTACTCACAGAGGTCAGTACTTTACTGCATAACACTATTGAAAATACTGTGACAAGAGTGAACACGTCACTAACATGAAGAGCTCTGGAAACCCCATTTCCTACCTACAGTATAGCCTAAGTACCTTACTGTAGAGAACAGCTGGGATGCAACAGCAGCTTCCACACATTGGCTACGTTTACATGGGACATTTAATTCTGAATTAACTCACTTTAATTCTGAATAAAGCTTAATTACACTTTGAAAATGTCATGTAAATATTTCACAATTCGGAATTAAATGAAAGATCAAAGGGAAATCGACAGAACTATTTTATTCTGAATTATTAATTCAGAATTAAAAATGTCATGTAAACGTAGCAATTGTGAATTTGATCAGCACACTACACCCACATTCACATACAGTGGGTGCTTCAGAGAAAAGGCTTTCAAGGGGTACAGCAATTGATGTCTTTCTTGAAAACATACCGGTAATAGCCTAGTACTCAAACACAACACGGCTCAACATAAAAATTCCGAGCTGGTCCTTTGGGCTGTGTTCACTGTCAGCAGACCCTTTGCAAGATCTGTAACAAGGACAAAGGAGGATATATCTTATCGCCTGTTGATAATATCATGTAGCGATAAGTAATGATCAACCAGAGGTCAGTGGTAGGAATCTGACTGCTGGATATGAGTAGTAGAAAGCCAGCAGCACCCAAGACTCTCACATGAAAATGAGGCACTGTATCTCTAAAAATGGTGCTCTGAACAGCAAGGGTGCTACATAAGTGGGTCATTTTTATCTTAGCTGAACTGTTTTAAATCAGAACCACAGCTCTTCCATCGACCTTTTTGTGACTCACGTACAGCAAGGTTTTAGTAACAGTGAGTGTGGTTTATCTACTTCACTGGTATTCACAGAACGGTTCAGAGTACAAAACATAAAGTCGGCCCAAAACCATAGATTTTTACTGCCAGTAACTTGACTTTATTATGGTAACCAAAGTAGACCCTCTGTTCAACAGATTGGAGCATGCTGATCATGGGTCACGTACTGCATGCTCTTGTGTTTAAGGGGTTAAAGCAAGCCTATTCAAATGGCGGCCCTGGGGCCACATGCGGCCCTTGGATGGCAAGGTTCTGGCCCCCCACAAGGTTAGAACAAAATTTTAAAAAATGTGTGCCTTGCATAAGTTACGATCGCTGCTTCAGGTTGGGGATATTTCTCCTTATGCATTCGCATGAGAGTGAAATCTTACCTAAAACAGTCTCATAAATAGACCATCATAAGGCTACTAAGAAATAGAGAAGCAGAAATCTACTCTGTGTGGAAAGCTATCTGTTTTGCACCCTAACCTACGACACCGTGCTGCTCACGGTTATACAGATTGTATGTTCGGCCCCTTTACTGGAAGACATTTGAAAAACTGTCCCTCAGTGACTTTTAATTGAATATACCTGGGTTAAAGACTGCTACTGCCTGATGGCTGTGTGTGGATGCATCTGGATTGGCCTCCAGCTCAGAGGCCCAGGAGGAGGTTGAGAGAGGATACATAACAAGGCTAAAACACATGAATAGTTTAGCCTCTGACTCGGGTCGTGACCCTAACAATACGTGTTAGACACATGTGCATGTGTGTGCAGGGCCACTGACAGCTTTGGCTGGGCCCTGGACAACGTTAGGCCTACCCATTACATGCAATGTGATGAGGACCCAGTTTTGAGTCACCTCTCTCCTCAGACCCAGGACAACTGATCCCTTTGTCCCCCTGTCTGTTTCCCTGCACTTGTGCAGTTTTGTATAAAGTACTGAAATCTCATACTCAAGTAGAAGTATGGGTACTCCTCCAAAATAGGACTTTGGTTAAAGTAAAAGTCACTGACCGAAATGTTACTTGAGTGAAAGTCTTAAAATATCTGAAAATTCTTGTACTTCAGTATACCAAGTACTGTAGAAAATAATGTACCGGTAATCAAGTAATGTAATGAAAAGTAGGCTACAAGTAAAAAGTAAACAAGGCAAATGCAGTTTGAAATACTTTTTTGTATTTTGGTAAGCTTTCAACAATTCAAAACACTTCAAAAATTTACACACAACCAATTTCAGTGTAAATTTAGACCAGGTTTAGACAGGAAATAAACTTGACCACCTATGTGTGACGACCTACGCCCGGAGCCCAGGCATCATGTCCTGACTTCGTTGCAGTGGGTGGGGTCAAAACACCGTTTTTTTTCTCTTTTCTCTCTCTTTTTTGTAACTAGTAACTAAACTGAACATTGAAAATGTAGTGGGGTAAAAGTATGCAATTTTGTTTGGAAATGTAGTGAAGTAAAAGTAAAGGTCATCAAAAAAAAGTACTTGAGAAAAGTACAAAGTACTACAAAATGTACTTAAGTACAGTACTTAAGTATTTTTACTTAGTTACTATACAACACTGCACTTGTGCATTTGCATATGTGCACGCACACACACCACTGAACAAGTTCACGAAGGTGAGAGGGCGATAAATGGGACGGTCATGAAAGCTATCACAACACACGTCATGAATCATGCAGGCAACAAAATCAGGCTCAGTGGTGCTGATCTATTTTAGCACGAGTGAGCTGGAGTAAGTTCAGTGATGGATGTGAGCATGAGGTCAAACACCAAAGTATAAAATCAACTTTTCAGGTTCAGCTCCACAACGGTTCACTGGAGAGCCTTAAATAGGACAGCTCTCCTATTTACTGTCTCTCTCACGCATATCCACCGTTTCCATTAAACAACAGTAAAAAGCATACCCAGGGCGTAATCTACTGCAAGTGGAACACAACATAATTGTTGTAAATACATAATTGGGAAGACGTACGACACTTTGTGCTATGAGTCAACTCTGTATGATTTAGTAAAATAGAGGGATGGGCTAAATTAAATTATAAGCGTATTATTAATTTGTGCCTGATGTGACTTTGGTTATATCAATTAAAAATGACTTGCTTTCTTTTTAACTTGTAAATACACACCATTATTATTTTGCCAGTTCCACCCATTAAGTGTTTCCATGTGATCTCTCCCCATGGTAGCAATTGAAAGGTGTATCAGTCCAGCAGGTCTGGAATTGCTGCACAGACATCTCATTAAGTCCAATTAAGATGATTGCTCATTAATGTTGACAATTGAATGGATGGAAACGTACAAAAGGAGAGTTCCTACACTAGACACACAGAGGGGATTTGACATCTGAGAGTAAATCTTAACTTATCTTTTTGTTGCAGTCATAACATTAGACTACTTTGTACTTGAAAAAGAGAAAAAATGACAATAAAAAGGCACCAAAGACTGAAATATTAAGAATCATGTTGCAGCTTTTATTTAAATAGAAAAAAAGATTTTATACTGTAAAATATAGACTTACAGTTCTAAACAAACCTTTATTGTTATGGCTGTTCCATGCAACATTATGAAAATACTCCATTAGAATAAAAATACAGCGGAGAGAATTTCTACAATAAGGTACCGTCTTTCATGTACAAATGCTCCGGAAACAAAATTAGAATTAAAAATTGCATCCATGAATTAAACCATAAAAATCATTGATTGTGTCCATGTAAAAGAATGACCCAAACACTACTTAAATAACAAAAAAAGAAAAGGAAAAAAAAAACATGTACAAAATAGAGGTTACCATAGTACCATAGTAAATCCTTTGGAATAACTATGTGAACTCAATTAAATGTCAGTGGAAAAGAACAGCATGGTGATTGTAAGGCATTGATGTGAAGGTGAATACAGGAATGCCGTAATTGGAATACAGTAGTCAGGAATGCATAAGAGCGTATTTGTGCAGAGAGCGCAACGGGCATTCAGGCATAAAGGTAAATAGTTGCGAAGGGTATAAAAGTATTGTTGCATTGCATTATAATCTTAGGCGACACTACAAACACTGCATGTTTGCTATACTGCCAAGCTATCCAACTGTGAGAAAAACATGGCTTGTGCTTTTTCAAACACTGCTGGAATACATTGTAGACAGATACTCAATTTTTGTGTGTGGAATAGTCCCAAGTAAGAATGATCATAACGATTTCTGGATTATTTTGCATGCTTTAGTGTTTCCCACCCTTACCAGTCTCCCCTAAAACTCTATCCATGGCTGAGGTGCCCTTGAGCTCTTCACCCCATAATTGCTTCAGGGATGTAATACCCTGTAGCTAAATAACTGTAAGTCGCTTTGGATAAAAGCGTCAGCTAAGTATAATGTAATGTAATGTTATGTAGTGAGTAATAAATGTTTTCAACTACTGGTTTGGATCAAATAGTGGTATGGATCAGGCTTATTCTGCATTTTCTTTGTGATGTTTAAATCAGGTCTATACCCTAATATTCTTGTAATATCGAGCTGTGGTTTGTGTATCATATCTTAACCATGAAAAGTGCTGAGGGGTGATAATCAAGCTTGTCACATCTCAGTTGGAGCATGACCTTCAATCATCATGCAGTTGGTTTTGTACGTGGCATGAAAGTGCTCAACCACGACCATGCTAAGCGTTATCAGATAAGATTACATACACAAAGACAAGTCTCTTCAGAAAACAGCTAGGAATGTTAGGAAGAACGTATACATTTTAGATTATCGTACACAAAAGATACTGAAGTTGTGCAACGGTTCACTTTTTACTTCATTACATTTGAGCATTTCGTACATACTGTGTAAATATAGAAACTGCATACTGTTACGAGTGCAAGACATACTTCTCTCACGAGTGGGCCAACTAATTGGCTGTCGTAGTGACGCTCTGTGCCAAGAATAAGCAGTGTTAAAAAATGACTGGTCCTGCTTCAGCACTATCCAAAAAGAAAGCAGTGTTCAGCAAAATGTTCTTTGAACATGCCCTGACTACATACAGATTTTATTTATATTCAGATTTCAACTACAATCCTGTTTGATAGTGTTTCTGAAATGTTTTTTAGTTTTTTTTAACAGGGACTGACTGTGGTTTGTGTTGACAGCATTCAGCCATGACACAACAAACCACGACCCCATCATTAAGGTGTATGACACCAAAGACAAATCTGTGTTTTGGTTGAGTCAGATGAAACCTTTCGCACGTTTTGGACATTATGGGGCAATATGCCAATGCAGTCGGAGCGCTGTAGGCTGTGAATGTTACAATCTCAGAATCGTTACTGCAGGCCTGTAATGGTTTGAATGATTTAGGCCTACTACGGTTAATCGGTTTGTCTTTCAACAAGGACCTTCAGTTCAGATGTCTTGCTCTCTGAATGTAGTGTGTTGTATAGCTTTTAACTTCTAAGTAACCAGCTGCCTAATGTCTCTCTCAACCCTACAGTATACATTTCTTATCTGAATGTATAATATTTCTTGAAGTTGACATCACTGAGTTCCCTGCTCATCTGGCTGCCACTGCAGTGTACCGTATATCCACTAACGTGCTTATTATTGCGGTGTTCTTGTGCTCAATACTGTAGTTATGTGGTCCCTTGTACCCTTGTAAATAAGTACCCTTGTACTCATTTAAATGTCTTCTGCTTGGCACAGAGTGTAATAGCACTTTTTATTATTGCTGTGACAGCAGTGTGTCACTCTGTCTAAGTCCGACTGTGGTGGACCTGTGACATCACCAGCACATATCCTAATAACTACAATCATCCGTGTGACGTAGGAAAAGAAGGAAAGGAGTGAAGGAGGGCTGGAGAGAAGGAAGGAAGGATAGTGGGGCTGCGGTGTTTGGGTTAGCTGCCTACGTGGTAGCAGTGGTGACAGACGAGCCTGCCAGGCACTTTGAAACTGCGAGAGGACGGACACACACACACACACACACTCTCTCTCACACATACACACACACACACACACACACTCACAGAGCTACTCAGGTGTTTTTCCTTTATCAGGGCCAATCAGAGCTGTGTAGACTGACTGATCAGGTTTCCAGGCCAAAGTGTTTCCCTCAGGCCCAGTGGAATGTTCGTTGTGCTCCTAACACTCTCTCCACTCTTTCGTTTTCATCACTCCATCCCCCTTCTTCCTTCCTCTCAAATATATCTCTCCCCCCATGTACTGTAAACTCTATGAGTACCCAAGTCCTGTTTCTAAGTCAGTCATTGCTTTTGTACAGTAAAATCCAGTGTGCCGTCTATGAATAAAGAGTAAAAATATATATATATTAGACTAAGTCCAGTATTCATCCCTAGTGCTATTAAAAGTTCCTTCATTTGCATAAGTTGTCGTTCTAACCAAACCTCCCCCCCTCCTTAGTGCTTTTCACATAGAGCCCTCCCCCCATCAGTTTATACTGTACTTATAATGTTATTACCCCCCTCCCTTTGCTAAGCACCCCCATGTTATTTAAATGGAGATGACAGCTTATTCACACCCTGTGCTTTCCACCTAGTGTCTTTGTTACTCCTTGTTGAGCTCTGTTAAGACCCTTTCCTAGCCCGCTCTGTAACCCCTTGAACCCATAACCATCCCCACCCCAAACATTCCATTAGAGGAGTCAATCCCAGGTTCCGAAAGTAAAAATTCCTGCCAGAAAGTTGATCTGACCAGCTCTTAATCAATTGATCATAACAAGCATAGCACTCAAGACAGGTAAATCAACTGCTCCCCTTGTGTTTGAAGAAAACTATGGCAGGGTTTTGTAATTTATGAACCCAGAATTGACATCTCTGACACCATGTTCCAATTGGAAACGACGTGACCGACTCAAAGCGGAAAAATCAGTTCCATCCCATTGCCTTCTGTTGGACAATCCTAACTGGACTTGGCTAAAGCAGACTGACAAGTTGTGTTGCATAAGCAACTTGTTACACTGACATTGACAGTTGGGCTCACACATAGATTGAACGTGGACGCAACTAATTTTATCGCTTTCAGGTCGCGTTGCTTGCAGTTAATACACGGTGAGAACCCCCCCTCCAACCACCCACCCACCCCTAATCCCTCAGCCCATAACCCCCCCCATGACCCCATGCCTCCCTCCCCCTCCCCCTCCCCCTCAGCAGGAGCTGGTCTGCAGGTTGCCCTCGGTGAGGATGGAGGTTATGCTGGACGGGTCGTACAGGCTGTCGTCGTCGTACTCGTCCTCCGAGCTCAGAGCTGAGGAGTCCAGCACGGGACGCATGGCCTGCTGAGTCTTCCTCCTGTGGAGAGGTGAGGAAGAACAGGAGGAGGGCGTTAGACATGTTGCTATGAAAACTCTCAAACAGGCATACGAAATATTTGCTTAATGAGCGTTTGGTTAGA
The DNA here is from genome assembly GCF_034702125.1 of Engraulis encrasicolus. NCBI lineage: Eukaryota > Metazoa > Chordata > Actinopteri > Clupeiformes > Engraulidae > Engraulis > Engraulis encrasicolus. Next base: position 43,720,363 of record NC_085861.1, read on the forward strand.
GTAGCCATTTAAAACAAACTCCAACATGTTTTGGCATTCGAGCCTTCATCAGCGAGTCAAACTGAAATAGTCATGTAGTCAAACAGTGCCTTTATTGTGATAGGACAGTTGGAGAGAGACAGGAAATTGTTGAGGAGAGAGAGACGGGGAGGGCTCTGCAAATGACCCTGGCCGGAATCGAACCCGGGCCGGCGTAGTAACCCAGTGCTCTACTACGGCCACGGCAGAAAGACTCAGTGATAATATAGTCTTAGCAACAAAGTCAGCCAGCCACCTACTCCGCACAGGTTTTCACAAACCCCAAAGCAAGCTTGGGTGATTCCCACAATGCTACCAAATAAACAGATTTACCTTGAAAGAAATACTATAGATTTAGATGGCTATTTTCATGGAATATGTGGCAGTGATTTTATTCTCACTAAAATGTCCAGACCGTGTGTAATCAATACATAAAAAACAACAATGAACACAAGAATCACCTCCACTGCTTTAACAGCAAAGACAACACCTGTCAACCAACGTAGGGAGAGAGAGAGAGAGAGAGAGAGAGAGAGAGAGAGAGAGAGAGAGAGAGAGAGAGAGACAGAGAGAGACCGGAACTTCACCTTGTGTAATGCCAAAACAGACACATCAACATTACGCTGGAGTGATCATGACTACACTGAATGGTTTTCTGATAATCTCACAACACAACCTCACCTTAATATTTTAAGCAGGCTACCAAAAACAAATGGGTGTATTAGTGCAGCCCTGTGTTGCAATGTTGACAGTTTACCTGTGTATGTAGTACAGCCTGGTGCACTGTATTGTGGTTCCCACACAAGTCTCACAAAACCGTGGGAGATTCCAAGCAACACTTAGTCGTTTTTTTCCACCTTCCATATTTTAGTTTGTCAATTGTTTGTGTGGTTCAGTACTTTGCAAAGCTGGTGTGTGTGTGTGTGTGTGTGTGTGTGTGTGTGTGTGTGTGTGTGTGTGTGTGTGTGTGTGTGTGTGTGTGTGTGTAAACTGCTAGTACAATACTCTGTGTGTGTGGGTGAAGTTTCCAGCATTAAAACCGCACAATGTATTCAAAACATGGAGATACATGCCATAACTGCAATTAGTAAAATCCTGTTGCTAATAAGGAAAGAATGCGGGGACACACGAATACCGGTTGTTAACGTCTATCTTATATTTTTGTCAAACCTGAATCCCTATGGCTCGTAACATGGTGGGAATCTCCATGGAAATCAGATGCCGTTATAATGTTAGTCCGCCGCATACACCTTGATGTCACCCACTTGTGAGCTCTATAGGGGATCACGGCACTGGGACTTGAGTTCACTGATGCCCCCATGTGTTCACATAGAGAGTTTCACCAGAGATTCTAGCAGTCTTATCCAGTCTCTCTGGTATCACTGTCCATATACAGTAGTACTACATTACAACTGTATACTGTATAGATATCCACTTCTGCTATGAGCCATACCAGTCAACCCTCCCTATTTTCACGACAAACTTCTTTCCCCGCTGTCTTCCCGATCCCCCCCCCATTTTTTTTTTAAATCCTGATTTTTCACATTTTCAAAAAAGTGTCAGTCCAGAAATGATCTTCAAGGCCCTGTCAGTTAGCCTGACGAGCCACACCCCCTCTAGCCAACTTATTCCACCAGCTACGAAAGTAGTCTCATCACAACCTACACTAGCACAAAGTTTTGCATCAGTCTCAGACAACTTGAGCGACAAAACAACAAGGAGAAACTCATATTTCATTATTTTTTGCACTGTACATGCTCCTTTTAAAACATAAGCTGTGGGGGACTGGTCTTTTGGACTGGCCTTGCACACTGACTGTCAGTGTGAAAAGCAGGTAGAACGCACCGTCCGACCTGTCACGGTCAGGATTTGGCCTATTTAAAATGTTCCGGTTTTTTTGCCTTGAAATCTGGGTATTTTCCCAATTTTTTTGTAGCTCAAAGTTGAGAGGTATGCTATGAGCACTTCAAAAGTAAACACACACACACACTAGAATATACACACTAGAACATACTGTACACTGGGGCTCTAACTCAAAAAATATTTTCATAGCCCTCCCTCACACACCCATGTCAGGATGTGCAATATATATTTTGGAGGCGTGCTGCGCTGCGCTGTGCTGTGCTGTCTGACGCAGGCGGTAATGATTATGACACGCACAGGCCGATCCCCAGGGAGTGCATTTCGCCTGCACACGCCTCTGACGTGGCCCATGTTTCTACATCCACCTCTGCCTGTAAACACTTCCTGCTGACACCTGCACCACAGCCGCCACACTCCTGCTGCAATCACTTCCTTTTATTATATGGGGGGAGGTGTTGGTTTTTTATTATCATTTTATTATGCTGGGCCACAAAGATGTGTTTGTGCCTGCGTTGGTTTGTTTCCGTTTGTACGTGACTTCACACACAAAAAATGCGCTCAAGTCACATAAAAACTGTGACAGACATGTTTCGTCATTGCTTACACAACACCACTCATGATATAACACTGATATGAATACTTCTTACACTCACCTCTACAAAAGTATGTATGTATGTATGTATGTAGACATGGGCATAGTTAAAAACCAACAAAGTCAAACCTTCTCAAGGACCAAGCAAGCACACTTAAATACACACACATTCTTCAGTAAACAGGACTTTTATGATGTGGCTCTACCGGTAGCTTATTGTCATACACAACAAGTTACACTGGGGTAGAAGTTTCTGTCTCTCTCTCCCTGTGTGTGTGTGTGTGTGTGTGTGTGTGTGTGTGTGTGTGTGTGTGTGTGTGTGTGTGTGTGTGTGTGTGTGTGTGTGTGTGTGTGTGTGTGTGTGTGTGTGTGTGTGTGTGTTCACAGGTGTCCAAATGTGTGTGGTTTTGTGGGGAGGGAGAGCATGTCTAATTCAGATCATCAGCTGCTATGTGTGACTCGGCATAATTGCCACGTACTTTGCGCCTCGTTTATTTCAGCAAGTGTTAGTGTGTATATTTTGTGTGTGTGTGTTTGATTGTGTTTCTGCACGAGTGTGTGTTTGAGTTTGAGAGTGTGTCTGTAAGTGTGTGTGCACATCTCCCCATGGGAGCTCTTAGTGGTCTGGCTGGCAAAGACCACACATATGAAAACACACGCACGCGCTCACACACATACACACACACACGCACACGCACACGCACACGCACACGCACACGCGCCCACACTTTTCTCTTTTCAACTCTGGATGGTTATTCTGTAATTGTGTGAGCTGAATTGCATTTGAGTGGTTCACTGACTTTTTAATTTCAGTGATTCGCTGCCAGGCCAGGCCAAATATAGAACAGACTCTTGCCTCATATGACCCGACCTGGCAAAACGGCTCGCTCTCTATCACATACATACACACACATACATGCTGTATTTCCATGATCAACATCAACAGAAAAAGACTACTTCGTTCCTGTTGTGTCTTTAAAACAATTAAAAAACTTTAACACACACACACTCAATGGTTAAGCACTCACACACAGTGCATGGTACCTTCCTTTCTTACAAGCCCACATCCCAGACATGTGAATAGGTTCTCATGAATACCCTCTTATGAAAAGGCCCTCAAGTGTGGTCATGCACATCTGTCTTGTGTTTTCAACTAGTATAATTCTGACCTACCAAGATACAAACTACAGAGTGTGTCTCACTTGAGCATGTTATTCACTATGGCACTGACAGTTCACAAAAAAACGCTGTCACACGCATGTTTTACTAGAGTTCCATCTCCAGGCCTTTAAAGGGGTATGCCACTATTTTGGGGCTTAATACAGTTAAAATCGTGGGCTGGGGTTTATAAAGGTGGTAAAGTGTCTTATTTTTCATGTTAAGTGTTGTCTTGCTTTAAGACAAGTTTAAAGAGGGAGTATGTAGCTAAGCTAGTGAAAGTCAATGGAGCCGTGTAGCATTGTAGCATGCTACACGGATGCATTGATTTTCACTAGCTTAGCGACATGCTCCCTCTTTTAACTTGTCTTAAAGCAAGACAACGCTTAACATGAAAAATAAGACACTTTACCACATTTATAAACCCCAGCCAACGATTTTAACTGTATTAAGCCCCAAAATAGTGGCATACCCCTTTAATGTGTAGCTGCATGACCTCTCTAATCATCACCCGCCTCCCACTCCCTCTCTAGTGTCTTTCTTGAGTTTCTTCTCCAGGGCCTCCTTGAGCAGTTCTCTCTCTCTCCCTCAGTCCTCTCTTTCTCTATGTCTCTCTCTCACACGCACACCATCTCTTATGGCACAAATACAGCAGAAGCAACAGAAACTTCATAAATAAATAAATATTGGCTATGATGCGGTTCAGTGACGCTGCTGCACCCAATTGGAATGTTGGAATGCTTGCATTCTGCTTGCAGTCCAGCGATTCTTTGTAGTTAGGTCGCCTCTGGTGCGTTTGTGGGGTTATAGCTTACTTCGGTTTGCTCTCCAGTCTGCTGATGACGACTGACTGCATGGTATCCTTGACCCTTTCTCTCTCACACACACGCACGTCTAGCATCTTACTTGAGTTCGTTCTAGAGTGCACTGATGCGTGCCTGCATGTCATCCTTGTGTATCTGTCTATATACTGTACAGTATATGGTATGTATATATATTGTGTATAGTCTTACTTGAGTTCGTTCTCCAGTGCGTTGATGCGTGACTGCATGGCGTCCTTGGTCTCCTGCTGCTCCTCCACCTCTCTGAGTGCCTTCCTCCTCAAACCCTCTAGCCGCTCCACCTCACTCTCCCCCTCGTCCACCTGACGCTTCAGGGCCTTCACACGCAGTGACAGCTGTGGACACACACACACACACACACACACACACACACACACACACACACACACACACACACACACACACACACACACACACACACACACACACACACACACACACACACACACACACACACACACACAGTAAGTGCACGCCCACACACACACACACACACACACACACACACACACACACACAGTAAGTGCACGCCCACACACACACACACACACACACACGCACACACACTGTCCTGATATGGGCACAAATGCACACTGAACACAAACACCCACAGGTGAATAAGAATACAAAAACATGCACCTGAAAATACAAACACACACAATTCAGCACAGAAGCAAAAGGATGTAGACACAAATTCATGGGCACGAAAATATGTGAAAACATAAACACACAGAGGTATGCACACAAACAAACACACCCTGAAGAAGGAAGCCTGCAATCAGGCAATAACTCACATACACAGGAGCTTGGGATTACGGTAGGCAGGAATGTTTTCATTCTTGTTGGTCAAGTGCGTGTGTGTGTGTGTGTGTGTGTTTGTGTGTGCGCGTGTGTGTTAAGTTCAGTGTACACCCGAAGCGACTTGAGTGACACCGGCGACAGAAGTAATTGACTTTGTATTGAGTTGCTGCCGAGAGAAGAGACAAAAGCGGTTGGGGAAACAAGAGGCAATTCAAGCGACTTGAGCAGCAGATTGTAGTAGAAATTCAGCAAATATTATGGTAATTAGCTACGATGCGTTTCAACGAAAGCCAATGCAGCCAATTGGAATGTCGGAATCCTTGCATTCTGCTTTTAACGGGAATACTCTGTCGCTTCCATCGATCGTGTTGTCGTTGCTATGAACACGGTCCAGCGATTCTTTGTAGCTAGGTCGATTCTGGTGTGTTCGTGGGGTTACTGTTCAAAAGGTGGAGAGAACACAGTCTGCATGGCACAGCCAAGTGTTAGGGTGCATCAAACGCGCCCTATACTCATGAACGGCCATCCGGGTACTTTGCTCGTATGTGCGTTACGCCCCTTTAAGGGGAAAATCAAACCGAATGTCTCATCAACTTACATGCTACACAGGCTAGCCTAAATGAACACACAGTCCATACTGCAGCCACGGCTGTTTGGCTATATTATTTGAACAGCCGGCAACACAACACGTTTTCGACATGTTGAGCGTGGGCAATGCTAGTCTACAGATCCTTGTATTTCCTTTATTCTTTCCCAACACCACCAATTGACTTGCATTGGCTGTTTTCCCCCACAAAAGGGCGTAACGCACATGGAAAGCGTCATGCCGTTCATGAGTAGGAAAAATATTTCCTTGGCCCTATAGTAAGAATGTTCTACACCCAGTAAAAACACATTGTGTAAAATATTTTGAAATTTGGATGAAGTCTACCGGTGCCACCAGCCCCATGAAAATAGAAAATAATGGTGATAGTCAAAATCTTGGAATGGAAATGGACAGTTTGGTGCATCAAGCTACCCAATAAAAACATATTGCCTCAGCTGTGTGATAAAAATGTTCTAAAGTATGCACAGTAAAATCACTCGGTGTAAAATGAATGAAAATACAAAATAATGGTGATTATTCCAAACCTGAAGACCAGTGCCATATATTCCAAATGACCTACCTAGTTTTACCTTTCCAGTTAGGGCAATTGGACAGGTAAAACCAGGTAATTTGAAATATGTGGCACTGGATTATAGCTTTTGAATCCAGGTTTCCCATTGTCTTAAAACAGAGGTGGACAAACCCTGTGACACATTTGCCCCAGCAAATATAATGAACCAGCTGACCCACTGCTAGTATCAAGCAAGAGATTGCAAAGCTGTGTGACTGTTATATTTGTGTGTTTCACCTGTGGGCCTACAATTCCTGGTGGAACATCTGTGATGTTCTGTCTGTGTGTGTGTGTGTGTGTGTGTGTGTGTGTGTGTGTGTGTGTGTGTGTGTGTGTGTGTGTGTGTGTGTGTGTGTACCTGATCTCTCTGATCTGAGAACTGCTGTCTCTCCTCGTCCAGGGTGATGTTCAGATCCTTCAGCTTCCTCTCCAGACGACGCTGAGAGGAGATGGCAGCATTCTTCTCCCTGTTAGACACACACACACAAATACGCAAATACACACACACACACATAAATTAAGAGAACACAGAGATCCCACATACAGTAGATATTTATGCCAACCCTAATTTAATTACCCCACACACATGAACACAGACACATAGTAGGCCTCTTTTCCACTGACGGTTTTCTGGTAGGCCGACAGCTCGACAAAGCGCAACTCGGCCGCCATGTTTTGGTTTTTGAATAGGCACGACACGGCTCAATCGCAAAGCTAAAAAGTGGCGGCTGAGTGACGCTGTGTCGAGCTGTAGGCCTACCAGAAAAACGTCAGTGGAAAAGAGGCAATAGAAGCGTACTGAATGGTGGCTAATGTAGCTACCCCACACACATGCACACAGACACCTGGACGCCTACCTCTCTTCGCTATGCAGCCTCTCCTCCAGCTCAATGACTTTGGTCTCCAGCTGGGAGACGCCAGAAGAGGAGCGAGAGTGGCCCTCCATCTCCTGAAGACGACTCTTCAACTCCTTCATCTGAGACGGGGAGGGGGAGAGAGAGAGAGAGAGAGAGAGAGAGAGAGAGAGAGAGAGAGAGAGAGAGAGAGAGGGGGAGAGAGGGGGAGAGAGAGGGAGAGAGAGGGAGAGGGAGAGAGAGGGGGAGAGAGAGAGAGAGAGAGAGAGAGGGAGGGAGGGGGGAGAGAGAGAGAGAGAGAAACGGAGAGAACAATGGAAATCAAACAATAGGCGAATCTTGTAAACACGTTTGTGCGCAATGCTGCGCATGCGCCACAATTCTGGGTGGCAAGAAGAGCTGAGATAACAGCATTCTCTATTCGGGTACAATGCGAAATCCCTGGCATGACACCTCACATCTTGGCAGAAACTTAGCCAGAAATACCACATGACGTGTTATACAACATAGGCTATTGGTTATGGTGGGTTATGGTCTCAATTTATTTAGCTAATTGAAGATTTGGCCATGTATGAAATGTGCTTAAAAACAGTGTCACTGAATGTCTTTACCCAATATGTTCAGACGAGACACTGCATGAACTGAAACAAAACCGCTTTGTTTCTGAATAGTTAGCTGTGTAGTTGGTCACATAAATACACAGTATAATTGTTTTTCATGTCACAAAAGCACCCAGATAAGCCTCATGACTCATTAAAGAACTGTGCAATGAAATCTAGTTCCATACAACACCCGGGATATGGCTATTACTACATTACCGTCACCAGCTGCAAGTCCAAACATCGTAATTTGCTAAGCTAATTTTCATTTTATTGTATAGCTGTTTGCATACCAATGGCACACCAAAATGTGATCGGTTGCAATATCCGTTACGTAGACACATGAAGGGAAAACATGCAGAGCGCAATGCATAGCTCTGGGAAACTAGCTATTTTGTCAGCTTGCTAGCTAACGTCAAGATCAGATTCCAGTGTATTCCACTTGTCATAAAAGCGAGCTGTTGCACCAAACAGATTAACACTTTAGGCTACTCTAGGTTGCCTAAACCATTGTGAACAACGGTCTTTACTTTGTAGTGTTGACATGAGGTACCGTGAGTGTGTATGCAACTCGGAGCCAGCTAGGTTTCTGATGGCTACGAGTCATACCACATGATATTTCAGACGTTTTAAAAATAGAATAGAGATAATAATTATACCGGGTGTGATATGGAACTAGATTTCATTGCACAGCTCTTTAATAAGTCATGAGGCTTACCTTCTGGGTGTATTTGTAGTGTATTCACATCACAAGGCAAAGTGACCAAGCTCTTTCTTGCCACACGGAAGAATGAGAAATGTAAACAGTGACGTCACACACAGATTCCCTTATTGGAAAATGTGTCCTTGTTACATAGATATTCAAAAGTTGTACCTTGCTTGTAAGTTGCAAGCTTGCTTTGAGGCACCATGCCAGGTGATGTGTGAGCCTTGACTATGTTACCGGCCTCTCCAGGTGATGTATGAGCCTTGACTATGTTACCTGTCTCTCCAGGTGATGTTTGAGCCTTGACTATGTTACCTGTCTCTCCATGGCATTCTTGTCCAACTCCAGGTCTTGCTTGGTGGACCTCTCCTGATGCAGCTCAGAACGCAGCTGCTCAATCTGGAGGACAGGTAGTTAGACAGATATACAGTCAATTAGACACACGTGCAGTCAGATAGTTAGACAGATATACAGTCAATTAGACACACATGCAGTCAGGCAGTTAGACAGATATGCAGTCAGACAGTTAGACAGATATACAGTCAATTAGACAGACATACAGTCAGACAGTCATACAGACATACAGTCAGACATACAGTCAGACAGTTAGACAGATATACAGTCAGACAATTAGACAGACAAACAGTCAGACATTTAGACATATATACAGTCAGACAGTTAGACAGATACACAGTCAGACAGACAGATGGACGCAATCAATCAGCCATCTGACGTTTTGGAATAACAGCTCAGCACCAGTCCAATACAAACACTAAACTGTTAACATATGGACTATTGTAATGAGGTTGTGCCAGTCTACCTGATCTCTGCTCCGGGTCACGCGGTCAGTCATGAGCTCCACGGTGCTCTTCTCCTCCTCCAACTCCATCTCATAATGCTTCAGCTTATCCTAAACACACACACACACAAAGGTAAGACAGCACAGAAACGTACGCGCACGCACGCACACACACACGTTTTCTACATACAAACACATTTTCTGCATACAAACTTGTAAAGTCCTGTTACCTCTAAGCTCCTGAGTTCGCGGGCCTTGTCGCTATGCGTGCCCCTCTGGCTCTCTAGCTCCCCCTCCAGGTGGCGGAGGCGGTTGGTCAGCAGCTCCTTGTCCAGCAACGCGTTGTCCTTCTCCTCAACACACGAGAAGTAGTCCTTCTTCTGCCTGGCCAGCTACACACACAAATCACAAACATGAAAATATGCGCGCGCACGCACGCACGCACGCACGCACGCACGCACGCACGCACGCACGCACGCACGCACGCACGCACGCACGCACGCACGCACGCACGCACGCACGCACGCACGCACGCACGCACGCACGCACGCACACACACACACACACACACACACACACACACACACACACACACACACACACACATACACAGTGCTGTCCATCACCATATAGAAATTACATTTCATACTGTAGATTGGGCCTAAATATTTCCCCTTCTATATGCCAGTTTAATAAATCAATTTCTGATTTGAATCATAAAATCTAATATAAAATTAGAATTATTGTATTATTATTATTATTGAAATACAAAAGCAACCATCAATAGGGTCTCACTGCACATGACAAAATGTGGGTTTTCACTTTCAGTTTCATACAATAGTGCCATCTAGTGTTTCAGTTTCATACAATAGTGCCATCTAGTGTTTCATGACATGATGCTTTTCTTCCAATGCACTAATAATACAAAGCGCGTTTTCGATACCAAAATCTTAACAAGGCTTTTCTTGTCAGATATGCTTTTGATACTGGTCAGTCATGAGTCAAGCTAAAATGTTTCATCTTAATGTCCGTCCAAATAAGAACTGTGATGGCGAACCAATTTATACACTTGCATAGCCCTGAGATGAGAATAGAGCAGCCTCCGGTCTAGACACTGAATTTTCCATTTCTACCCAAGTCCTTTCACCTAGCCGTGGCCTAGTGGTTAGGGAGTTGGTCTTTCAACCTAGGGGTTGCTGGTTGGAATCCCCCCCTGACCTCTCCCTACATCTCCATCCGTGGCTGAAGTGCCCTTGAGCAAGGCACCTAACCCCACATTGCTCCTGGGACTGTAACCAATACCCTGAAAAATAATAGTTGTAAGTCGCTTTGACTAAATGAAAGCGTCTGCTAAGTACAATGTAATGTAATATGCCTGTCCCCTTCTCACTAGCAGGCCACTATGGGTTTTCCGGTCTGGAAAACATCCGTCCTGTTTCTCTCTTCCCTCTAACTATCCCTGAACTCACACCAGCAGACACCTCTCTCCTAACTCCCCCCACTCTCCTCCGATTTTCACCTCCTCCTGGGTTGAGAGTTTTGGCAGTATACATAAATGACAAAAATATTGTTTCAACTCAATATTATGAAATTTGATATTGTTTGACAACAATATTGATATCACGATAAATTTGATATATTGCACAGCCCTGGCGTGCCGAGTCCCGTTTCTCCCCATGTTAAGTCCTTTACCTACTCCTTGCCCATGCCCCCACCCCACACCACCACTAGTCTCTACTCCCTCATGTACCCCACCCCACACCACCACTCTCTACTCCCCCATACACCCCCACCCCACCCCACACCACCACTCTCTACTCCCCCGCGCCTCCTCACCTCCTCCTGGGCAGCGTGCAGGGCGTGCTGGCTCTTCTCCAGCTCTACCAGGCGCTCGCGGCCCAGCCTCTGGTGCTCCTGCTGCTCCCGCCGGCCGCGCTCCCTCTGCTCCTCCAGCTGAGACTGCAGAGCCTCAACCGCATGGCGACCCTCCGCAGACACCTGCTCTAGCTGAGGAGGGAGGAGGGAGAGAGAGAGAGAGAGAGAGAGAGAGAGAGAGAGAGAGAGAGAGAGAGAGAGAGAGAGAGAGAGAGAGAGAGAGAGAGAGAGAGAGAGGGGTGATGAGAGAGGAGGAGGACAGAGACGGACAGAGATGGATGGAGAGAGAGGTAGATGTAACAGGAGAGAAGGGAAGATGAGAGAGTGACAAGAAAGGAGAGAGGGATGGAAAGAGGAAGGGAGGGAGGGAGAATTCCAAATGATGGAAGGGAGAGAGATATGGACAGATACTGTATGTTTAGCAGAAGTTCATAATAAGATCATCAAATTCTAAAACATAATGAAATCAAAAATTATAAAATTATTATTTTCTACACACACGCACGCACACCCCCACACACCCCTACCTCCTTAGTGATCCTGTCCAGCGCCCTCTCCGCCTGTTTCTTCTGGTCCTCCAGCTGGCCCATGTCCTTGCGCAGTGCCTCCCGGTCCCTCTCGCGCTCCTCCAGACGGGAGGCCATCTCCTCCCGCTCCCTACCCAGCTTGGAGCTGCCGCGCCTGGCCTCGTCCAGCTGCGCCTTCAGCCTCTCCACCTCTGCCTGGAGCTCTTGCTCAGCCTCAGAGCTCTGGCACTCGCGCTCCTGCAGCTGGGCCTGTGGAGGACCAGAGAAGACCAAAATGAAAGCAGAGAAAGAGAGAGGTGCGTACACATCTCAAACCTGGGATCTGCTGAAAGTAATTGTTATGTCTGGTGAGAAACAGATATATGCACATAGAGATGCATGGTTTATGTCTCACCAAACATCACACTTAATGGTGAATATGTGTGGGTGTGCTCAACCTGCGTGGGGTTGTAAAAAAAAAATCTGGCTGAGTGAATGTGTGGGTGAGTGTGCAATGCATGCATGCGCATCTGCCCTCACCTCCAGAGGAGTGAGTTTGTTTGAGTGTTTGATTTGGCTGACCTAAAGGCTACTACATTGTACAATGTACACGTGTGTGCACATGTGTGTCCATGGCCCTCACCTCCAGGCGAGTGAGTTTCTCTTTCAGGCGCGTGTGCGTGTCCTCCTGCTCCTCCTTCTGCTCTCTGAGCATGCTCAGTTGCGTCTGCGCCTGCTGCACGCGCTCCTTGTGCGTCTGCAGCTGCTCCTCCTGCTGGGCTACACAGGTCCGCAGCTGCTCTGCCTCCGACTGCGCCTCTTGCACCTCCCCACGCAAGGCCTCCACCAATGAGGGCTCGGCTAGCTGTGAGAGGGGGCGGAGCAAAGGTAGACTTATGGGGACATTCTGAGAGATTTTACATCTACTTCATATATGCATTATTCTTTTCCATTAATATTCAGGTCAGTGACTGGACATGATGACTACTAGTGACAATCAGGGTTATTTTTTTCATCACAAGCCAATTTGGCTAGTAGAAGTTAATACTTAGTGTATGTTTGGCTAGTAAGATTTAGTCAAAGTGGCTAGTAAGTTTTCTTTTCTACCAGCCAAGCTGAGTTTTCACCAGCACTTGGCCGGTTGGCTGGAGTTCATTTAGAGCCCAGAATACAATGCAACATTGTGCATAATAAAACACATTTGGCTTGCCCTGTAATGGAAAGGAACTACAAAACAGCATAGATTTTATAAACTAGATTTCAAATGTCAAGACACATTACTATAATGTGTTATATGACACATTTAAATTCCCTGCTGACTTTGTCCCTGCCTTGAAAATGGGATCCAGAAATACTATGTACCAATCCAAAGCATGAAATTCCTATATTATTGGAGTTGCATTCATTAATACACACAGGTACAGACACAAAACAATGAGCACACACACACACACTCGCACATAAGCGCATACGCCTGTGAACACGCGCACGCACACACACACACACACACACGCGTACACACACACACACACGCACGCACGCACGCACACCCATCCCCACAGTACCTGTTTGACTTTGTCGTGCACCCTGGCGAGCTCGTCCTTGTCGCGGCGCGTCTGCTCGCGGAGCCTCTCCAGCTCGTAGTGGAGCTCGGCCTCCGCCTCCTGCTGGCTCTTCCTCAGGGACACCACCTCCATCAGCTTCCTGTCCCGCTCCCCCTTCACCTTCTCAGCCTCCGCCTGCGCCTCCGCCAGCCCCTTACTGGCCCGCTCCAGCTCCTGCAGAGGGGAGGGAGAGAGGGAGAGAGAGAGAGAGAGAGAGAGAGAGAGAGAGAGAGAGAGAGAGAGAGAGAGAGAAGAGGGAGAGACGTGTTTGAGAGACATACAGTCAGTGCTTAATTTGAGCCGGATCATGCCGGAACAGGATCCCCCACCTCGTAATTTTGACCCCCCTGTGTTCCGGGACTTATTATGGCTGATCCGGAACCTATAGTGAATGAATAAAAAAAAAAATACAGAGAGGCTACTATATTGTAAGGGACTATCTCTGCCTCCTCAGGGGTGTGAGCGCAGCATTATCCCATGTTCGCTACATTTCCCATCTCACCGAAATTGGGGTTGATACTGTCAGGATCGCAACAACCACAAGCCGAGTGAGCAAGCGAGAAGGAACCATGAAGTGTGCGCGCAGAGAAGACCACCATTTCTGAATGCTAAAGTCAGACACTGATGTGCGCTGTTCCAAATTGAGACCGAGCGCGCAAGTCTGCAAACAAGGGTTTGCAAAAGTGCACTACTTAAAAAATGAGAAAAGATGTTCGTTATGTTGATCTAAGTTATTTCTTATGTGTTGGTCAGTGTTTTTTTTATTCATATTTGGAAAGGTAACAAGGCTAAACCAAAGGCAGACTTATTGCTGCCTGACGTCCAACTCATAACCTTTAAAACTTAAAATGCCTACAGTCGGCTGCACCGTTACAATATGGTAGAGCTGAAGGCAACGCGCACCGACTGAAAAAAAAACTATCGAAATGTTTTTTATCGTCGCGACACACAGGAAACAAAGCCATCTCACAAAACTAGTGTATGAGAGTGTGTTTGTTTGAGTGAAAGGGAGAGGATTCTGAAGTGCTTCATGGGGACTTGTCTGCATGCAAGCATGGAGGAGACCAAGTTAAAATTTAGCAACATTCAAGAAGAAAGTCGCGACCTCCCTGCACTTAATTGCAGTAGGAGAAGTCCAGCGTTTGCGTGGCTATTTTGGTGGGGGAAGCACAATTGGTAGCCTACAGCTTGTCCCATATATTTAAGATCTACTATGCTATATTTCCATCCCTACTATCTGACTAAATGTAGGCTACGTGAAGTTGCCCCTCTCTCGTTGTTTGTTCATATGCGCGGATGAGATGGAAAGCCTGGCTGTGCCAAACATTGTTTAAAAGTTTTCATCAAATTTTGGTCAGCACACAAGATTTTGGACATACTAATTTCTAGTGGCACCTGCTGCGTTTGGTGCATTGATCAGTCATGTAGCCTAGCGAAAAAGACAGCCTGGGTGAGAGGATGAGATCTTCCTCGGCTGGCGAGCGCTCAGCATGTGTGTGCGGGCGTTTCCTTCTCTCCCAAGACCCGACAGTTACTTACAAGTCAATTTGAGCACGAAAACGACAAAGACAAGGTGATATTTCATTCAAATAGGGCCTACACGCTCCAAATAAAACATTGGTCGGCGGGATTGTCAACCGGACCCCAGCGCGAGCAGACAGTCAGTGTGAAAAGCCAAGTCTACCAGGAAAGTCGCCGCTCGCTTACCATCAGTGCGCGAGCCCTGGAAATCGCAGCTCGCTTACCATCAGTACGCGAGCCCTTGAAACAGTGAATTGGCATATCGCAACAGCACATGCGGATTAGCCAAATTATATGCAACAAAGTCGCCAACAAAGCGTGGATTTAACGTTTAATAGGCCTATGCCAACGTTGTGTGAATACGGGAAAGGATAAGAATTGGACAGCCATGCACTGTCCTTTCAATAGGTAGACTAGTAGAAGACCGCTTCGGTTTCTTTTCACCTCATGGGGAAAGCATAATTTCCATGCACTGCACGAAACTACTAAGCATAAAGTTAGCGATCAAACAAAAAATATTGGTTGTTGTCATTACAGCATTTAATAGGCTATGGCTGTTGTTTAAAATAGCCATTGGATTGCCAACCGTCCCTTGTATTAAGAAACAAAAGTATGGATATGAGCTGACATGGGACTCAATGTCGTTAAAATGCAGGGACTTGCATCTATTAATCTTTTTCCCGTTTTTATTTGTTTGCGTAATAGTAGTTTTTCTGTGCGTTCCGGGACCTCTGTCCAACTCATCGTCGCTGTGATGTCATATGTGTTTTGCGTTCCGGTACCTTGTGATTTACAAATTAAGCACTGCATACAGTGCATGTTCATGCACCCACTTACTCCTGCAGGGAGAGAGAAAAAAAGAGGGGGAGACATGCGTGTGAAAGAGATACATGTTCTATACATCATTACAACTCCTGCAGGTAAAGAGAGAGATAAAGAGAGAGGGGAGCGGAGATGTGTTTGACACATTTTCATGCATTATGTCTTGCAGAGGAGAGAGAAAAATGAGATGCATGATCTGAACACCGCTCGAGCTCCTGCAGGGGAGAGAGATGAGGAGGAGAGACCTGTGTGACAGATACATGTTCCGTCTATATATCATTTACACAAGACGCACCAAGAGATCTGCTATACTGTGTATGTTGTATATGTTGTACGTGTGTGTGTGTGTGTGTGTGTGTGTGTGTGTGTGTGTGTGTGTGTGTGTGTGTGTGTGTGTGTGTGTGTGTGTGTGTGTGTGTGTGTGTGTGTGTGTGTGTAGCGCGCCTTCTTGAGAGCGTACGAGTGTGTCCACCTTCTTAAGGGGGTCCGTGTGTCCACCAGGTGTCTCTGTGGCCCGGTGTGTGTATGTGTGTGTGTACCTTGTTGAGAGTGTCCGTCTGGCCAGGTGTGCATGTGTGTGTGTGTGCGTGCGTGTGTACCTTCTTGAGGACGTCTGTGTGTGTGTGTGTGTGTGTGTGTGTGTGTGTGTGTGTGTGTGTGTGTGTGTGTGTGTGTGTACCTTCTTGAGGGCGTCTGTGTGTGTGTGTGTGTACCTTCTTGAGGGCGTCTGTGTGTGTGGGGTCGGGCATCTGTTTCTTCATGAGCTCCACTCTCTCCTGCAGCTCCTTCAGCTCCTCCTCAAACTCATCCTTCTCCAGACGAGCCTGAAGCAGCCTGTAGCACACACACACGCACACACCCACACACGCACACACGCAGACACGCAGACACACACACACGCACACGCGCACACACGCACACACGCAGACACACACACACGCACACGCGCACACACGCACACACGCACACAAAATCAACATCCCACAAATCTCTAAATGGCTGATAATAAACTCAGCTGGTCATCACAACAGCCAAAAATAAATACTAACTAGTAATAACATCTTCATTTTGAAGCCATTCACTTTGTAATTACACAAAACTGAAGGGCACAACACAGTCACATCTAAATAGCAACATCAAAATCAAACAAGCCATTTGTTTTTCCAACAACAGCAAAAACACTTTACTTTCACTCCTTAGCCATTACTTCGGCGGGGGCCAAGGAGAGACTGTGTGGGAAACAGACTGCAGTACAGCTCTCAGCTCTATGGGGTCAGGAGCAGTGTAGTGTAGTGTAGTGCAGTGCAGTGCAGTGTAGTGCAGTGCAGTGCAGTGCAGTGCAGTGCAGTGCAGTGCAGTGTAGTGTAGTGTAGTGTAGTGTAGTGTAGTGTAGTGTAGTGTAGTGTAGTGTAGTGTAGTGTAGTGTAGTGTAGTGTAGTGTAGTGTAGTGTAGTGTAGTGCAGTGTAGTGTAGTGTAGTGTAGTGTAGTGTAGTGTAGTGCAGTGCAGTGCAGTGCAGTGCAGTGCAGTGCAGTGTAGTGTAGTGTAGTGTAGTGTAGTGTAGTGTAGTGTAGTGTAGTGTAGAGTAGAGTAGTGTAGTGTAGTGTAGCGCAGTGTAGTGTAGTGTAGCGTAGTGTAGTGTAGTGTAGCGCAGTGTAGCGTAGTGTAGCGTAGTGTAGTGTAGTGTAGTGTAGTGCAGTGCAGTGCAGTGCAGTGTAGTGCAGTGTAGTGTAGTGTAGTGTAGTGCAGTGTAGTGTAGTGTAGTGTAGTGTAGTGTAGTGTAGTGTAGTGCAGTGTAGTGTATTGTAGTGTAGTGCAGTGTAGTGTAGTGTAGTGTAGTGCAGTGTAGTGTATTGTAGTGTAGTGTAGTGTAGTGTAGTGCAGTGTAGTGTAGTGCAGTGTATGTATGCGGTGTCCCCTGCCTTGCCTTGCCATGGGGTTATTTGATAAGAGCAGTGCAATGCCCCTCTTGACCTCACTCTGGTAAGATGAGGAACACCTCCTGCACCTGGGTGAGCAGCTACGGGACTGACTGACTGACTGGCTGGCTGACACACAGACACAGACACAGACACAGACACAGACACACACATACACATAAACACCCTACAGTCAAGGGCAGGGCGTGAGAGGTAACAAT
Organism: Engraulis encrasicolus; assembly: GCF_034702125.1. Lineage (NCBI taxonomy): Eukaryota > Metazoa > Chordata > Actinopteri > Clupeiformes > Engraulidae > Engraulis > Engraulis encrasicolus. Next base: position 43,738,219 of record NC_085861.1, read on the forward strand.
ATCTCATATAGCAATATGAGTAAAGCTAGTATCTCATAACACTACCTACCATGAACAGAACACCAATAGCTCTCTGTAGACACAGTGCACGGCTGCAAGCACACCAGTCGTCACTCCTGTACACCAGACTAAAGGCATCCATTCATTTGGAGAAAGCCATTTTCACTGTAACTGTATACACTGACTCGCATAAACCTAACCTAGAGGTTAACGGGAATACCTCTTAGGTATTCCTGTAGCTTGTATAGGTATTCCCGGTAACCTGAATAGGTATTCCTGTAACTTCGATTTAATTGTAAGTGTATACATTCGCATAAATGTCACCCCAAAGCCGTCAGTGATCCCATCTCACATAGCAGCAGGTCTGATCTTGCCCACCCCCACCGCATAGATACAGTACAACAGAAAAAAACTACTGACACTGACACACACACACTGACCAAAACAATCCCTAACCCTAAATTGTCCTCACAGCAAAGGTGAAATGTCATGTTGTAGTCCTCACAATGGTGGTTTAACCGGTACACACACACATGCACACGCACGCACCCTAGCAGGTATATATGTACACGCACGCTAGCAGGTATACGTACACACAAAGAGTTGACAGTACAATTGTTCCAACTGTCCCTCGACACACCCAACCAGCTACTACTGACAGCTCCATCACCTCCCTCACATACACACATGACAATATTGCACCCCCACCCTCTCTCTAAAGACACCCACACAGTCCATAGCAGGGGCCTTGATGTGCTTAATGTAAATCTGCAAATTATTTATACGTGGCGACAGGGAACATGCCTCTCTCATGTGGAGAGACCTGATCTACGACATGAAAAATGTATGTATTCCAAGGCTCATCTGATATTGAGACGTGAAATATACATTTGACGTGTAATGGAAGCTAACGCTGGCAGAGAAACCTGGTCAAAGGAGCATACAGAAACTAGAAAGATTAATGTGGGGGAGGGGGGCGGGCTCAGTCTCTATAGCTCTAACCTTGACCTTAACTGTGCGTTTGTGTGTGTGTGTGTGTGTGTAAAGTGTAAAGTGTGAGCCTCTGATACGTCTTGAACTGTGATATGATCATGTGTGCGTGTTTGTCTCTGTGTGTGTGGGGGGGGTTGGGTAGGGGTACTATATACTGTGCTTACAGGTACTGTATTTAAGAGCTACGTTGCTAATTTGGGTCCTCACACACACAGATACAGACACAGACACAGACACACACACAGACACACACACAGACACTGCCCCAACTCACTCCTGCTTAGTGGATCTGAGCTCCTCTCGCCCGTTCTGGAACTGGCCCCTCCAGTGCTCTCCCTCCTCCCTGCTCTCCTCCAGCTGCTCCTGCAGGGAGCGCACCGTGCTGTTGATGCGCTGACGCTCCGCCTCAATACCCACCTGGGACTGGAGAGGAGGATGGAGAGATACAGGGTGGGGTGGAGAGAGAGAGAGAGAGAGAGAGAGAGAGAGAGAGAGAGAGAGAGAGAGAGAGAGAGAGAGAGAGAGAGAGAGAGAGAGACAGAGAGAGAGGCAGAGAGAGAGAGAGAGAAAGAAAGATAGAAAGTAAGTTAGTTACTGGATAAAAGATGCTTCATACAACAACAAGGATTTGCAGTGAAGTTCGCTTGCAATTGTAATTTTCACCAGCTGGTGGCAGCAAAATACTGCAGTATTTCAGAGCCAAGACAAAAAAGGCACTGTTGAGAGTCCCATATGTATTTGCGCCCTCCACACTCCTGTCATTTATGCGTGTGTATGGGGGCATTTTAGGTCCAACAGTCCCACAAGAAATATCTATGTATGTAGCAAATGTATTTGGGCCAAGAGATGATGATTTGGGTGAGAACAGTGTGTTTGGGTGTGGTTGTGTTCTGCTCCATGTTGAGTCTCAAGTGGTCCTGTGTGTGTGTGTGTGTGTGTGTGTGTGTGTGTGTGTGTGTGTGTGTGTGTGTGTGTGTGTGTGTGTGTGTGTGTGTGTGTGTGTGTGTGTGTGTGTTTCTCTATGTTACCTGGCCAGGGGCGTAACAATAGCAGGTGCAGCAGGTGCCGTCGCACCGGGGCCCGCGACCATTGAGGGGCCCGCGAACGGGCCCTTCGAAATGGTTCGCGGGCCCCTCCTGTATACTCGTTGATTACTAGTCGAAGAATGGATACGCAAAGTAACCACTACACTCTCTTGCTGTGTCCAGACACTATTTATAGACCGTGGCAGACTCCCACAAGACGGTGGGAATTTAGAGCATCAAATCAATTGCAAATTGGCACTTTTAGTTACTACAGGTCATTACACGGGCAGTCAAATTATTCAGACAAATGTTTCAAATAGCAATAAAGGTAACACATGAACGCTATATTTGTGCATTTTATTTTTTACATTGCGGCCAGGAATTGTGGGATATATATTTTCATACACTATCATTGGCTGTATGTAAACAGGGAGCGCGAGTCGCCAGTGGTAACGTTCTGTTTGGAATTACCACATGATTGATTCCCTTACCAATTCAAATTAAATGCATGCTGGTCAGTCGAACGTGGCCTTTTGTTCTCATCTTATCTATGTTGTAGTAGTATGCGTTGTTGGCTTTCTTGAAGGCGGAATATAAAATGAGTTTAGTCACTTCATTCGCCAAGAATAGAGATGGCTACTGGCTAGCAAGAACATCCTATGGATATTAGACCTCCTTGGATATTATCTAAGAAGATTTCGAAGACGCTACGAAGAAGGTAAGGACAGGTTTCCCTATAATAATGTCCGCCGTGGCATTATATTGATTTCATATCACTCATCTCCTTCAGGTATTTTCCAATTGTTGTCACATTTCTAGTCCAGTAGTCTGGGTTCGGCAGGGTCTGGCTAAACGAAAGAGGCACATTTTTAACGGTGTCCATTCTAGTTTGTAATCTGTGACAGCGGTATTGCTGTAGTTATTCCCAGCGTTATAACTTAGTTGTGTGTTCTCCAATTGACAACTAGTTGTGCTGACTTGCTAACAGCATCTCCACTCCATGTTGATTTTATCATCTAGCGTTTCTCCTGTTAGCATAATATAAGTTAAGTTCTTCTGTTAGCTTGGCTATGTTACAAAGTGGACTCGAGTCGTCAGCTAGGGGAGGGGAGAAATACATCTAAATAAGTGGGTGATTCTGTGTGCGTGTGTAGAGCTCTATCTGTGTATGTTTTACTGGTGTGCTGTCACCAATGTGTTGTCATGGTTGTCTTGGATGTTGTGTTTCCATTCATGCACCGTCTCCATCTTTTCCCATGTTTATGGTAACCGGGACCGTCTTCCATAACCAGCATTGCATATTGTGCCGTTATTTGATGATGCCAAAGGACGCAAAACTACTTTGCAATGGCACCTTGTGTATGTGGGGTAGTGGAAATTATTATGAAGGCATATCCTGTTGATTGTGCTATCTATCTTTTAAGTCCTTAGTGTTATTTTTTTTATGAAGTTTAAAGTAAACTGGGGTGCTTAAGATCAGCAGGGTTGTCTCCCTCGTCTGTGTAGCCTGCTGTCAGCAGGCACCATGCGCTCGCAAGCACACACGCACATACTGCTACTGTCTCCAGTCCCCTGTCCCTGTCTCAACCGGTCTCTAGACACATATTCCGAAAGCCTTTCTTTGCGTTTGTCCTGTTTTTTTTTGGGACAGATAACTTAAATACTCTATGATGTAAATGTGCACATCGTTGCAGCATTCACGATGCTATTGCAATTGCAAAGAATATAGCCCACCCTTTCACCGGTAATGGCTAGATAAAATATCCTAAATAAAATTAGCACAACCTCCGAGGGCCCGTGCTGGATACTCGCACCGGGGCCCGTGACCGAGTTGTTACGCCACTGTACCTGGCTCCATGTCGAGTCTGAATCTCTCAATGTCTGTGCTGTACTACTCTCGAAGGCTGTGTGTGTGTGTGTGTGTGTGTGTGTGTGTGTGTGTGTGTGTGTGTGTGTGTGTGTGTGTGTGTGTGTGTGTGTGTGTGTGTGTGTGAAATTGAAAGTGAAAGCCCATTGGGAAACTCCAACTCCCATTGTCATTGTGACACAGCACTCCACAGCACTCACAAGTGAACACTGCACACAACGAAATTGCATTTATGCCTCACTCGTGCAAGGGGGCAGCCCTCAATGGCAGCAAGACGGTACCATGCTGGGGGGCGCTGTGGCGCAGCGCGCTAAGCCCCCCACATTTGGGCTTGCATGCCCATGGGGACCCCGGTTCGAGTCCGGCCGGGGTCATTTCCCAGCCCTACCCCATATCTCTCTCCAGCTCATTTCCTGTCTTCTCTCACACTGTCCTGTCACAATAAAGGCCCCAAAAAACCCCAAAACATACTTAAAAAAAAGATGGTACCATGCTTAGGATACCTCAGTCATGGAGGAGGATGGGGGAGAGCACTGGTTAATTACTCCCCCCACCAACCTGGCGGGTCGGGAGTCGAACCGGCAACCTTAGGGCTGACGCCCTAACCACTTACCCATGACTGCCCTGTGTGTGTGTGTGTGTGTGTGTGCGTGTGTGTGTGTGTGTGTGTGTGTGTGTGTGTGTGTGTGTGTGTGTGTGTGTGTGTGTGTGTGTGTTCTATGTTACCTGTGAGACCTACTCCATTGTTGAGTCTGAATCTCTCCATGTTGGAGCTGTACTGCTCCCGGAGGCTGTGTGTGTGTGTGTGTGTGTGTGTGTGTGTGTGTGTGTGTTTCTCTGTGTTACCTGTGACCTATGTTGAGTCCATGTTGAGTCTTAGGGACCCCCTCGAAAAAGAGATGGAACATCTCAAGGGGCTATCCCTTAATACAAGAATTGAATTGAATTGAATTGAATCTTTCCATGTCGGTGCTGTACTGCTCTCGAAGTGTGTGTGTGAGTGTGTGTGTGTGTGTGTGTGTGTTTCTCTATGTTACCTGTGAGACCTGCTCCATGTTGAGTCTGAATCTCTCCATGTCTGTGCTGTACTGTTCTCGGAGGGCCTCTATCTCACGGTCGTGCGTGGCCACCTCGTCCTTCAGCGCCCCCTTCAGGGCGGTCAGCTCGCGCTCACGCTGCCGCAGCGTCTCGTCCTGCTTCATGCGGCCTGCACGCGCCTCCACCAGCTCCGCACGCAAACTCATCAGCTCCTGAACACACACACACACAAGCACACACATATACAGTCCACACACACACACAAAAAGCATTGAGCCACACATGCATGCACAAACACACACAAGCGTGGAGTGGACTCTCACACACACACACACACACACACACACACACACACACACACACACACACACACACACACACACACACACACACACACACACACACACACACACACACACACACACACACACACACACACACACACACACACAATCAGTATTTTGTATGTACATCATTCTTAGAATGTCATTTCTCAGAATGTCATCATGAACACACAAACACTCACCAGGTTCCAATGATGCTTACTCAAACACACACATGTATACAAGCAGTCATTTGAAAGGACATTAAAGATCTACTTCCATCCTCATTACATTAATTAATATTGCTGTGTTCACCATTATTATTGAATGAATTATCCATTGCTTTTGTTAAAAAAAAAATACATTCTGGTTGTTTTGTTTCAAGCCGTCTTTGCAGCCTAGAACAGTAGTTTGTGGTCAAACAACAGGGTTTTTCGGTCCTTCTCATGCATATCCGTGATGCGACAATGAGGCGTCTCTGATTGGCTCCCTCCCCTTATGCTCTGTGTGTATCCGAGAGTAGCAACCTGCTGATAGCTAGGCTAATCAAGGTTTCGTGCCACCAGGCGCCGCTTCTTTTGAAAACTTGCGGAAAAAAATGTACTTAACATGTCTTCAGAAATACAGCCATACATCTACTGTATGGGAGGGCATAAACCCAAGTGGACGACGCCTTTTCGATGTGACGTCAAAGCGACAGGCTTTCCCTGATTCACTCCTTGCTCTGTACTGTTTCTATAATGGGAAACAATGCCAGTGGAGGCGAGTGACCTACCACTTGTAAGCACAGCATGTGTATGTAAATAGGTGT